>NC_050456.1:9995909-10295909 GCF_903995425.1 Onychomys torridus
ATAGTTTTATATAAAGATGTAGCTACTGTACAATACCTGCTAACAAAGTTACTTTTCAACTATAGACTTGTTTCTTTCAACAACACTTGGTTAAAGTTCATGCAGATTAGTTGAAAGGTTTTTGCCAAAGCAAAATTTAAAAATTCATGTTTTAGGACTATCCTATGGAAATGCAAGCAGCGCCTTCATCAATGGGTATTCCTTTGGAGCTTTGTTAGTTTGTAATAGAATATGTGCTACTGATGATAGATGTGAAATAGTCATGTTTTCAAATCCTCTCTTTCTTGCCTTTGGTTTATTCTCTCGGCATTCTCTTTCATAATCTGAAGCCTAAGTGAAAACATTGATTAGTGTTCAGCAATGTGTATTCAGAAATTGAGAGTGGATTGCCATTTCATAATGCAAGGTCAAAGCCGTGCCTTGAGCTATCTCCTGAAAGTGTTCTTCTTCGATATAGTCTATACTTGACTACTTACTGGTTAGCTGCTAGGGCAGGTGTCCCTGAAGTTGTGTGTGTCCATTAGAAACATCTCTAAGTGGTTTCATTCTTCCTTCTGCCCATGGATTCCATCTGTTTATTCATCCTCCATTTATGGCTCAGACATTCATGTAGTCAGTATGCTCTAGGAACTCAGATGAAGGAATTGACGCCATGTTGTGCCAATGAAAGAGAAAGCCAGTCGGGTGAAGATTTAACTCCCTTGTAGTTTCCAGGGAACTATGATTGGGGAGGGGGAGATTAGATAAAAAGTGAGGTAATATAACCCAGAAAACCAGTTTAAATAGCTTCCTTGAGAGAATGAATTTTCACAGGTAACAGAAGTTAATTCTTGGGAATTTGAGTATTTTTAAAATATGAACAATGAAGCTGGGTGGTGGTGGCACATGCCTTTAATCCCAACAGAGGATTAAAGGAGGCAGAGGCAAGCAGATGGATCTCTGTGAGTTCGAGGCCAGCCCAGTCTACAAAGTAAGTTCCAGGAAAGGCTCCAAAGCTACACAGAGAAACCCTGTCCTGAAAATAAAAATAAAAATAAATAAATTAATTAATTTAAATAAATAAATAAATAAAATATCAACAATGAAACAACATGACTGTTTCAGAGCAAAACATTTTATAATAATGGCCATGATCTCTTTCATTCCCTCAGTGATCACATGCTAAGCTCAGCCTGTTTGAACTGAGAAACAATTAGGAGCTCAACCCAACACAACCTCATGTTCATGCAGCTTTTCAGAATGCACTGTCCAAATACTTGAAAACGTAAATGATGAGAATGACCTGTCCTGGTGCTATTGTATATGCAAGGTGGGCAAGTCACAGAAGGCTACCCTGACGAATATCGTTAACCTAGTAAGGACAGAAAGTCTAACCAGGTACAGGTTTGTTTAAGATTTCTCTAAGAATTAATCTATTATATATTCAGTGGTCAGTCTCGTAAAAAGTATCTGTAAGTTATATGAAGTCATCTTTCAAGGTGCATGAACTCTGGATTTTCAAAAGCAAATATATTTATGAACATAAACATGGTATTTTTTGTTATAGTTTAAAAAATGACATCATAAACTAGTGTTTGTCTACAGTTATAAAATGTTTTAAATTTGTCCCCATGTTGTTATTTTTATCTTTCTTGTGGCACTTTGCGTTGTGTTTTCTGTCCTATATTTTGATTTCTAGTGTTAATTTTGTTTTGAGATCACAAAAGGGCTTGAGACATCTCTAAAAGCCCATTAACTTATTAGTGTGTTTTGATTTCTTTTTTTGACAGATTCATGTATTTCTTCAAGCTTTTCAAAGATATTTCCCCAAAGTAACAGAAACTTGGTTTGGTGATTAGGGCTGTATCTGAACCTCATTACCTGAAACAAAATTAAAAACCAGATTAAAACTTTCACCTTTTAAAATTATTTTTAACCTGACATAAATTGCAAATTGGCTTCAGAGTGTGTGGCTTTTCATGTGGGGGTGGATGGGTGGGTGGGTGAGGGGTGGTGACCTTTTCTGTGTGTGTTTTGATTTGTTTCCTTTCTTTCTACATCTCTGAGATTCATCCTCACTATTATTCCTAGAGAAGCCTGGATGACTAATCTAGATGCACATCTTTCTATAGGGGTACATCCTGGTCTGCCTTACTCTACACAGTGTTTCTGAAACAAGCTTATCAAAAGCATGGATCAATTAGTGTTGAGAGTGCTAAGGCACATGGGGATTGTGGTCGAGTGTTTAGCTCTAAAAATGGCTTGCTGAGTCATTGTGAAAGAAATGTCAACATTGACTTCACTGCAAGAGAGACTGCTGGTCCGCCATGAACTTGGCGTGATTGTAGGGATGAGAATGAGCAAATAGACACAAGACCTTCTCTTTTGAAGTTTACTGTCTCAGAGAAAGAATCTAACAGTGTAAAATCCAGGCAAACCAATATTAGTACTGAGTACAAGATGTGTTCTTCATTTATTAGTAATGTCTGTTTATTAATGGCCAGAGCCAGGCACCTGAAGGGCGGGAGTAGACCCAGTGGGGTTTGAAGCACACAGTCCCTCAAGGATCGATAAGCAGTATCATTGCCTTTATATGTTGCTGGCAGTAGTCTTGGTATTTTATATACTACCTAGGGAGTATTCCACATAGTTTCCAAGTACATTCATAGTGTTTATTTGACCAAGACGTTGGCAAAATATATGAGCTTAATGATTTTCTTTTAAAATATATAAAAGGAAAATGACAGCAGGTTCCCATTCATTTTCCTATGCAATAATGTTTAATTGTAGCAGTATAGCTGCCTCTAACATAATTGCCTTATTTTCTATATCATTTCTTACAGTTATTGCCAGTTTTCGCGGCACCATCCCATTTGGCTTGTCACTGGAAATCGGAGATACTGTTCAGATCCTGGAGAAGTGTGATGGTGAGTGGCCTCATACTTATGGCTTAAGTTGGATGAAGAGCTTCTTATCCCACAACTGTGCATGACACTTCAAAATGTGTTTGTTCATTTCAGAACCTTTCTTCACAGTCACAGCAAACTATTTTTGACAAAACTTGTTCCTTACATATTTAATGTGCGATGATGGGAAAGGAATTAAGTGTTACTCTTTAGTTGATTGTACTTTTTCCTAACTTATTGTCCCTTTTTTAGTCCTTACATGAGATGTAGAAAACACTGGAACATGTTGTCGGTAGGAGTTCATGACTAACTCTCAGCTTCAAAGGTTTTCCTGTAACCCTGGTGCACCTGAGGCTAAGGCTCAAAAGATGGGGCATTTGAAGTTGAGGAGCACGAAACCCAGGAGAGCTGGCCTTGTAGTCTCTCTCTTCTCCAAATAAGGGATAAAAGTATCCAATGAATTTGAAACATTAGTAGACTACATTGTATGAATCTATGTGTTATTATTAATTTGTGTAGCAGGTAACTCACTAGAAACACTTGATCTGTTCTTAGATGTCTCCATTCTTATTCTAGGATCTACCCTGGAAGTCTAGTCCCTGAAAGGATCTCAGATAAACTGACTACATTTCTTGTTAACAAAATGACTAGATTTTAGAATGTCATGAATATATAAAAGAATACCCATTTTCTTCCTAAGGGATTTATTATATGATTGTGTTCTATCATACAAAGTTTCATCAGGCATTCAATTGTGTTTAGACAAACGAAACTACTACATTTGGCTGGAATCTGGCTTTAAATGCTATTGATAAGTGAGTATTTATTCTGTCCACTGTAATAGAAAAATTACAAATATAAGGTTTCCTATGTCATTACTGAATGCATTCTGTCTGTTTCTCCTTAGTATATAAATATAAAATGCTTCTTAAATTGGTGCATAGAAACAGGGTATGCTTTTAATGGAATTTAGTAATCAAACCTTTTTCCTTATTATAAAATTATGCAAAGACCTTTCTAGCATTTCTGAAATAGTCAAGGTTTTCAATTCTGTTAGAATAATTGTTACAAATCAATACACATCTTGCATCTGGTCTTATGAGACATTAATAAACTCTGTGATGTAGACATTCTGACTTCAAGATCAGGCTTCATTGCTTGAGCTGCTGTTAAGACATTAGACATAATTCTTTTTTTTAAATTGTATATCTTTCTAAGAAAATATTGTGAGGAACCAAAACAAATGTAATATACAACTCAATCATTTTATTTCAAAAATTCAACTACAAAAAAGTTAAATTAGAGAGAACATTTCTACATAGCACATAATTTCCTGTCATTAAGAAAAATAGCATCTGCACTTACAAAAAAATATACTACGTTGTTTAAACTGACAAAAAAGAGATGCCTCCCTCAAGAATAGTACTATAACACTGTTTCTAGGTTATTCAGAACCTAAGTACAATAGATACTGTGGCAAATTACATTGATCAAATATTATGGTGATATAAGTATATAAGCTCATTTGGGTAATGGCTCTTAGGGCTTGGGACTGATATAATGTATATACACATCTGTTATATCATTGCTGGCCAGGCACTGATACAGGTGGTAGACTTGTGTATGCACACATCTGTTACATCACTGCTGGCCAGGCACTATTATAGGTGGTGGACTTACGTATGTATACGCACATCTTTTACATCACTGCTGGCCAGGCTCTGTTACTTGGGAATCAAACCTGAGGCAGAATTTAGAGTGGCCTTAAATCTTTTTTTTTTTTTTCCTGGCCTTAAATCTTGCATAGACTTCTTGCATTTCCCTTAGACATGGTATGGCCTTTAATAAAATAGGGAGAAGTGATATTCTGAGAGGTAAAGTGATGTCCCCCAAATTAAAGAATAGGCTGGGCTTGGTGGCACAAACCTGGAGGCTAAGAATGGAAAAGTCTGAGTTCAAGGCCATCTTAGGCTGCATAGACCCTATTGCAAAAAAATAAATAACAAAACAAATAAATAAATAAATAAACCAAAAAGCAAAACCTAGCTAGTAAGTTGCAGTCAGTTTCTTTATCTACGTCTAGTGCTGTGATCCAAGCCTTTATTTCCATTCATCCAAATTTCTGGTACAATTTTAGTAAAGCAGTGTATTAATGAAATGCTTAAACTTGGGGTCAATTGATCTGTGACCTAACCTAATCCTAGAACCACAGTATTTATGCATAGAATAGTCATGTGAAGATTAAAATTCTAACATCAAAGAACATGTCATTTATTATCTTTAAATATTATCATGGTTTATGTATTAAAAATGTAATAATGATTATTTCTCCACAGGCTGGTACAGAGGATTTGCCTTAAAAAACCCAAATGTCAAGGTAAAAACTGCTATTTCTAACTGTAATTATAGGATATTTTTATTGAAGATGACCATTTAAATTATTTGGCTATACAATTGAAATTAAAGTTGGAATCTTAATCAGGCTCCAAAAATGATAATACAGATTTTCATAATTTTGGGAATTCCTTTGAACTGAGATTAAAGTTAAGGTAAGATCCTGAAGTCATAATTCTCTATAGCCCTCAAAAATTATACCGAGAAGTGCTTAAGCTCATTAGATATAAACAAAATCTTTTTGAAGTGTTAGTTTCCCAGAGAGGTAAATTAAAATACAGGCAGGGGAAATATATTCCAAAAGAAATATTGAATGGTAATATTTAATCTTTAAACTTCCCGTGGTATTGTTTGTAATTCGCTGGTGTGCAAAGAACAAGCATGTTTTAGAGTCTTGTTAAGGGTTCCTCGGGTGATGGGGGCTGAACCAGGAACACAGTACTTGTAAGTGCTCATCTTGTTATTTATTCTAGGGAGTTCTGTGGAGTCATTATCTATATTTATATTAGACTCTTAGGTGTAGTGTGACCTTCATTTTATCTTTCATTTGGATAGTTTGTGACTTTTTATAGTAATTTTTACTATATGCTTTATTCTAATCATCTATAGCTTTTGAATGTTTCCATAGTCTCCTACTTCATTTACTTTATTGGTGTGTGTGTGCACATGCCCACATACAAGGCACATAGGTGGTTCTCTCCTTACCACGCTCTTCCCAGGGATCGAACTCAGGTTGCCAGTCATACAGCAAATGCCCATCTTGTGGTGCCTCTAGTACATTCATATTTTTGGTTTAACTTGAGCTTTGTTAAAATTGTGGATGAGAAATCATATCATTTCTCTCTCTTTCTCTCTCTCTCTTTTTTTTTTTTTTTTTTGGTTTTTTGAGACAGGGTTTCTCTGTATCTTTGGAGCCTGTCCTGGACTAGCTCTGTAGACCAGGCTGGCATTGAACTCACAGAGATCCACCTGCCTCTACCTCCCGAGTGCTGGGATTACAGGCGTGCACCACCACGCTTCATTTGTCATTTTCAAATACAATCTAAATTCCTTTGCCTGTCTCTTTGCTTAAACATAGCTTCTGCAAGAACATCCAACTGTGTTTAATTACTTCATTTCATTATTTTAGATTAGTCCCAAGGAAAGCCTAACGGATAAATGAGCTTATAAATTTAATTTCTTGATACTTTAGCCCCCATTTAAAGTTTTGTTTTGTTTTGTTTTTTGAAATCTGCAGGGCACATGCAAATGTAGCTTTGATATTTAATTATTCATCTAGCACACATTTCTGAAAAATTATTATGATTTCTCTGTCACTTTTGTCTCATGTCATAAATTTTGATTTTAACTTTTCTTTTTTAAGGTTGTTTATTTGTTAATTCTGTCATGTTGAAATAAATCTTATAAAAATAGTTTCAAAACAATGTCTTCCTATTCATTGCTGTAGAATATATATATAAAATTGAGCTAAACACTGAGCCATCTAACCAGCCCAAATTTTGTTTGGTTGTTTGTTTGTTTGGTAATATAAGGAATTAAACCCATGGCCTCATGTAAAACAGGCAAGTGTTCTCTTACAGAGATCTGTAGTAAGCTAAAATTATTCATTGTAACGTAATTCTCAGCCTGGTCTGATGTTCCATGTCTGTAGTCCCAGCACATGGAGGGCTAAGGCAGAAAGATTGCTGAGTTTGAGGACAGCTTGGACTATGTAGTGAGAGTCCCTTGTTGGTTGTCCTAGAGTGACAGACCATGTCTCATAAACCAGTTGCCGAATAACATCATCATAGGTATTTTTTTCTTTTTTTAAAAACCACAGTTTTTATATAGAAGTATTGAATGCTTTTTATTTTCTATTTGTGGAGAATATACCTGTTTAGCTGGACAAAGTAGCAACCCATAGCCACCAGTCAGCATCACGGAAGCCCAGCTGGAGGATTGCCACAAGTTTAAGGCCAGCCTGGTCAAGGGAATAAATTCCAGTTTAGACAAGGCTACACTGCAAGAATCTGTTGCAAAAAATAAGTAACGGAAAGAAAAAGAATGTATTTACTGAGTGAGATTTGAATTTTTTTTCAATTATATTTAGAAAACCTCTAAATGTGTGAAGTTGGAATAGATATTAGAAAATAACAATTTGTGCCACATTGCGTTTTAGCCCATAGAGTGTGCTGGTGTTTTGCTTTTCCTCATATCGTCGTCATGGTTGTTAACTGTTTCAGACATAGCTGCTTATGAACAACTGACCTGAAGAGACAGCTAGACTGTAACCTTCATGTTTTCTCTTCCAGGGTATATTTCCTTCCAGCTATGTTCACTTGAAAAATGCCTGTGTAAAGAACAAAGGGTAAGGATGCGTTGTATTCAGAGTTGAAAGATTGCCCACAGCTGCTGACTACCTTGGAAACGAAAGCCTCAGTAATTGTATTGCAGAAAGAACTACAGAAGATCAAACCACAGTCTCTGTTGTTTGATAGGAGCTACTAAGGCAGCAGCAGATAGAGATAATTAAAGAACCCATTTCTGAGTGCTTAGCTGCAGGGGCATCCTGGGTTATTGCCATTTCTCATTGTCCATCGACCATGGAACTTGTTTAGCCTTAAACAGAGAAATTGGTTCTTCTTAGTTTCCTGATGTTTAGGGAAACATGCCAGACAGAGGCCCTAACATGGTGAGCCATGTAGTCTCAATGCCCAGGAACCTCCTTGATTTACCACTAGTTAGAGAAAAGTGAAGCCTGGGACCAGTGGGGTGCTGAGTAAGTAGAATGCTTGATGTGGAAACCTGACAACCTGAGTTTGATCCCCAAAAACCACACAAAGGTCGAAGAAGAGAACTCATTCCACAGAAGTGTCCCCTGACCCCCACGTGTGCCATAGCATATGCCTGACCTCATATACATCATATACATCCAGTAATACCAGATAAAAAGTTAAAAACAAAGCTGTGCATGGTTCACCTTTAATCTCAGGACTCAAGAAACAGAGACAGGCAGGTCTCTGTGAGTTTGAGGATAGCCTTGTCTACACAGTGAGTTCCAGGCCAGCGAGGGCCACATGGTAAGGCCTTGTTTCATAAGCATAAGAACAAGAAAAGCAAAGTCGATCTCTTCACCCACATGAGTATAATACCATATCCTGTGTGACTTCATACATTATTCTGCTTTTGATCTATGGATTGCATCCAGTCACAGATTGCCCCATATGTGGCCCAACACAAAAACACAAACTCACTTAGAATCTATGCATTTAAAAGAGAAAAAGAACTTTGCATACTTCTTCAGCATGTAATTTGAATAACAACTTATCACAAAACAAATCATCTGATATGCCTGAATGCTATGTTTTATTGGACGGATTTCACTGATCACTGAGGACTTCTTATGTATTTAACAATATTTTCCAGTCCCCTTCTAAACTGACTGGAAGCAGCTGTCAGAATAATATCAATCAAACGAAGTCCTACAAAATATGCCTGGTGTTGAGTAGTTAACGCAAGTAAATAATTTGTTGTAAGGTGGATTTTTGACACATATATTTGGTGCCAATATCATAAGGAATCATCTGTGAATTATAGTGTAATTTTTATTTTATTACTAAAATACACAAACTCAGTGATAGAAGTTATATATTTATGCAAATAGCAATAAATAGTAACTTTTTCTTTGGACTCTGAAAGCATAGTATATATAAATTTTAATTTCACCAAAAATTTCTAGAGATGTTATCAAAATGGATGATTTTACATTCACCCTCTATAAAGCTGTGGTACTTGATTTTAGATCGGTGAACTAACATGGGCAAGTCGTTGAGAATCTCTGGTACAGATACACTGAGGTTCCCTATTGGGATAAACGTTAAAGCACCTGGGTAGAGTACGCTGCTTGTCACATATGCCAGTACTTTAAGCAACTGTGGTAGTTTTTCAAGATAGTGGATTCCAGGAATAGTTTTCATCTGTTAGTGAGACTTACCCCTGAGGCTTTGTTTGACATCCTGAGTTCCTGGTTTCCAGTTTTATTTCAGTGTTAGCTTTCTTCAGTGATTCTGTGTCATTGTTAAACTCTCTTTTTGTGCCCTGAATTGTTTTCATTCGACTGTTTGCATTGTCCCAGTCTTTGTTAAGGTCTTTATTCATATCCTGACTGAGATCCTTGAACATACTCACAGCTGTTGTTCTGAGTCCCTGTCTTGCACTTTGACTAAGTTCTTTCCCAGGACCTGACATGGTAGGTTGCTGTTTTCCGGAGGAGGCCCGTTGTCTTGGTCTGCCCCAGCCCTCAAGGTGTCCACCTGATCAAGTGCACACACTTCCCTGGCTGCTGCCTTTATCCAAGCCACCCTGATGCCCCTCATCTTTAGTGCGATGACTCCACCCTACACTGTGTTCAAGGAAGGAAAGAGTTCAAAGGCTCTGGCACTTTCTTAGCTTCATTCCTTGTTGCTGTGATAAAACTCCCCGACCAAAGCAATTTAAGGGAGAAAGGGTTTATTTTTAGTTCCCAGTTCCAAGTTACACTCCATCCTTGTGGAGAAGTCAAGCATTGGGAACTTTAAACAGCTAGTCCCGTTATATGTGCAGCCAAAAGCAGAGAACAGTTGATTAAAACAGGCCCTCTTGTGCCTAGCTTTTGAATTTTTAAATACTGTCTAGGACACAAACTGAGGGAATGGTGTTGCCCCTTTCTATATTGGATGTTGTCACATCAATTAACATAATAAAGACAACCCCTCCTCACAGACTTGCCACAGGCTGATCTAATTGACTGTCCCTCATTGAGACTCATGTCTCAGGTGATTCTAGGTGCTGTCCTGCTGGCAATTAACTAAGGCATGACAGGTGACATGAGACATAATTTTAAAATAAATACAGTATCTTTCTTCCCTTTCTTTAATTTTTAAAATTTAATTTATCTTATGTGTATGAGCATTTGACTTCACGCATGTCTGTGCACCATATGTGTGCCTGGTGCCCTCAGATGCCTGAAGAGGGGGTTGGATGCTCAGATCCTGAATTTATGGGTGGTTGTGAGTCACCATGTGGGTGCTGAGACTAGATCCTGTGTCCTGTGTAATTGCAGCCAGAGCTCTTAACTGCTAAGCCATATCTTTAGCCCTATATTTTCATTGTTGTTCCTGGTCTTCTGGTGTCTATTTCTCCCCACTCCATGAGCCCCAAGAAACTGTAAAGGTGGATAAAGGTGTCCCAGAATTTGGTTGTATGAGTTGAAGATTTACAGGTTCTAGGCCATCACTGGGCCTGATGGGTATCATAGGGCAATGGGAATTTAGGGTAGATAGACTCTTTTCTAAAAAGTAGTTACTGCAGTCGATGTAGATCCATGGTTCTAGGACTCTAGAAGAAAAACTTTGTCCTGAAAATGTTCAAGGACACAGAATGTTGGCTGCTTGTTGTTCCTGAGAGAAAGATCGTCAGGATGTTAGTATCACCCAACTTATTTTAAGCAGATTTTTTAACCTGATGGACCGACTACTAGGATGAAGCTGATGTAAAGTTTGTCCCAGAATAACTGAACAGAATATATTTCAGGGCAGTTACTTAAGATAATTTCAACACTAATTTAGGAGTTTATGTAATTAATACAAAAGAACTGCCTTGTCTACATGGTATTTTGTGTTAGAGTTTTACATTTTGTTTGAATAACTCCAAATGAACTTTCCACATATTGAATTGTCTGAGGTTCTTTCCTAGGTCTTCAGAGCCAAGTAGGGTCTACAATGAAGGTCTTTAAATGGGAGTTTGTGAGTTAGAGGAGCCACTTCTGCATTGTTTAATTCTGCTAAGACCTCACTTTTAGGGTGTTGAGTGCAGTGGGAAGGATTTGTGGATACTTTTTGTTTCCTCTTGGGCTTTGTAGAGGATCATTTTATAATCTCTGAATCCAAATATTCATCATTTAAATTGCAACAGCTGCTTCCAAAGCAGAGTAAATGTTCTACCTTTGGGAAGTGTCATGTGAAGACTCTGAACGGTACTGCATCCTCCACAGGGTTTACATTACTGTTTACTTTTTTTCTAAGTTTCAAATCCAGTTTTACATTTTCAGCTTCATTTATGCCCTAGAAATATGGGAAATATTCACAGGACAGCAATAATGAGACACGAAGAGATGGAGCTCAATTAGGGGAAGAATCAAGGCAAGATTTTAGTTTCTGTGTTTCCGTTAGAAAGATTTCTCCAAAGACAGCTGTCTACACTTGGACATGACATCATAAAGGAGCTGCAGAACAGTTAGCCTCATGCTAAGAAGGAATCTCCCTTGGAATTTAATAAGCTGTCTCCTTTTCCATATGAAATATTGGCCTTTGGAAAAATAAACTGAAATAAAGGAAATAGTCTCCATTGATATTGCTGATTGCATTCTTCTGAGAGGCAGTAATGATAATGACCATGTAACCTCTTGAACCTGCACAAAACCAGAAAGAATTTGACAAAAGAAACTAGAGATGAAAAAGAATCTTCTATGCTAAAGGCAGGACCAAAGGGCAAACTAAAGCCCCCCTCCCAGGGTGATACTGCTCTTCAGGACAGCCATACACACCTGACTAATCCTTGTTTCTGACTTTAAAAGAAGAAACAAAAAGACTCTATCATCTGAAACACAGAGAGGAACATTCTGGAATGAATATCATACTATCTATGACATTGTAAGCCTTGGCTGTGTTTCATGGTAACAATATTAGTAATACATAGTTTTTATTGGCCTGTTTCAAATAA
Organism: Onychomys torridus; assembly: GCF_903995425.1. Classification (NCBI taxonomy): domain Eukaryota; kingdom Metazoa; phylum Chordata; class Mammalia; order Rodentia; family Cricetidae; genus Onychomys; species Onychomys torridus. The sequence goes on from NC_050456.1 coordinate 10,007,927, forward strand.
TACAATGTAGGGGTTAGTGAGCTCAAATGAATGCTGAGTGAATGCCCTTGTTATGGGTTAGTTACAAGTTCACATGCCATGCATCCAGATGGCTGAACATTACTTCTTTTACTGCTGTTAAGAACTCTGGTCAAAGCACTTAGATGATAGCAGTCACCTCATAGTTGATGTAGTCTGGTGATCTTGTGTGGCAGATGAAACTGTTGAGATTGAAGATTAAAAGAGTGGTCCATTGGCCAAGCTGTCACGGGAGTAGAACATTTAGTCTTGACCAAGTTTAAGTGGCTGCTCCCTTGGGCATTGTATTACCCTCACTTATAACATTCCTCATACCAGCTCATAATTATGTCTTGGTTGCTGTCTGCCATACTGCAAGTGGATTTCTTTCCTAGTTGATCTTCTTGAGTATTTAAAAGAAAGTGTTGCCTTTGGTATTTATATATATATATATTATCTTCTTCAATTTCACAGACAATTTGAAATGGTTATTCCCACTGAAGATTCTGTTATCACAGAGATGACATCAACATTAAGAGACTGGGGAACCATGTGGAAACAACTCTATGTTGTAAGTAACTTTTTAAGGGTGAGATTTTTAGTTAGATAATTGTCTTAAGAAATGTGTGACCATGAGTAACCATCAACTAATATGTGAGAGCTTGCTTTAAGTCACTGGGTCTTCTTGGGAAGTCAGGGATGTAGATCTTACTTAGTCATAATTATTTTATATTATAATCTCTTCTTTCCCATGGAACATTTGTTTTATGCATTGTATTTCACTATCACAAGAATATAAAAGATAGGTCTTTTAACATCTAACCAAATATGAGTGTTTATGTGGACCTAGTTTCAGATTTCCTAAATATTTTCTATTTCAAAGATGAAGCCACTCTCCATGCAGTTTTAATGGTGGTGTATTTCAGCACATCCTACTTCTATGAGTAACTTGGGTATATCATAAATGAAAACTTAAGAGTTAGAGAAAGTATTCTAAATATACTAAGGAAAGAAAGGCAATTTTGTAAAAAAGGGTTAGAGTTATGTATGTGTATTGATTTGCTTATAACTAATAACATTATTTGTTCTGGAGTTGCCTGTGAGAGCTGATGGCTTTAGAACTCACTAGAAAAATCCACATGATCGTTTAGATCTTAGGTGAATTTTTAAAGTGTAGTCTTGGTAAACACTCAGATTGTACTACTCCAAAGCTTTGTGCTGAGACAGAGTCAAGAGAATGCAGATTTGGCTATTAGATTTTTAATTTTAATTAAGAAGGTCATAAAATACAACTATTATTGCATTGAAAGTAATTTTGTAAAGTATTTGAACTAGTACATCTTTAAAACACTGAGTGTTCTAGATTTATAATATCTCTGTCTCTCTGTTTCTCTCTCTCTCTCTCTCTCTCTCTCTCTCTCTCTCTCTCTCTCTCTCTCTCTGTATGTGTGTGTGTGTGTGTGTGTGTGTGTGTGTGTGTGTGTATGCACATGTGTGTATGCTTAAGCCCATGTCCTATTGTAGTTGAACAAGGGTATTTACTTTTTTTCTTTGATATGACTGCTAGTGAGGACCAAAGTTGACTTTGTATTGTTTAGCTATTTCTACATGCTTTTGATGTCATAACCACTCTGGGCATCTACTCTGGAGATAGACTTGTTTAATTTAAAGATCTGTACATAGTAAAATCTACAAGCTACTGTTCTGAGTAATGGGAAAGGGATTAATTATCTAACATTGTCTGATACTGGAATACTAGTCTTTTATTTGAGGAACAAATACGAATTTCAGTCCAGAGATAGATTGACTTTTGAAACAAGGATGGCATGATAGTGTTGGGCTTTCTGTTTTCTCTTTTCTTGGTTGCATAAATGCTTTGGTTAATTGTACATTTGTGTATCTTGGACACTTGCCATACTCTCTTCAGCAGTTTTAAAACAAAGCATCTAACCTTTTATTTTTGTTTTGTTTTTTTGAGATTGAGTTTCTCTGTGTAGCCCTGGCTGTCCTGGAACTCACTCTGTAAATGAGGCTGATCTTGAACTCAGAGACCTGCCTGTCTCTGCCTCCCAAGTGCTGGCATTAAAGGAGTGTGCTGCTATTCCCAGCTAGCACCTATGTTTGACGAAAGCAATAAGTTTTATAGTTTGCCAATAGTATTATGAGGTAATGGATTGTGCTTCTGCTTCTTCCTCAGGATCAGTGGCTTCACTGGGCCACGAGGGTGGAGGGAGCAGAAGCAGGGAACAGGGTTCAGATGGCTGTGGGTACAACAGAGATAGCCTTCCAGGAGATGACTTCAGTAAATCAGCTCAGCTTTATTCCAGGGAATAGGAATATATAGGATTGGGGAGCCTGGGGACAAACTCTAATTTCATTAAGTGGCACAGTCCTATCATAAGGCTTTGTATGTGGCAGCAGGGTCCTATAGCACAGCTCCGAGTACAAGTCTTAGTTACCATATGGGCAGCAGTGGAGGCTTCTAGCAGGAGACTGTGCCAAGGACCATGCTAGAGATAAATCAGGCATCTAGGCCTAGAGACAGCTTTCGGATAAGGTCAGTCTTCTGGGCCCAGAACCATTCTCCAGATATGAGCAGGTAGAAAGCAGGAAGCCTCGCTGTGGGGGAGGGGGTCCTCCATGTTGTGGAGCTTAGAGAAAGCTGCCAGGCTGTGGTAGACTGCAACCTCTGACCAGCAGGGCCTCCCAACGATGTATGTAGACATTTAAAAGCATATAAAAGAATGGTAACTGCTTGAGAAATTCTAGTTCTTTTAAATAGTGTTTAAATAATTAAATAAGGGCTTATAGTAACCTTCAAAACACGTCTTAATAAATTCGGCAGTGTAAGCAGGAATAGCGTTGAAGAGGAAAGCAGGCCCTGAGCTATGTTTTACATCTCTCGTCTTCCCTGGGGCTTCTTCCAGGTACTTTTATTCTTGAGTCTCACCAAAGATGATTTATCTGCAGTCCCACACTAAGCAGTAAAGCCAGAGTCAACCTAGGTCTGCTGCCACTGAAACCTGTTCTCTTTTCATTTTAAACCAAATCACACCTCAGCCACTCTCTAAAATAGGAAACTACAGTTTACTTTTGGATGCAAGTCCAATATACTGTGAGGATTTCTGGGTATTGCTTTAATCCAGTCGTTTAGTATTGTAATGTATTCTTTTCACTTACTACCAAATGGAATAGAGTTTTTAAATATTCCTTAGGACACTTCAGAGCTCTCCACTTTTCTCAAATTCAGTTTTTACAAAATATAATTGAGTGACCAGATCATATATTTATATTTTTCATTATTTTTGTTTTGTTTGTGTGCTTTCCTGTTTGTGTGATAAGTTTGTTTGAAAAGCCCAGGCTGGGATGGAATCATGGTATTCCCCCTGCAGCCAGTATTAAAGGTATTATAGCCCCATGCCCAGCTCTTTTTCTTAAAGTAGTGTGCAACATTTGACGGGTAGGCCCATTGTGTGGTCGGACTGTCCCTTTCACAGTTAGAGTCTCTTCCCTGAGAGGGAGCTGACCAGCCAGTTTTCATTTTTATGAACAATTTTTGCTACCTTCTCACGTCAGCATCCCCATGTCAGAAGATATGATCAAGTTCACCCTACTAAACCACATGAGCAGGCACATGCCTTTGCCCCTGTGATGGTGAGGATGTGATCTCTCTACTTGTCTACATGAGTCCTGACCTTTCATAGCTCTCTTATGTAATTTATTTTCACTTGGTGGATTTTTCCTTCCTACCACTGATATCCTCCAATGTTTCTTGGTCTTCTGCTTATTCATATGTATGACTTAAACAGGAACTGCTTCTGGAGGTGTGCAAGAAGTAACACCTATAAACCAATGTGTTCATTCATTTCCACCTCTGGGAGCTCAGGCACAGCTGCTGTAGATGGGGACAGACCCTGAGCAGTTAATTACAAGAAGATTGTGTTGCAGCGCCCTTGTAATGGGTTGTAAGAGAGTGTAAGACATGAGAAAAAGAGCAGGCAGTAACAGAAGACAGTAATAGAAAGCAGGCCCAATAGAGTGAGTTAGGAGTTGAGAAGAAAAGGAGATTATTTATGGCTTGGAGGATACAGAACTGGTTTCCTAGAGAAAGCTTCCCATCCATCTAGCGTATTTGTCAGACCTGCGCAGTACCCGATGGGTCCTTAAAACATCAAGCATTAACACAGGAGCAAATGCATCACTACATTTCAAATTTTATATTTATCTTTACCTAGCACTGGAACTTGATCACTTTTTTGTGTCTTGTAGCTCTAGAGAGCTTTTGGTAGATAACAACCTATAAATTCACATCACTAGTCATATACACTAGTGGTTCTCAACCTGTGGGTTACAACCCCTTTGTGGTTGCACATTGGATACCCTACATATCAGGTATTTACCTTATAATTCATAACACTAGCAGCACAATTACAGTCATGAAATGGCAATGAAATAATTTTATGGTTGGGGAGTCACCACAACATGAGGAACTGTATTTAAAAGGGTCACAGCATTAGGAAGGTTGAGAACCAATAATATAGACTGTTGATGATTTTTGTAGACAGTAGAAGCATATCTTATAAAGGCTAAGAAAGATGCAGGAGAGATACCCAATATCTCTGTGTAAGCTGTATATTTTTCAGTGTTGGCAAAGAAACAGTATTGGTCAAGGACTTCTTGTGAACCATGCTGAATCCTAACAGGACTAGGGACATGTTTCTTACTCTGGGATGGGCATTTTTCTTCACACTCTGTATGCTAGCTCCTGTGTCTTCACAGTAACTCCCTGTGGTGGATACTGTGGTACTCTTTACAGATGAGAAAACGCAAAGAGATTACTGAATTGCTAGAGTGTTTTACTCTAGAAATGATACAGATGGAAATCAGGTGATGATCATCCAACTCCTAAGGCAGTGTTCTTCACCTTGTGCCATCATCACATATTTGGTAACATATATAAAATACCTTTGCAGAAAAACATTACTGTCCAGTTTCACTGATGACTGAACTCATTATCAAGGCTTTTTGACCCAAGGTCTCACCCATCTTTCTTCCAACAAACCATGGTGATTAGTGACTTCGACAGAGATTATACTGAAGCCATGCAATCTTTTTTTTTTTTTTTTTTTTGAGCTGAGGATCGAACCCAGGGCCTTGCACTTGCTAGGCAAGCGCTCTACCACTGAGCTAAATCCCCAACCCTGATCTTTTTAAGTAAATAAGAAAGCACCATTTTTTAATGAGTCTGAGTACTGACCAGATAATGATTGAATACTGATCAATGTTTGAGTCTGAAATCTCCTTGTGTGTACAAATTCATGGCTTAATTGATGGAGAATTAGGGCCAACCTTCAGGAAATAAGTGGGTGACAATGTTTCCTATATCATTGGTTTTAGTTGCATGCAGCCTAAGGCTCAGACGAAAACCTGAGTAGTCCAGGGTAGAAGTCAGACCACATCTTAAAGCATAATAGAGTTTGGATAGGGCTAAGGAAGAAGCTCTTAGAGAGGAAAGCTAGGCTGTGTACTCAAGCAGCGACTAGACCAAGCCTGAGTGAGCAACATAGCATCTGTGTTAGGGAGCTGACAAGTCACATTTGGCTTGGACAGGAGAGCAGTGTTGTGAGACTTGAGTGAAAATACATAGAACTGCATGTCTCTCTGAGGACAAGGAAGTGGGAAAGATTTATCAATGGAGAAGCTGTCTACACCATGGCAAGCACTTGGTCCCCAACTCCCTTTGGTTACCTTCCATTCCAGTAAGAGGACTGACTGCCAGATGTCTGTGTTTACATATTCTTTAGAGAAATGAAGGTGATCTCTTCCACCGCCTGTGGCATATCATGAATGAAATCCTAGATCTGCGACGGCAGGTGCTAGTCGGCCATCTTACCCACGACAGGATGAAGGATGTGAAGCGCCACATTACTGCCCGACTGGACTGGGGAAATGAGTGAGTACTGATGATTACCGAGTGCTGGAAGGAGCATAGAAGTAAGTTAAGCCAGGATACACTACTACCACAAGGAGGATTCACACACGGGTTCCCCATTCTTCCCATTTCAGGCTTTGTGTGGACCATCAATGATGGAGCCAAAAGCCACATCTTGTGGGTATGGTGTGAGCACTAAGATATTTTACTTTCTAATGCCTGATAGTGTGACAGTGGACAGGTGGTCACAAGAGGAGATTATCAATTCAATGTGGTTTCTGACTAAAATGGGTGTTTTCATCCTATGGTATTTCGGTTTGGTGCATGCATTTTCTTTTATTGTATACCTCTTCTATATCATGGCATAGATCGACAGTGTGGTACAGAAGGAAACACTGATCTTACCAGGCTTATGGCAATGTGCACAGCTGTGTTAAGTCCTATGCAGGCATGTAGCCACACTGCAGAGCTGCTTAGGAGAGCTCAGGTAAAGGCTGTCATTGACTGAGATTTACTTTTAAATAAAAATGTGGGGGACTTATTTAAAATAACAGCTAAGCACTTAAGTAGTAAATCTAACTACTGGAAACTCTGACCAAAGCTGAGGCTCTACTCGGTATGAATATTAACATAGGAGTGACAGCATAGAATGAGCCCCCTTTGGTCATGCTCTTAGTTTGTGCATGGCCTAAGACTAAGACGATGATGGGCTTCCTTCCCATCCTGCAAGGCCACACCCTTACCTTCCTTAATTGACTGTTTGACCCTTAGTGGATCTTAGTACAGCATGTAGGGAGGGTGTGGAGAATCGGAGTGAATATAGAACATAAAAAGAGGAAACACCAGGAAGGAAACCATGAGTAATTTATGACTTTCTGGATCTGGGAAAACCCATCTGGAAGTAGAAAGTTGCTTCCCCTAAGGATAGGAAGTGGCTTTCTCCGAAGCCACACTTGATTTCTGTCAAAATGTTGGGGGAATACACAGACCCTCCCTCTCACCCACAGTACTTGTCATATCTTATTGCATATGATAGGCTACTCAGCTTTTTACAGACAATAAAATATTCAACTTACATATGCCTAGAGGATTCATTCATAAAACATAAAAGCAAGAAAACATTCAGACATAAAAGCAAGAAAACAGGTGTGTAATGTCAGGAAGAACTGTGAACTAGGGACTCTCTAGTTTTCTGTACTTTTCCTTTATTTGTTTCTTTGTGTGTATGTGTGTGTGCACGTGGTGATTCCAGGACAGCTTGCAGGAGTTGGCTCTCTCCTTCCACCAGGTAGGTCCTGGAGAGTGAACTCAGGGCCTCAGGATTGGTGGCAAGAGCATTTATTCCCTGGGCCATCGCACTTGCCCAGATCACTTTTAAAGACTGGGAACAAATTTCTGAAACCTTCTCTGTCATACAGAGAACTGACCTGGAGGTACAAAGGCCCTTTCAGCTCCAGATGATTGGACAGAAAACATGCTGTGTCTCCTGCTGGGTTTGATTTGCAACCTTAGTGTTGAGTTTCTCCTTTGTGCCTGGCCTCATTGGTGCTTATTTTTTTTGTTTGGTTGATCTTTCCCTGCTGCTGCTGCTGCTGCTGCTGCTGCTGCTGCTGCTCCCTCCTCCTCCTCCTCCTCCTCTTCCTCCTTCTCCTGCTCCTCCTCCTCCTGCTCCTCCTCCTCCTGTTCCTCCTCCTCCTGCTCCTCTTCTTCTCCTCCTCCTCCTCCTCTTCTTCTCCTTCTCTTCTTCCTCTCCTCCTCCTTCTCTTCTCCTCTTCTCTTCTCTTCTCTTCTCTTCTCTTCTCTTCTCTTCTCTTCTCTTCTCTTTTCCTCCTCCTCCTTTTTTTTCTTCAAGACAAGGTTCCTCTATGCAGCCCTAGTTGTTCTGGAACTCACTCTGTAGACCAGGCTGGCCTCAAACAGAGATCCTTCTCCCTCGGCCTCCCAAGTGCTGGGATTAAAGGTGTGTGCCACCATGCCCAGCTCACTTGGTCCTTCTTATTTTTAAAATCCTTTGACTTTTTACTTAGTTATAGTTGGTTATTGGTCACTATGCTGGTCCTCATTTAAATGAGAACTAGTTTGTTAATAAGAATGTTGGATGGAGTTAGATTATCAAAAATCACAAGAAAATGTGGAACAGGCAAACAAACCAACCAATCCTTTTTCAGTTTGACAAGGGGAAGCAGAGAAAAATTTTGAATTAGGACTATGGTGAGGCTAAGGTTTTGACTTACATGAGTTCTTGTTTGTGCTTTTGGCAGTTCTATAGTAAGTTTTTAAACTTACTATTTATAACAAGTTAATAAATAATCCATGAAATTGAATAGTATGATTTAAATCATTCTTAAACTGACACATTTTCTCATGCCCTTATTCTATTTTCTTTAAATTTTATTGACAATTTATTTAAGAATCATCAACATAGGGATTATACATTTGCCATATTCCTTTAAGGATATATTCAGTTCCTTATTAAAGAGTGCTAAGTGGAAAGCAAATTAACATCATTTCTTTGCCTATTAAACTAGGTCATATTGTCCTGGAAAATGATCTGTCAGCACATAAATCTCTTACTGAACATAAATTAAGAGTGTGTTCAGTGTCGCGTTGCCTATCAGACTGGTGAAGAGCAGTGAAGAAGAATCCTCTGGGTTTGGGAAGCTTAGATGAAGTAAGAAATGATCCTTCTCGGTCCCTAACAGAATCAGTAGAAGGTGGTTCTCCCCCAAAACCCCCAGGCAGAATTGAAGTGGGGGTACAGATTTCTGTCTCACGTAGAGTCCATAGCAGCCTCTGAAGTGCTGTGGAGAGTACACAGAAGGGGAGCTTCATCCCTCTTCCTGGTGTCCCAGAGTATTTTAGTGGCTGGGTTGATAGAAAATGTGTCCCTTCCTGCCCAGCCCTGGCTTTCTCTATCCTGGATGGTCTCACTCCACCTGTTTTCTCTAGGCCTTGCCTGATCTTTCCATTTTCTTTGTAAAACATTGCTCTGATTCTATTCTGTGAGCTAAGAAACCCCAAACCGTGGCTTGTTCTCCCTTAGACAGTACCTGTTGACTGACAGAAAATGAACGGCCACAGGTAAGATGTGTTTCTCACAGTTCTGATGTCAGGAAGCTAGCACAACTGAGAACCGGACCGTTCAGAGAATGGAAACTTTGAAAGCTACTTCTTCCAGGAGAAGTTCAGGAAAGGCCTGAGGCTCACAGCTGGAGCTGATCTTGACTTGTTTTTGTAGTGCTAGAGATGTGTGGCCATTCCTAGATCTTTTCTTTCTAATCATGGATCTGCATTCTCAGGTTCAGATCCACAAAGAAGGAGTAACTTTAACAACCCATAGTTATGCTATTACGCCTGTTTGGGCTGAGCATTTTATGCCAGCCTCTCTGACTGTTGGCCAGCTGTGGATTGTCTCCACAGATGTGAGGTGCCCACACGAGGGCCTGCCTGAAGAGACAGTCACATGAATACCCTCTACTCTCACCTCTCCTGGGACAGAATGGAGCTCAGGCACCCTGTCTTAGAAGAGACTTTGACTAAGACAGGTGCTGATTCTTAGGTGATTGTGTATTCTGGACCCTGTAACACAAGGCAAACCTGGTGTCAAATAATACCTCACAACCAAGTTCAGTGACTCCTGGGAGGAGACAGAGAATGGGAACTGACCCTGTCAGAGTCCCTAGAGTGGGATAGCATGGGAGGATGTGACCACTTTGAGAATAAACAGCTGTAATTATTATGATCTGAAAATTCAACTCAAAGAATAGATGTGTGGTTTCTTTGAGTATCTGAACATCATTTAATAAAATAAGGAAAGGAGTTTAGTGTCAACTGACAGCCTTCCCAGTTTAACACTCATAGTTTTCAGAGTGGCCGGCCAGTGCTTGGCTCGAAGTAGGTACTGAATTAATCATTTTAATGATGCAACTTTAATGATATTTTGGAGCATAGAATTTCAGGATTCCCTGTTATTTTTAATACAGCAGTTAAGAAAGCTGTAGTTCTGTAATTAGAAGTACAGTGCCAGAAGGCTTCTATCTTGGAGAGAGATGCTAGGAGAGGGCTGCAGAGTCAATTATTCTCAACAAATTAAGCATGGAAACAGGAGTGGGAATAAGAGGAGAGTGTGGTTGACAGGGAAAAGCCTGGGGAGCCTTTTGGAGTGACTACGGAGGCCTAAGGAGGTAAATGGTATCAGTGTTGCACAGCAGTTGACCTGGACAGGAGCTTGCTAAGAGTATCACTGGAGGGAAACTGTCAGGGAAAGGGTGACACTCCCGTTCTCCTGTCTGTGGTAAGACATTCCAAACTGAGAGTCAGATCAAAGCCTGTATAGTTGCTAGAGCCTCAACTTTAACCACATATTGGCCACACTAACACCCAACACAAAACCACTTCACCGCCATAGACAGTCCTGAGCTGGGCTTCCTCTCTGCCCCATGCCTTTGCAGTCTGACGCCAGAGCTTGCCATGAACGAGAAACACAGGGCACGTATTGACTCCTGGTAGCCTAGATCGAACCCGAAAGGCCAGACTTCTCTCTTTGCGCTCCTTTTTCTAAAGCCAAATTATGACTAACTCTAGTTTCCAATGTACTCCAGTTTAGAAGGGTTTCTCTGTCACTGGTTTGTGGGTTGTTGAAGAGTCTCCGCCACATAGTATCAAATGGCAGGATTGTTCATTGAGAGCACTAATGCATCCTGCCATGATTTGCCTCTGTCGTATTCTGTTTCCCCGTTTCACATGACTTTCTGCTATGTCCACTACAAGTGCAGAAACAAGTTATGCTAGACACAAATGAGGGGTGTGTGTCGGGGCAGGGGTGCAATGTGGCTCATCAGGTTTGATTACGTCTCCAGACACTGTAGTGAAAACATTCTTAGTACATTCCATAAAGGTGACTTTTCTCCCAAATGTTTGAAATTTGTTTTCTAGACAACTGGGACTAGACCTGGTGCCTAGGAAGGAGTACGCAATGGTGGACCCTGAGGACATCAGCATCACTGAGCTGTACCGACTGGTAGGTGCACAGACGGTTTGCTCACCGACTCACTGCTAATTCTTTGGTTCCCATGGCATTCTTTGTACTAGATGTTTTAAGAACTGGGTGTTCCAGGTTTAATTTGAAGAGAGTAAAGAGACTTGCAAGCTGAGGTGACCGTGTCCTAACAGTACCAAGGCTCTTTCCCTGGCTCAGAACACTGAAGTTCTCCACATAGCCCTCAACTGGAAGTAAAGTTCTAGGAAGAAAATCCATGACCTTTACAAGCCCCTTTTTTTTTTCTTTTGCCTTTGTTCATTGAAAGGATTACAAGTCACACTTCTTCACCTAATATATTTCTGGATAATAAAATATTCACCAAGGTGCTGTCCCCATCACAGGGTCACCTAGGATGCCATTTTCTTTCCCTAGTTGCCTGGTAGTCTACTGTTTGGCTTAGATGTTTTAACATAATCTAGTCTGTCCTTGAATTTAGCCTGTGCTTCTAAATTCCTGTGTGGAATTTCTTGATAGTAAGTAAGCTTTCTCCAACCCCAAATTAGAGAAGGTCTAGGTTAGAAAGGGTTTTCAAAGGATGTTGCCTTATGCCTAACTTTACTGTGATCTCAATGATGACTATACCATGCTATAATGTTCCTAGAAGGAAGGCCCTCCAGAAACAGACTCGATTTTAACAGTTTTGCTGCATTTGCTATGGTTTTCCATGTTTAAGGTACTTTTGTGAGAGCAATGGGTAATTCTTTTTTTGTTTTTGTTTTTGTTGTTGTTGTTTTGTTTTTCGAGACAGAGTTTCTCTGTGTAGCATTGTGCCTTTCCTGGATCTCACTCTGTAGACCAGGCTGGCCTTGAACTCACAAAGATCCACCTGTCTCTGCCTCCCGAGTGCTGGGATTAAAGGCGTGTGCCACTACCGCCCAGCACAATGAGTAATTCTTAATTGATTATTATACATGTATAATAAACTGTTGGGAAAAGCCATCAGTTCCATCATGTGACCCATGAGGAGTCAGTCTCAGTTAATAAGAGTGCCTCCACTTTCTTCCTTGTCACCTTTCTGTTCAGGATATCTGTATTTCATGCTGTGAATTGGAATGCTTTCTGATTTTTTAAGAGGGTTCCTTTTTTCTACACTGAGCTTTTGACATTCAGTTTTGCATACTATGGGCCTTTCTTACAGCTGCATTTAAACAGAATATCTGGCCTGTCTTAGGGAAAGAGCTAAAAGTGGTTGGAGGGGTGCTAGGGTGTAACTCAGTAGAGTACTTGCCTAATATGGACAAAACCTCTGAGTTCTATACTCAGCACGTCATAAATTAGGAGGGATGTCACATGACTCTGCATAATAGCCTTGGAAGTTGGAGGCAGAAGGATCAAAAGGTCAAGATTATCTGTGGCTACATGGAATTAGGGCCATCCTAGGCTACATGAGACATTTTCTTTAAAAAGTTTGGGAAGGTGATTGGAAGGAGAACGAGAAGGTGGGAAGAACACAGTGAGCATGCCCCAGGTTTACTCACTACTCTTAAAACAAATGTAATCTGTGTTCTTTATTTGTTGGTCATGGCTTCTTACCTACTTAAATCAGTCAAATCGAATGCCATGTCTTTACTGTTGATTTTACCTACTGAGGTTCTGTTTTCCCATTTAAAATCCTCCGTGTTAGATCCTGAGGCCGTACTGCCGACTCTTCCCTGGCCTGTGCTCTTCATAATCTAGCACGGTGCTTTCCTTCATATAAACACCAAGTACGCGATTCTGAGGTCATTTGATATTGTGAGCACACTCTGGATTGTAGCTCCAAGCAACCTCATGGCCAACCTCTATCCATTCAGCACTGACAGGCTTAGTACTTAATCTCTTTGTGTTTCCTCATGTGCTAAGTGACAAAGTACTTCTTTCGTGTTGATTATGATTGCCTTTCCTGGGAACGTATTTGAAGAACACCTAAGCATGCAGGCAGGCTTCATTCCTTCTCACCTTCAGTTCTTCTTCATTAGAGAGGCAACATGGCAAAAATAATTGATATCATACGTGCTAATCCCAGGCATTAGGTTTCTCTGCGTTTAATGACATGGATAATAGCATCCTAGACCTGACACAAATGTAATTTTCCAATGATGTAGAAGCAGAAAATTTTCAATTGGGTTGTGGCTAAATTATGTGCACAGAGCTACAGATGTATTTTTTGCCATGTAGTACTTTACATTGACCAGCAAGGGCATCTCAAAGTACAGTAGAGCTGCAGAAGTTGTACCCTTTATGTCTATTCTCTGCAGAGTTGCAAGGACAAAGGTTCATTGCAGTTGACGAAGCTACTTTAAGTCTCCAGGGAAGTTCCACACAACACTTGCCTTTCTCCGTCCCTGGCAGAGAATAGTTGGACCTGGAGAATTAGCTACAGATATGAAATATTTGATGACCTGCCATCAATACATTTTCCCTAGTTTGGATTTCTATATATAACTCTGCCTCTGTCATTCCTTTTAGCATTGTATGTGGTGTCAAATTGATTTCACCTCTTTTAACATACTTTATTGATGGTGGTGGCCTAAACGGCAATGATGCTGAGAGTCTAGGATCTCATGTAGGCCCTGATTGATTAGCAATGTCTTCCATTTCTGGGAAAGACAATAAGGGGGTGATTTGGTATTTTATAGCTCAGATTCTGGTCCGAAGTCATCTTTTTACAGACAAGAAACATAAAACATAGTAATTTTTGCACACACACACACACACACACACACACACACACACACACACACCATGTCTCCTCAATAACAATTCCATGCTCCTGTTTTTAAATAAGGATGCTAGCCCCGAAGAAAACTGGTGTTTATGAGTGTCCGAAGTTCACGTTCGTTGGGTGTCGCCACTCTTTTTCTTCTCTTCTCAGCCTCTTGTGTCCTCTCTCCATCTGGCACCCTGCCACTCTGCTCTGCCCTTGTGCAACCTGCCAGCAACTGCCTGCCTCTGATTTTACCAGGGTGAGGAGTTGGGGCTCCATCACCAGTTCCTGGCCTTTGTCTGGCAGTGTATTATCATTTTAGATCAAGGACCGTGGAGGTTGACAGAGTATTATCATTTTGGACTTTGGGGTGAAGGTAAACGTCCCCAGAAAAAAATGTTTTGTTTCTTCTTCTTCTTCTTCTTTTTTTTTAGTATCACACTTGAAACAGAAGCTCCAGATTGATACTGTACCTTGGGGAGAAAGGTCCTGGTTTTGTTTTTTGCCAGCCCTGTTCACAGATCGTTCTCACCCAGTTAGGCCCATCTGAGGTGGGAAAGTCTAAACCTTACCTTGATAACACATATCTACCTACAAAGGTTGAATTGCCAAAGGCCACATCTGAGCTCTGCTATGAAGAAAAGCTTACTGGCCAGAATCTCTGCTTATTTGGGCCGGCAGAGTATCTTTTCAGGGACATTTTATGTTTGTAGGGTCCCCTGGTGTCTTATTTGCAGTTCTTAGTGGTCTAGAGCAGTGATGGCCAAATAGAAAACAAGGGTTCTCAAAGGAGTTTTACTCCCCCCAACCCCAGGGGACATTTGACATGGGCTGACCTGAGGACAGAATTTGGTTGTCACAACAAGGGGTGGCAGCAGAGAGAGTCCATTGAGGGGTTGCCATACACAACAAAGCCCATCACAACTCCCTCCACCAAGATTGAGAAACCTGGACATAGCCCACTCATCCAGGAATTAATGTAGCATACGAGGAATACCAGCTTGAGTTACTGAAATCTTTGGAGTGAATCTGTTTCTTCTCTGAATAAATGGTACAGTTAAAATACGAGGTGTCAGTGGATGCTGTACAGCTTCAGGTACATGGGCAGCTGTACATTATTTTACGAAGGGTGTTGTCTGTGTTGTTACCATCAGGTTACAGCTTCTGAAGTATTAGCATGCCTTTTAATTCATTACTGAGATGCTCTTTTCACCAAGATATTTTTAGCACTCCTCAAAAATAGTGAACTACCAAGAGATAAGCAAGTAACTGTAACCCTTTAAAATCCAAATCCATCCCAGATCTGGAAGAATGGTGGGTGAGTGGAGACTGTGTGCTAAGGAGTGCTAGACAAAAGGGTGTGTGCTATGGGCATGTAGCACAGAATCTTATTCTTAGCATGCAAGGTCGGTTCCAGGACAGTAATTAATTACCTGTCAGATGCAGCAATCCTTTTTTGGGTCTGCTGTGATTCGCAGCTCTCCACATATGATCTCCATCAATAACTCTCAACCCTCATTGCCCATTAGAGCCACCCAGGGAGCCTTTAAAACTACCACTCCTGAGAAGCCCCCGCCCCCTGGAAATTCCCAGTTAATTGTTCTGGGACAGGACCTGGGCATAAGTATTTGTTAAAAGCTCTCTTGGTGACTCTGAAGTGCGGTCAAGGTTGAGAACCCCCACTATTTGCATGAGTAAGGGAGTTGATTTTTTTCCTGTTGATTCATACTGAACTCCATGATTGATGCTAGAAGCTTTGCACTCTGTGAGGTCAAAAGCAGACACCACCTGGAGGTCAGCTCTTTACAGGGGACATTTGTGTCTGGCTCCCACTCTGGCCTTTGGTAGCCATTTATGTCTTTGGAGTAGCTTGTGCTGTGTTCCACTTTTTTTTCTCCTTTTTTATTATTATATTTGTGTTTTAATTTTACACATCAGCCATGGGTTCCCCCATTCCCATCTCCTCCAGGGCCAAGACTCCCCTGGGGATTCATTTAAACCTGGTGGATTCAGTACAGGCAGGTCCAGTCCCCTCTTTCCAGGCTGAGCAAAGTGACCCTGTGTAAGCCCAAGGTTCCAAACAGCCAGCTCATGCACTAAGGACAGGTCCGGGTCCCACTGCCTGGGGGCCTCCCAAACAGTTCAAGCTACTCAACTGTCTCATTTATCCCGAGGGCCTGATCCAGCTGAGGGCTCCTCAGCTATTGGTTCATAGTTCATGTGTTTCCATTAGTTTGGCTATTTGTCCCTGTGCTTTTTCTTGACTATACATATGCAGAGGTTTCTAAGTAACTCAGCAAGTGAGTAGCAATTCTCAGGGGAAAGGACTTCCTTTTGAATTAAAGGATTGAATTTTATGAGCATGTGATGTGTCTTTTGCCACAGTGCAAGAATTTTGAAAGCACAAACTAGAGCAAGCCTCACAGAAAAGGGGGGAAATTTGGCTTCCTTACCCTCTGTAGTTAATTTTTCTTCAAGAATTGTTTTCTAATAGTTATGGCTAATGAGGTCCACTTTCATGTGTGTGTGTGTGTGTGTGTGTGTGTGTGTGTGTGTGTGTGTGTGTCTCCACTTTCACAGAGAGGTGTCCAGGGTGCCTGGTGAGTATGAGGTGACTGAAGATCTGTTTGGTGGGTTACTTGGTTGTGATCTTTTGCTTTTAGATAGTTCAGAATAAAGGAAGTGCATGAACTTTCTGATGATGTTATACAATTGCACTTAACAACTGTCAATTGTAAAAAAAAAAATGACATTTGTCCTGGAAGTTAGCCAACCATTTGGTAATATTAAACTCTATTTACCAGCCTTAAAAGGTGGCTGACATAGAAATGTGGTTGTGTGCCTTCACCACTAACAACTGCCCATGGCCATAAGTTCAAATCCCTTGAGTTCAAATGCCTAGTGTTAAAATGAATCTTTTCTTCACCACGAATCTCAGATGGGGTAACAGTTGGCAGTCAATGATGTGAAAGTGAAAATACAGTCCTTAATTCACCACTTCCCATTCTGTTAGTGCCCAGGACCTCTAGGTCCTTTCCTGGCCCTCTTCTCCTGCATCACTGCTTCTCAAGTAGAGATCCAAGGGCTGAGTAGACTGGCAGCAGTTGGCAGCTGGGCCAATATGTGCATGGCAATAGAGAATTAGAAGCTTGTGCAAACTTTTACAGTGCCATGGTATTCTCACTGTCTTTGTGTTTTTTGTTTGTTTGTTTTTTCTGGAAGTATTTACCTATCAGTCTCCAAAGGATTACAAGAGGAAATAACCTGAACTATTACTTCCAACTACAATCAAATCGGGAAGTCCTGTCCTAGTAGAGAGACCAGAATTCTTGCTCCTTCCCTAGTACTTTGCTTGGGACAGTTTTCCAAGGAGTCTCTGGCCTTCCCAGGCTCCAATCAAATTATTTTAGGGGGCTCTCTGACAATATAGTGTTTCCCCTTTCATTACTCTTCGGGGGGCGGGGGAGAGAGAGAGAGAGTGAGTGAGAGAGAGAGAGAGAGAGAGAGAGAGAGAGAGAGAGAGAGAGAGAGAGAGAGGTGTTTGTATACATGCCAGGGATGTAGCCCAGTCATAAAGTACTTGCTTAGCACAGCATATACAAGGCTTTAGGTTTAATACCCAAGAAAAAAAAAAGCAATAAAACATTAAACTCCTCCTAAACAAACAAAACCCTTCAGATTCCAGTTATGGATCATTTGAGAAACAGAAGCTGAAGAATATTTCTGACTTCTCGTTTCTCATGCTTTAACATTATTTTTGAAACTATATTAAACTGCAAAGCTTTGGTAGTTTCTGAATGGGGCTGTGGCAAGTCTTATTATATTACTAAAGCAAGAAAATGATTCTAACTTATTATGGAGCTGTGGAGAGATGGTCAAGGAGCCCATGAGGAAGCTAAAACTAGGAAGGAACACTAGTGTATTCCCTTCTCATCTTGTCCTCACTGTGGTCAGATCCTGTCAAATGTGACGTAGGACCAGAACCAACATTCACAGATGCTGAAGAAGGAAAGAAATTACCTGTAAGGCTATAGGTGGGGGACCATGGGGACAAGCAATCAGTCAATAAATATCTGTTAGGTGTCTACTGCATGCCAAGCCCTGGGAACACAACAGTGAGTAAACATAGAAACAGTTCATGCTTCATGGAGATGGTACCCACGAGGGGATTAGACAGACACTAGCAAAACTGGTGTGTACAGAGACACACAGACATATATATATATATAGAGAGAGAGAGAGAGAGAGAGAGAGAGAGAGACAGAGAGAGAGACAGAGACAGAGAGAGAGACAGAGAGAGAGAGAGAGAAGGTGATGGGGGTGTGTCTCAGCAAGTGTTGCCCAGTCCGGCTTTGTACTCACTTTGTGGACAGGTTGGTCTTAAACTTGAAATCTCCCTGCCTCCTCCTCCTAAGCAGCTGGGATTACAAACTGCACCACCAGGCCAGCTCTCTTGTCTGTTCTTTAGGGTAACAGGTTTGTTCTCATCCTGTAAGCTGATTAGTATCAGCAGAAATTCTTTGAACTTCCTCCCTCCCAGATCTATGCCCCGAGTTGATATCATCTTAAGGTTAAAATTTAAAGGAAATCTTAAAGCAAGAGCCCTTGATCATCTTAACACAGATGCGAGAAGAAAATTGAAATTTAGATTAGATACTGAAGCTAGCATGGGAAGAAATTTTCCTCCTCAGTCCCCATCACACCACAGCTTTGTGCCGTTACTTTCTTCAGTCTGCTCTGATCGTGTTTTTCCTGGGGTGGGTATCATTCAGATGGAGCATCGACATCGGAAGAAAGACACCCCAGTGCAGGCCAGCAGTCACCACCTCTTTGTCCAGATGAAGAGCCTCATGTGTTCCAACCTGGGAGAGGAGCTGGAGGTCACCTTCTCACTCTTTGACAGTAAAGAGAATCGCCCAATCAGGTAATGGCATGTGACACAGTGCTTGAGTTTCTTGATGTCACTGTGGCAGATGTTTACAATTGGCATGCTTTCAGATACATTTTTTTTTTGTCTACCACCTCAGTTCATTTATAGAGCTCTGAGTTTCTGATTTCCCTGTCCTCTAGATATTTCTGTTAAGCTTGGATAGATTTGAGAATTCCTGGGAAATCAAAAGGTCTATAGAGTCCTAAGTAGGTTTAAATAAGATGCCCAGTGCCAAGCCAGTTTTGTTCTAGTCACTTTGTGTTGATAATGCCAAGAAGATAGAAGTTCTTATAGGATAATGTTTACTTATCGAAGTCAGCACGTTTTATATTTTGTCAGTTTGTCAGTAAATACTAATGTTGCTCTTCCTGTGTCTGGATTTATGATATCAAGGAAGAACTTCACATTTTTGCAGATGCTCCAGTTGAAGTATCAGAGCTGTGAAAAGTTTGTGCTTTTTGTCATCCTCGGGGCTCACTCTTCCCTGTTGTGCTTCCCTATGACAAGCTTTTCACTAGAAGTTTTGATTTTTCTGAGGTGCGAGGAATCATATCTCAGACCTTGTGCATGCTAAGTGAGACCCATAGCCCAGATTTTAAAGTTTTGGAAACAAATTAGAGTAAATGTTATATTTTGTGTACCCAGCCAAACATTTCATCTCTTACTGAGACATTATGAGAATTGTATTTTTTTTTTTGAGGAAATGTGTGTGGAGTTTATTTTTAATGTACTTATAACCACAAACATGATGGGTAACTTACTGATTAGTTTTTAATGTACCAGTTCTTCGCTCTATTGTTGCACTGTTTCAGAAGAAAGAACTACATAAGTAAACTGTGCTTTTAGGGCATTGTGGGAATCCTAGTTTGATCTCTGTTGCTGTGATAAACAGCAGGACCCAAAGAAACTCGGGGTAGAAAGGGCTTCTTTGGCTTAGAGGTTATAGTCCTTTATCAAAGGAAGCCGAAGCATGGGCTCAAACAGGAATCTGGTGGCAGGAACTGAAGCAGAGACCAGCTGATCTCTGGCTTGCTTTCCTCTGTCTGCTCAGCTACTTTTACAAATGGCCAGGCCACCTGCCTTGGGATGGCACAATATATATAGAACTCCTATATCAATTAGCAATTAAGAAAATGCCTTAGAGACTCGCCCACAGGTCAGTCTGATGGAGACAGTTCCTCAGTTGAGCTTTTCCCAGGTGACTCTAGTTTGTGTCAAGTTGACAAAATCAGTCAGCACCCTGAGTTTCTTTTCACATGGCATTTTAATGTTATCACTGATAATACTAATTCTGAAACTAGCATAAGGCTCCAGAACTAGTCGATGCTACAGAAGTTGGTTTCTGAAGTCGAGTCCTTTCAGGAGATTCTTTCAAAACATTTTACCATTTTTTTATTCATGGGGGCATGCTATGGCACACAGGAAGTCAGGAAACAACTTGTCAAGTTTTTCCTCTCTTCCATTCTCTGCTTACACCATGTGAGTCCCTGGAAGAGAATCAGATTTTTGAGCTTAGCAGCGGGTTTTCCTCTGAGTACTCAGCCAGCCCAAAGAATTTGTTATTGTATTTGTTTCTGCATGATATGTGGGGGTTGTACACATGTCATGACACACATGTGCAAGTCAGAAGGCAGCTTTGTGGAATTAGCTGTGTACTTCTGTAGTAGTACTTTTCATTGGGACCACCAGCCTGTGGATAATGACATGGAAACTTATTATTAATTATGAAAGCATGGCCTCTAGCTTAGGCTTGTTCTCAACGTAGTTCTTATAACGTAGATTAACCCATTTGTATTCATTTACATTCTGCCATGTGTTGTTACCTTTCTCCGCACTGCCCATCCTGCTTTCTCCGTGTCTGACTGATGATTCCTCCTTTTTTTTCTTCCCAGATTTCTCTTTCTCTGCCTGCAAGTCCTGCCTGTATCTCCTACCTAGCTATTGGCCATTCAGCTTTTTATTACACCAATCACAGCAACACATCTTCACCCGCTGTACAAATATCCCACAGCATCCTTCCATCCACATTCCTTTCAGGGATCACATCCGGGTCACTAGGTTTGAGCAGCAAGTGCTTTCACCTCTGAACAACCTCAGAAGGTTAGGTAGCCTTCTCATGGTACCTTAAGACAGTGAATTAGTGTCAGCTGCTAATCCCCTGCCAGGGGCCAAAAGCTCAGATTCTGTCCTTATAGGCGTCCAGTACAAAGGAGGCCAACATGTGATATCACCTTCCTGTCTCATTCAGCAAAACTGTGAAGTGTGTAACATCTCCCAAGTACCAGCAAAGGCAGATGTTTTCAAGCTTCCATCAATCATCATTTGACTACAGCTTTGTTTACAAAACCTGATTTAAACAGTTATTGAATCTTCCTGAGGACTGCCCAGAAGATTGGGCCTCTGATCATGTTATGGTCACCAGTAAGGATGCAGGCATGTTCTGACAGCATCTGGCTATCATGTGCCTATGTTACACCTCATCATTCTGGCTTACTTGGATAGCACACCAGTCCACAGAACCTAGTGATCATTGAAAATTACAGACTAGTATTCATTTAAGACCAATATAACCTACACACAAATTCTTTCTATTGAGAATTATTTGTTTAAAAAATAGGTTTGCCACATTGTTACAAAATATTTTTAGGGAGCATTTATCTGGCTGGAAGTTTGGCTTCCTCATTCCACAAGGTATGGCTGGGGAAGGCAAGGAGAGGGTCTACTCTCTGCATCTTTGGTATCTTATTTTATTGTATTCATGTGGCAAATGCCTATATAATGTTTTTCATATGCCAAACACTGTTCTCAGTTCATTTAAAAATATTCCCTGCCTTAGCCCTATGAGGAATATATCTTTGTTTGTAAATGATGCAGCCTATAGTCCTTGCCCAAAGTCAAGTGAAGCTGGTACTTTAACAGGGTAGACTGTATAGGAATCAATATTTTCCATCCCTCAGTATTCCTAATGTGCTGTCCCCCCCTCTCCCTGCCCCAGTCAAGTTGTGAATACCATTGATTGTCAAGAGTTCAGTGTAGGGCTCATTCTTTAAAGAACTTGAATGGTAGAAGCTTGAGCTTGTAAAGACTGGACAGGAAGGATCCTTTAATGATGAAGAGGTCACACACAGAGAGAGGGGAAGTCATTGATGTCTGCAGGCTTCTGGGGAGAAGGGCATCAGGAAACAGACTTGACTTTGCAGATGAGAGATTAGCCCTGAGAAAGGAGAGTGGAGAATGGGAGAATCTGAGCCTTAGGATTAGGCATAGGAATTGTAGCTGTTCACAGAGGGCTGGCAGTACATGCTATATGATCTCCTTTAGCTGGCACGTAAAAATTGGCTCTTGCACCGAGTGGAATACAAAGAGTCATAGTGTGGTGATTTATGTAGGCTGTGCAACTGTACATTAATACTTCCCTTGCTTTCATGCATGCTGCTTCATCTGCATCAGTGTGTAAATAATCCCAGCCGGTAAACGTGACATAGTTTAGTGGTTGGCTTGAAGCTTGAATTATTTTGTTTACTGCTGTATTCTAAGCCTTCATTAATTACCATTGGAATTTTGTCTTGGGACTAATACATTCCTTTATTTTAGTCTTATCAGAGAATGCATTTAACAAGGCCTGAGTACCACCAGTTGGTCCCTAGCCACTGAAGGCTGCTCATACATACCAGCTGCTGGCATGGGCTATTAGCTGAGAATTTAGCAGCAGGGTATGCTTAATTCTAGCAATTGCATAGATGAAGTTTATTTTCTGCTGATTCCTTTTCACATACTTTTCTGAAGTTAGATTATTTTTCCCCACTATCATGCAGTTAAACTCATTTTTCTTGAAAGGTTTCATTTCCATAGATGCTTTCTTTTGCCTACAATTATGCTTTATTCAGTCCAATTCTGTCATCTAAGGGAGAGGAAGTACTGAATACAATTGGTAAAGCACAGGATTTTTAAAAATTCAGATTCATACTGAACTGTAAAATGGCTATGAACCTCTCTGTTGGTGAGACACACATCACCTGTGTCTTGTACACCCTTTCTTTGTTGGTAAATGGCTAGACTCTGAGCTTAGATGATCTGAGTGGAAATCCTGGCTGTGCTGTATCAGTCTGGTCATGTAATTTTACATCTCTTATAGCTGTTAACTAGTTGGACTTCATGACGACAATAGTGTTTTCCTGATGGGATTTCTTGAATGTTAAATTCATAGGCTGTTGCTTAGTACCCAGTAGTTTATCAGCGGCCCCTGGCTGTGATGAGGAGGATTATTAAACCCAAACAGGAAGTATGCATTATCCTAGCTAGAACTGTGTGGTGGCTGCCCATGCATTCCTGGGGAAATCACACATTCCAGGAAACTGGGGATGCCTTGCTTGTGGTATTGCAGTTAGTTAAAGTTTAGAGAGACCTGCTAGCAAATGGCTAATATGGAGCCCATATTACCTTAGCCAGGAGTGCTCAAGAAAATGTGATCAGAAGTCTGAGGTAGGTTTGCATCCTGAAACACCACAGTGGGGACCAGAAGAAGAAAGTTGGGAGTCCTGTATCCAGGTGGGGAGAGTCTATGAAGTTGCTTTCATAGCTTCCAATAATTCCTTTCGGAGGCTGACATATGTAAGAGCTTATCTGGCTCAGCCTAGGAGAAAGGGATACTACTTGTGTGTGTGTGGTAGTCTATAAAAGGCTAGTAGATCCTTTACGGGTTTTCATTCCCTGTGCCCTGTGGCTCACTTGATAGATCATTTGAAGCTTACTGTGGTCTGATCACACAAGTTCAACGTCTGCATTTTTACATAAATCAGGAATATTTAGTGCTTTGACTTTGATAGATTGTAGGCTGAGTTTTGGTATTACAAAGTTTCCAAAATAAAGAAACAGTGTAGGGGAAGTGCCCAGCCAGACTATCAAGGGGCACAGTGCACAGAATAAAAATAGATAGAGGAGGCATTTGGGGACCCTTTTTGAATAGTGTATCAACCATCCCATCTGGCCCAGGGCATTTCCTGCTGTGTCTAGACATGTTGGCACAGATCCACTGTGGGTGTCTGTCCAGTCGTGACCCACGGGGACCTTCCCTAGAGCCTGTTGTTGAGAAGCACAACTGTTTCCCTCTCTCCCTTTGCTCCATAGTTTGATCGTCCCAGCAGGTACATGGGGATGGGGATTGTTCTCACTTCTGAGTTAATGAGATCGGTGCTTTATGGCCCATTAGTTCACTCTTGTGTCACACGTTAAAAGACAATGATGAGGGCTCTACAAATACTGCTTACCTTTATTGGTAGCGATTTTAAGGAAGCGGTTGGGGGAGACCCAAACTCAAAGAAAGTCAGCGAGGTAATGGTTTAGGCAGATCTAGAACACACAGGATATAACTGAACCACTCTTCTCTGTAGCATTTTTTGATACGAATATAATATTGATTATTTAACTTTAGTGAATGGCTAGAAATACCTGTGTTGCAGGAAAACCAGAAGCTCACAGAGTTCACAGACTTGATTTGGCTTCTTTTCTTTGGCTATAAACACTCAGGCAGACAGCTTGCATCTCTTAAGTCACGGAGTATTTTTTCAGTGTGACCAGAAGGCCCTTTTACCCCTGTTCATGTGCTTTAAATCACAAGCAGATTAGTTTTGTGACAGTGGAATACCGGCCAGTATTATGACCATCTCTGTCTTTCTTCACTTACTCCCTTGTTACTTCTTGTTGAGAATTCAGAATAATTTAGTTTTCCCAAGTTCTCTGCAGGATAAGCCATCATCACATAGAGTAGCCACTTCACAAGGGCTTCTTTGGTATGCAGTGCCATTTATGTTGCAGGAGGATTTGACATTGACAAAGGAATTATTAATGGCGTGACTCTACCCTCTCATCATCCTCATGCAGCACCTTGCGGCGTACTTACCCAGGGCAAGTGTATGTGGAGGGTACGATACAGTTAAAGGAAGCTTTTAAGTGTTGCCCTGCTGTTGCTACAAAGCATTAAAAGATCATGCATTAGTACCTTAATCTTGGCTATCATCCTTCCCCTCCACGGGGGATGTGCTCCTTGCTAAGAGAGAGCCAGTGTGTTGAGCTATCTGGAGAGTTGTTTCATGTTACGCTGTGCTCTCAGACCTGTCTCTCGGGGGCCATCATTTGCAAACACTGTCATGCTCAAAAGTATAAAAATCATCAGATAAAAGCCGGGCATTCTCCCCGAAGCTCTTGGAAGGTTTGGATTACAAGGTAAGCACTGCGTGTTTACTTTATGCCAGTTAGGCATGTGCATTTCACAGCACTACTATGCAATTATTAAAGTTTGATCATTCATGCATTTAGTCAGCCAGCAAGTAGTTTCCTCCTTAAGGCCAAATGCTCATCTAGGGAAAGCATATAAAATCCATGTCCTCCCAAATCTCATAGTCTGCTTAGGTTTAAAGAGTGGGGGGCAGAAGCATCCTGCTGGGAGAGAAAAAGGTGTCATAGTCACTTCAAGTTCTTAAGGTTCTCCTCCAGGCATTTTGTGTCGCTGTAAGCACACCTGTACTAACTGACTGTGGAAATGTACTTTTCATTTGTAGAGTTCCACTTAGGGACCTCAGAATGCAGTAGCTCGCCTGAGCAGGCAATCATAGACATAACCTTCACAAACACAAGTTACTAATTTTTTTTTAGGTTCACTCATTTTCAAGTGTTTTTAAATTTTATTTAAACTTTTTAAAATAAACATTTTAAAATGTTTTCTTAAAAACATTTATTTCCTGTAACATGGTCTTACTCTTCTTTGTCCATTTTTTAATTTCTCTGTTTTGTCAAGGATGGGCTACCACTATGTGTATGAGCCAAGCCTCTCCAGTCAGATTCTGGATATTGATAGGATGGCTCCATCCTTGACTACTCGTACACCTTTGGGCAACTTGCCTGATACCTCAAGCCCCAGCTCTCTCATGTATCAGATGGGGATGATAACAGTTCCTACCCAGTAGTGCAGTGGTGGGAATTAAATGAGATCTTTGAAAGCTTAAATTATAGAGTCTGGCACAAAGTACATACTTTCCTTCATTACTTTTACCCAGGCACCCTGCCATGGATGCTTATTTATATTCTTTTTTCATTGTCTTTTTTTCCCTCATAACATTGTTAGATGAAGGTAGGTTATAAATAATAATTATGATTTGTTCTTTATTTCCAAAGAGAATTAGTCAGGAGAATTTATAGTTGTGATTTATAATGGCTCACATATAGAACTCAGGTGATTCTAAATTTTCCTAGTTCTTCTAGAACATGGCAGTAGAAAAGGAAGTCAAATAATGATTTTTTTTCCCTACTGATAATATATCAACTCTTATTTCCCAATGTTCCTGACAGACTCCTTTGTTTAATCTGTAAGAAGAATGCATTAGAAAACATCATGTCCCTGCAGGTTTTCTTGCTACTGATTTTTTTTTTTTTACATTATGTTTACTTTTTAAATACTGTACCCCAGTGCATTTTAGTTCTCCTGTTTCATGTAATGAAGATGTAAAATGTAGGAGGGGAAGGTGAAATGATCTATAATTCAGAGCTACCATGTGCTCATCAGGTGAGGCACCATTGTAGCTCAAGTTTTCCTGTGTTCCGGTTGGCCAGTAGTCGGGACAAATCTCTCCCACTAGTGTCCCCCAAGTAAACACACAGAGACTTATATTACTTATAAACTGTTATGGCCATGGCAGGCTTCTTGCTTTCTGTTCTTATATCTTAAATTAACCCATTTCTATAAATCTCTACCTTGCCACATGGCTCGTGGCTTACCGGTATCTTACATCATGCTTCTCCTTGTGGTGGCTGGCAGCGTCTCCTGACTCAGCCTTCTTCCCAGAATTCTCCTCTCTGCTTATATCTCTTACACTATACTTCCTGCCTGGCTATTGGCCAATCAGCATTTTATTTATCAATCAGAGCAACACATTCACAGCATCCCCAGCACACCATTGATTGAAAAGTTGCTGGGAAATTCTGTATGTTTTCCAGGGTAAACTTACTTTTCAGGCCTCATGGGGAAAGGGAATGTTGAGAGGGTTTTGAAGCGTTCCAGATATTTAAAATTCTTTGTTTCTAGTTTTGTTTTCCCTCAAAAGATTGTTTAGTCTAGTCAAGGACTGCCAAGTCTTTGGTAGAAGCTGAAGATGTCAATGTTGCCAATTACAAACCTATATTCTACTTGCTCATAGTATAAGACAGACCCACAAACTTGTGAAACAGAAAGGAGTAGAAATTACATAATGAGTCATGCACATCTTCTAATAAAACTCTTGTAAGTTTATAAAATACTAATTATTTCTCTATTACACTTACTAGAGGATTGCAGCAAAAACACCACTAAAATAGGTCAGAAACACATTTGTGTGGCCACTAGCCTTTACATGCACCTGTCCTGACTGCCAGATGTGCTAAATGAATGAGCTTTGGCTTGTTTGGTTTCTCTCCTGGCTCAGAAAACATATGTTAGGATAGTCTATAAATGTGAGAGTAGAGAATTATAGTTCAAAGATTCTGAAGTGCATTGCTGGAGGCCATAGGTTTTCTAAAACGATTTGCTGAATAAGGAGTTGTGGTATCCCTAAA
Source organism: Onychomys torridus (assembly GCF_903995425.1). Classification (NCBI taxonomy): domain Eukaryota; kingdom Metazoa; phylum Chordata; class Mammalia; order Rodentia; family Cricetidae; genus Onychomys; species Onychomys torridus. The sequence goes on from NC_050456.1 coordinate 10,035,096, forward strand.
GCTGAAAGGAACTGGTTTTGTAAACCCAATACCATGTCACCCAATGAATAGACTGTTTTTTATTGGACATGGAGATTTTCTGTCTGGTTTTTAATAAATTGCAAATGACTTACTGCTTCATAGTACCCATTTTGAACCTATTTTTATCTTCCCCTCTAAGGCATGCTTAAGCTAAAGGATACATTGCTGGCTTAGTATGTGTTGATGTTCTTTCTGGAACAGGATATGATATAGTATAATATTTGCATAATCAGGATTCTGTCTAGACGAGTAAAATTAAAATAGTGACAGAGCAGAAAGGTTCTCTTTCTGAAACAGACTTCTTTAGAAGACATTTTTATCCAAATATTGATGAAACTTTCAGATAATGAATAGTTTTTAACAGTGTTAAAGTTGAGGTGTTAATATGTAAAATGTCTGATAGTTTTTTTGCATATTAGATTTATTGATATACAACATCTTCAGAAGATAAATCATAATATAGTGCAAAATTTTCTCAAGTGTTTCAGTGAAGAGAAGAAGGAGCCTCACACTGAAGCCCGTTCACACTATGACCTAGGGCACATTGTCTACGACATGGACCAGTGTACTCACACTGCTTGTGTTGCTTGCTAAGGTATAACTAGTAACTAACTGCACATTAGTGATAGATCAAAAAGAAGCTAAGCAACACCATCATTTAAACCTTAAGACTGCTTAAACCTTAGCAGTTTTGACTCAATAAAATCATATTCTTTAATCTTTGGCAAGTTTTGTCTATGTTTACTAGAATGTCTTGGGTCATATTTTCCATTGAAAATGGCGATCCTCTGGCCTCAGTCTCACAAGTGCTCACCACCATAATTGTTTATTTTTTCCATATTAATGAAATACTTTCCCAATATTTGTATAGAATAGAAAAATAATTTAACTCTGGCTTTCAAATGAGGAGTGAATATTCTCAACAAAAACAGCAGATAGGGCTCTTAGTCACATTAGTTGTTTGATATTGGACAAAACTTTTTTCTTAGTGTGCCCATCAGTTAAGTAGGCAGCATGCTAGTACATCCTTCTTGAAGGCAGGAGGTGTATAAGATGAGTTAGTCCATACAAAGATATCTGCAGAGTGCTTGTTAAATGATGACTTCCTCAAAGGAGTGACCATTAATATGACGATTTAAGTGTAGTTCCCTTGTTGTGAAATGAATCTGTATGTACTTGCTTTGATCATATCTTAAGTTTGAAATAACAATGAATTTTCTTTCATTATTAAGAGAGCTTATAGCCTTTATATATACATACCCATATATAAACGTACAGACACATACGTGTATGTATATAGTGGATGAGCATTGGACAAGACTTATTTCACTTTGCATCATCAGTTGTATTTGTTCTTCCCAGCCTGCATTTCAGACTCACATGGCAACTGTCATTTCAGTTGAAGAACCTTGCAGCAATTTATCATCTCCCCATTCACACTGTGTCGACCACCTGCTCTTAGAAGAAGCTTGACTAAGAGGCATGGAAATGGCCCCATGGAAATGTGTACTGGTTGCCCTTTCTCATACGTAAGGTCAAGGATAGGCATAATATAAGAAAATGATGAGGTTAGCCAGGCAGTTGAATTTGTTAAATGTATCCATCTAGATATATATCACAAAAGAGAATAGAAGTGTTGCAAAACCTTTGTAAATTGAAACCCATTTCCTCCCTTAGAGATCTGTTTATGGTTCTCATTTCCCCCTTGTAGTTTTTGGATAGTAGAGCCATTATTTATGGCAAGGATACGGTGATGAATGTAATGTGCAAATCTGATAGGCTATAAGCCTTGTGCTAATGTTAAGCACCCGTTTCCATGCTTCTTTGCTAAGCTAAATATGCAGTAGCCAAGGCCACATCATGTGATCATTTCCCATTCAGTGGATATTGGTTTTGTGTTCTCTGCCTGGGGCAGCGAGTTATTTGATTTTTCCATCAGATTTTGAAATTCAGTGGGGGATTTAAAACTGGAGATAGTGGATGTATTAATATTTCTTGGGTAGATAATCATTTTAATTTTTGGCCATAAATAAATTATCATACATAACCTGTAATATATATGGCATCCACAAACACTTATGGTCTTAAATTACTGGCTGAGTTACAGAGTGAGTCATTTGTGTTTGCTATAAATCTAGGTGACAGTGTATTATCAAATATAAGTGCTGTTTGTAGATCAAAGTTAATTCAAGTTTCATGAATTGAAACTTCCATTTGTGTTTTGAAGAATAGACATAGAAGACCGTGAACTACAAAGCCATTGTGTCCTTAATTTAAATTAAGCAATATGATGTATATCACTAAAGCATCTCAGATCTAAACACGGAAGGATTAGGCTGTCTCTCGTCATGCATCGTCTTCTACTGTTTGGAATAACAGCAGTGATAGTACTGACAGGGAAATAGCCTACCACTGGAAAACTTCCTGTTTTGCATATGCATTTATACTGTTACTGCTTTGCTATTCCACCAGAAATGAAGCAAATGTTTGCCGTATACGGTGCTCTCCAATGTTGAGCTCTCAGATGAAGAACAGTTAGAAAAAGATAAATATGAAGTAGTTTTCTAAGTATTCAACTATCTTTCCCTTGTAGTGAGAGATTTTTCTTGAGACTGAATAGAAATGGGCTTCCCAAAGCTCCGGATAAGCCCGAACGGCACTGCTCTCTCTTTGTGGTAAGTGCACCTTGTGTTTATTGCTTAGGAGAATTAAGTTATTGAAAGTCAAAATTATAAACTCTGCTTAAACGTCTTAAATAACTCACAGAGTGCAATAGCTGTAATTCCGATTGTCATCAATCACAGTTGATTTGCTTCCTTTACTGTGTTTTTCTCTGTTTAACACACCTTTTAGAGTACTGGTGACTTGGGGAGACTCTTGCAAAAGCACAGTGGTGACTGGGCCTAGCATGGAACTGGCTGTCGATCCATGCTTCTTAAGTGCTTCAAGAATGAATGAGTATGAGACTTGATCAACAATGCTCTAACAGTGGTCTTTATAAGCAAGTGTTTCTTTTACATGAGCTAATCAGCAGTAGGGACATATTTAGACCTGTGTTTGAACAATGCCATTCTGCCCTAAGCATTCCATTATAGATGTTTATGTGTATCTTCATCCTTGTTTTCAAGAGAACACACAAAGATCTTTGAGTATTGCTGCACAGAATAGAATTCTAAAATAACCAGCTTTTGTTTCTCACTAGGATTTAGGTAGCAGTGACCTCAGGAAGGACATCTATATCACTGTGCATATTATCCGAATTGGTAAGTTGAACACTTGTGATTGTTGGGAGCAATACCCAAGGGGTCTCTATGTGGCTTTATGTCTAGAACTGAATTTTAATCCAAGAAGTTAAGAAGTTGGGAATTACTCTCTGGCTTCCTTGATCTCACCTTCCCACCAAATAGAATTTCTATTTTTTTCAATACAAATTGTTGAATACTTTATTGTGTTTTATTGCCCCCCAATATTTAATTGAAACATGTATTTTTCTTTCAATCCTAGTCTGTAATACTAGAAAAATCACCTGTTAGGATCTAAGTTCCCTCCAAGCTTATGAAATCTGTGTGGAAACTAGCATCATCTAAACCACAGAGCACTATGGAATGTTGTTACGGAATATTATATGAGAAAGGGGTTTTGAGACAGTAGAGACTGTATGTTTTTCAGTTCATGTAATATCATCAGCTTATTCAAGGATCTGAGAAACCCAACAGGGAGAAATGAATATGCCTCTCTAACAGTGTCAACTCTTACTTTCTCAGATTTGATCTGATCATGAAAACATTTAGATAATATATTTATGCATATCTTACAGAACAATATTTTTAGAGAGGGGATACTCTCCTTCATTTTTCTACATGAAATTCTTCTAAAAGCAGGCATTTCCCAGCATAGCACCTCATGAAGCGAGTGGTGTAAATGGCATAGCTTTTCTATTAATGCCACCTCCCTGATACCAGGAATCTGTCCCCAGCTTTCTTGCTCTAAGAACATTCTAGACAGTACATGCCAGTTTGGTGTGGTAGGATAACAATCATCAAAGCATGAGTCCCTGTGGTGCATGGTTGTCACTTACAGAGTCATTGTAAAGGACACCACCCTCCTTGGTACTGTAATATCCTTGGGCGGCCTTTCAAATACAGAGTATTTTGTTAATGATTGTCTTTTTTCCCCCCTCAGAATATTTTCACGATCACAAGTCATCAAAATAAATGTTGAAGTAGGAACTACTACCTATTCCTACTCCTCATCGGTCAAATAAATCCTTGCAAAATAGTAGTTGTTGGTTCCATAGTTAGAAACTGATCAGAAATGAAACTAAAGTAAAACACTCAAGAAGGGTTAAGACTTATCTGCCTGTGTTCTTGATGCAGGGAAATTAAGGAGAAGATTATTATCTGTCAAGGACAGACGCTTCTTGCTTTTTATAGAATGTCACTTGTACCTGCTTTACTAGGAAAAGGGCACAGTGACCCTCACTGGCTGCCAAAAGCAAAAGCATTAACACCTCAGTTCTGGGAATTTGTGGCCAGGTCCTTGATTTGGAAAGAAGAGGAGGGGAGTGAAAAGAGGAGTTAGTTTTTGAACTTCTGCTCATTCCAGAATACTAGGTTCTACCAACGTCTCTGCTTCCTTTCTGGTGCTTTGCTGGTTGCTCAGGATTTTATCTTCCTTCACGCTTCCTTCCAATTTAGAGGATTTCTCTGGAAACCAGCCAGAACTGAATTGTTATCATCAGTCTTACAGTTGAGATCACCAAGACTGGCATCAAATCTTTCTGGTATTGTGATTGCACCAAAGCTCTGTGTGCCCACAAAGCCAGAAAAGAGAACCTCAAACTGTGTCCAAGGACTAGAGAGGCGAGGCCATCTGGAGCAAATTGGGGAATCCATGCAGGGTCTTCCCAAGTGAGAGTAGGGCTCCTCAGTCTCCCTCCTCCACAGCGTTTGCTTCATATTTTGTAGTTCATATACTAGAGGAAGACGGATAGTAAAAAAGAAAGACCGACTGATTAACACCAAATTGGATAGTGCCATCTTTTTTCCCATTTAATATTACACTAGAGAGTCCCAGATACATCCTGATACACTGTAGAGTGCTGCTCAGATGGTAAATAAAATATGGACCTGTTGGTTGAATTTACCAATTTCCATCTATGTTAACTCACACTATTTCAGCTCGAGCATGCTCTCTATTTATATTCTACAAAAATAATGATTGCTAGTTAAATACCAGTAAGAAGCAATATGCCCATAGCTTGAATTAAGGCACTCAACAAGGGCTGGAGAGGTGACTCAGTAGTCTAGATTTAACTTCCAGAGAATCCTGGGTTTGATTCCCAGCATTCACATGATAGCTCAGAGCTGTTTATAACTCCAGTTCCAAGAGATCCAATGCCCTCTTCTGGCCTCTGAGAGCACTGCACCCATGCAGTGCACAGGGAGGCATGCCAGCAAAACACCCACATGCCTAAATAAAATTTCAAAAAGAACTTGAAAATTTTAAGTGAATAAAACTTTATAACTGTCAGAACCACCCCAGGAATATTGGAACAGGACTGAGTTGGAAAGCACTTCTGTCCCAAGGCAGGGACATATGCATTTGATCATTTGAACATGCTAAGTTCAGAGTCTCTGATCTGACTCCTTCCTGATGTGAATCTTTATGTTTTTTGATTTTGAGAAAGGATCTTGCTGGACAGTCCAAGGTGGCATTACTCTCAGAAGTTTGTCTCAGCCCTTCAGATGCTGAGGTTACAGTCATGTCCCAGGACAGCTGACAAAGGTTGAAATTTTTGAAATAGTTTTTTAAATATACTATTTTTAAGGTAGAACATGAAATGGGTACGATGACTATCCTTAATGATTTATACCTTATGGGATGTTTTCATGAGTCATCAAAGCAAAATGCTTCCCAATCTTTGTGTTTTTACATGTTTCTCGTGTTCTGTTCATGCTCAGAGTTTAAGCCTCTTGCTCAAGGTCAGACAACTAGGTGATTAGACAAGAGTCCTTATTTGACGTGAAGTCTGCTATTGCCCTGAAGGGCATTTGCTTGCCAGCACCTTGTTCCATTGCATATGGCCTGTCTTGTACCTGTGTCTGTATCCAGCTTGCATTTAATCGCATGTCTTCATGGGTCATGATTGCTTATTACCTGGACAGGTCGGATGGGAGCTGGAGAAAAAAAGAATGCCTGCAGTGTTCAGTATCGGCGACCTTTTGGCTGTGCAGTTCTTAGCATCGCAGACCTCCTAACAGGAGAGACAAAGGATGACCTTGTCCTCAAAGTATACATGTAAGAAACATGCATGTGGTGGGGCTGGCATGATCACTGGGTGCCTAAGAATCCTGCTTTGGTGGGTGTACTGTTGATGGATAATTGAACAATAGGAGAAAAGATGGGTTTGAGTTATTTGTCAAAAACCTTTATAATCTGTGGATCTGCTGCAAATGAATCCAGGAGTCAATCACTGCCAGTTGGGGGAACTATAAAGTGAAATATATCAATGAATGCAGTTATTGGTTCAGGTAGACCATCTACTCAGATAGATATTTCCTTTAGTTCATAAACAACATAGCAGCATTCCTTACCTCTACACAATTAATTTGTTCTTCAAAAGTGAAAATCTACTGTTTTGAAATATAAGGAAATTAAAATCAAGAGAGGGAGCATGGGTGGTTGCCCTCCTGCTTTGTGTGTTAGTGGACTGGAACTGCTTCAGTAACAGACCCTGAGGAGCTTGGCTTTTGCAGCAGAGTTTATCATCTTCCAGTTAGTTCTGGAGGATAGGCATTGAGGTCAAGGTATGGTGAGTTTACTTCCTTCAGGGTAGGGACTGTGCAGATATCTGTTCTATGCCTCTCTCCTGGCATTGATACCTCTTGAGACATCATTCTGACCTCTTCCTTCATCTTCATATGACACATTCCCTGGGTGCACAATCTTTGTGTCTATTTCTCTTTGTAAGGACATAGTCATATTGGATTGAAGCTTACCCCAGTGACCTCATTATGACTTGATTACCTCTTCCCAAATAAGGTCACATTCCAAGATCCTGGGGTTTAAGATTTCAATGTTGCATTGGAGTGGGTCTCAGTTTATTTAAACCTCTAATACTCCTAAGAAGATCATGTAGTCTAGTCCAGATTTTAAGTTAAATGATGTCTAAGTTGATAATGTGAACATGTGTTTACATCAGCCAACCCTGACACCTCCATACAGGCTTGACAGATAAGATCTGATGGACAGTGTCATGACCAGGTAGACACAGTAGAGCATCCACTTTGGGGTTCACAGACTACATTGTGGGCCAGTTTCATGACCAAATTTGTGATACTACTTATAGCATCTAACAGTAGGTGTTTTCTTTGTGTGGAATGGAGTTTGTTTTGGGGGGGCAGGGAGGGATAGTACAACTGGCCCTTTGCCAGTGTTTGGTCACGAAATTGCTTTGTGGTCACAGCTGCAGGGTTTCATGGATTTATCTACTTTTCTACCCTGTGGGGCCTCCACAGGACATTCAGTAATTAGTTGACAATCAGATTAGGTTATCTGTAGCCTCTGGTTTTGTACCAGAGATATTTTTTTCTCTTTATAAGTGGGTTAAACCTCTGACCTTCATTTTAAACTTGAAAACATCTTGAAAATGATGGGTAATAGAATTTGTTATTCTTTTTTTCTCATGGCAGCCCTCATTATTAATGGTTGTGATTAAATCCATTGTGATATTTTTCCTAAATGCTACTCATAGTCATAAAATATAACTTAGTTGAGACCACTGTGACTAATGACAGCCCTCTTCCCTTGGGTTGTAGACTGTCCTAGTCAGGATTCTGTTGCTGCAAAGGGAGGCCATGACCATGGCAACTCCTACAAAGGAGAACATTTCATTGAGGCTAGCTACCGTTCAGAGGTTTAATCCATTATCATCATGGCAGAAACTGTGGAAGTGTGCAGAGAAACATGGTACTGGAGAAGGAGATGAAAGTCTACATCTTGATTCATAGGCAGCAGGAGGAGAGACTGTGTCACACTGGGTATAGCACAGGAGACCTCAAAGCCCATCCTCACAGTGACACACTTCCTCCAACAAGTCCACACCTACTCTAACAAGGCCATACCTCCTAATAGTGCCACTCCCTATGAGCCAAGCATTCAAACACATGAGTCTATGGGGGCCATTCCCATTCAATCCATTTCATATACCCTGTGCACAGGACTCTGTTCAGCATTTACATCCTCACAGCAAACCCATGAAGCAGATGCTGTTAGATCAGTTCACACAGAAGGAACAGAGTTAAGTACCTTATCACCCAGGTACTAAGGAAGGGAATCAAAATATGTCTGACTCTGTGGCTGGAGCTCTCAGTTCATCCACTTCTTTTTCCTTGGATGTTATTTCACACCACTGTCTAGTAATGTGAGCATGATAGAACACATGCTACTGAAGAAAGCCAAAACTCTTTGCAAACATAATCTCATTGTTTCTTAGCATAGTCTTTCCAGGTATGGTGACAAGTGTGTTTATCTCACCACTGGGAAGACTGAAGGGCTGACAATGACAGGAGTCACCCCTGATTATGCAACCAGCTGAAAAAGACCATTATAAAAATAAACTGTAGTTTTCTTATTGTCTTCTTTTTCTTAAGAATCAAATTATGTTCTTGGTTATTCTTTCTACTGTCAACTCATCCAACTATGAAACAGTTCCAAGAGAATAATACTAACCACTGAACACTGTCTCTGGCAGCAGGAAGCAGCCTTGGTATCGCTTGAAGAAAATAGTCATTGGAATCCATTTGGAAGAAATTCTGTTTGTTCAAGTGACCGAATCCTTACCTGCATCTGGGATTCAAAAAAAGTACCAAATACCTTGTCTGAAGCTAGAAGATATTCCAGCCACTTGCTTTAGGACTTTTGATGTTACTTGGGGATTTTTTAGGTCAGAATCTGATTTCCAGGGACTATCAGGAAGCAAACAATCTTCCTTTCTTCCCCCCTGAGCAGAAATAAGAAAATTGGAGTTGAAATGGACTAAATAGAATTGTATTGGTCATAGCTAGGTGGGCAGAATGGTTCTCCATCTAGATTTTATAGTCTTCTGAGAGCCAAGGCTCAGTTTGGTAGTCCACTGTTAGCTGTCCTGAGAATAACCCTCATCATATTTATCTTGGAAGACCCATGATGATATGTACATATGTAAACTAATAATGGTGAATTATATACCTCAGACATACACATTACAAAGATGATTGATGCTGTGGAACATTAGAGTTGGGTTGATAGTATATAAAGTCTTGATAACCAAGGCCAAGAAGGGAGCATTTGTAGCTCACAAAAGATAATATAATTATAAATACATTTGGATGGGGAAGTTGTCTTTAACCTCATTAGAGCAGTTGTTGCGATACAGATGACTAGCAGACACAAATGTTTGTTAGACATTACAAGTTACACTAGCCAGTGAGACAACCAACCACCATCCATCCATCCATCCATCCATCCATCCATCCATCCATCCGTGCTTTCATCCATCTATGGCAACTGGTACTTTTAAGGCTTTACTATGTTCAAAGTATTCAATGGTACTCAGATAACAATCATCATATATCCAGTCCTTAACAACTCTGATCGTCCACCATGTAAAAGTAGCATGAGCTAATGAGTAACAAGAAATAAAATCATGGGCTAGAACTATATAGCATGGTGGTGGAACACTTGGCTAGCATATATGAGGCTCTGGGTTCACTTCCAGCACTGACAAAAAGAAAAAGAAAAAGAAAAAACAAAAAGAAAAAACAAAAAAAAAAACCCCAAAAAACAAAAGCGAAGAGGTAGAGGTCTGAAGGTAAAATGACAGAGTGATGTCTTTGAGACATGAAAAATCTAAAAGTACTTTGTATTGCCCTGTGATAAATCTTGGCAGGCTTTCACTGGTGAAAGTTTCATTAGCATTGATTTTGTATTTCACTTAATTGGTTTCATTTTGACTTTAGTTACAGAAGGCAGAAATTTTCTAATGAGAACCTTTATTGAGCATCTACTGTATGTCAAGCAGTACTTAAGCCCATGTTTATTTAATATTCTAATACGTTAGTTACACAAGTTTAATAGAGAGGAGTATGCTGCCACACCTGGGACTTGTGTGTTAGTGACTAACCAAATGGTTGTGTTTTCTTAGGTGTAATACAGAGAGTGAGTGGTATCAAATCCACGAGAACATCATCAAAAAGCTGAATGCCCGCTACAATCTGACGGGTTCCAATGCAGGTGGGTGTGTACAGCTGGCTGTCCTGCCCTCCACTTTTCACATCAGACCCTCTTCTATTCCTGTGTGTTAGACGAACATGGTCAGCTCTTGGTGGGATTTGTTTGTTTTTGTTCTTTGCTGTTTAAAAACACTCAGTACATTGCTCAGCATTTCTCTAGATGGTAGTAGGCTTGCACATATAAAATTCCTTATATAAAACATTTTTTCCACTCTCACTTGAAACAGTAGAGCACCTGAATTTGTCCTGTACTGCCGGGTCTTGAGGCCTTCAAGTTTTTACTGTAAAGTAAAAATTAAGCAATAAACATGGTTGAGTTTTTGATTGTTAGTGGAAACCTGACAGTATAGTGCAATAGAAAACACTCATCACTGTCTGTCAATGAACAACAATGTCATCGTATGGGGCAGGAAGCATACAGTTTCACACTGAGGTAGGATGCAGAGGAGAGTGATGATGGCTGTAATGTCACATAGAGAAAATGTATGCATGCTTATTACAGACTGCAGTCATTAGATGCCACCATGATTATATGGTGCATAGTCTTAGCTGAGTAGCAATGTGTCATAGACTGTATCCTATCTTATAGGTTATGGCTATATATTGGTAATACAGGTTAATCATTGGTTGGTCCCTTGGAAGCCACTTCCTATTATACTCTAGACTTTACTTCTAAGTTACCTGGTTCCATTTGTTTAAACACAGATCCTTATTGAACTCCTAAAGAGGCTGGGTATTTTATTGTTTGTTCTTTGTATTAATACTGTTGTCTTACTGATAGGTTAGGTCTTTGAGAAGTACTCCACCTCTCCTACACTTCATTTCTTCCATCCTTTCTCTGTTGATTTGCTAGCTAACACCTCTTTTTGATTACATTTAATTGTTGTAGCCCTTGTGACTACATCTGTTAATTCCAGAAGGAAGGGCTGCACACTTGACCTGCTGGGTCAGAGCTCCGTGTGTTTCATGTCCTTTATCAACGTTACTGACTGACCCAATTGCTTCGTCTTCCAGGATCTTAAATGAGATTCTACCAGAAAATGCGACACAAACCAACTTAGTCCTGAGCCTTCCCTTTTCTATTAATAACTACTGTACCATAAAACAAGCAAAACACCATAGTTGCTACCACCTTTATGAAAAATGAAAGGCTCCATGATAACATACTACCTTGTACAAAGGCCTTATCCCTGTGGCGAGAGCCATCTCACTTGGTTGTCCACTAGGACCCATGAGTTCCTTTGCATCTGGGCTCATGCTGGTTGTGCCTAGTTTCTGCTGTAAAGCCCTGCTGACTCTCCTGTCCTTAAGACATCCAACTTCCCATGCTTCTCTTTCAAGTCTGCATTCCGTCCAGGTCCTACACTGCCAGTGTCTGGATGCTTTGGATGCCTCTCATCACTGCCTGATCCCGTCTAGCTCTTTCAACCCAAGACCCGCCCAGCTCCAAGCCTCATCAATGTGCAGTACAGAGTAAAAGTTCACAACACACCTTCTAAAACAAAGACCTTCACACTTTCCTGCCTAGTACTTCCCTTCAGTTTTGATGAGTCATCATTCCTGTCACATTCATCTGTGTCTTCTCCCTGAGGAGAGGGAGTTAGAAGCCCAGGAAGGCATTCGGCCTTCATTCAACTTCATTACTGAATAGGAGACCCTCTAGTGACATACTTAAAAATAGTGAAGGAAACAAGAGTACAAGACATCAAAGTGGAGAGTGGGGTGTGGTGTGTCAAGCTGTCACAGTGGTTACATGTGCTGCCTTCTACTGTTTTCTCCATGGACCACTGCCACCAAATGACTTCAGGAGAAACTGAGCTCATTCTATGAAAGGCTGGCATTTTTCCTGTTATCACCCCTTCTTTTCCTTGGTCATTGGTACTGGGAAAAAAAGGGGGGACTTATTTTAATTTGCTTTTGAAATAATTCTACCAGCTAATTGCAGGCCTTTGGTTCCACAGATGCCCTCCTGGATGGTGGGTCTGTGATCTTGTCTGTATAACAGGGAAAGGGATAAATCTAGAAAACTGGCATTTTCCCTCTAACTTAAGAACTTGCTGAAAGGAAGATTCACCACTATGTCTGTTGCATTTAGAAATTGGGAGAAAATAGTGAGTGATCCATTTAACTTTTAAAGATAAAAAAACAACAACACTGAATTAATATAACTCTGTAATTAGGCTAAGTAATTTGAAATTTTAATAATTATGTTACATGGGACTTTTTAAATGTGTTAATAGAAGGACCATTGAAAACATTTGAAATTCTAAAAATATGCATTAAAAATAAGCCACATTTGAGTTTGTTGAGCAAAAATGATTATTATAAACATCATTTCAGGTAGATGGCAGCTGAATTCTAGGAATGTAGAATTAGATTGAGCCAATGTTATTTACTTAGGCAAATTCAATGGTAAGACCTAAGTCTATTTTAAAAAAAAATCACTGGTAGGACTGGTGAGACATGGAAAAACGTGCTGCTAAGCCTGATGGTCGGAGTTAGAGCCTCAAAGCCCACATAGTGGAAGGAAAGAATAACCCCTGTAAGTTGTCCTGTGACTGCTACATGTGTGCACATGTCTACACACAACACACACACACAGAGAGAGAGAGAGAGAGAGAGAGAGAGAGAAATGTGAAACTCACTGAGTGTTGTTCAGTATATATTAACAGAAAATTCAAAATGTTTTCATATCATCTGTGTATGTATGATATATTCTAGTTTACACATATGGCTTATAAACTAAAGAAATCCTATTTGCTAATTAGGTAAGTTTCTAGAATCTGCACTTTTGCCTTAGTAAGATGAGTGTGTACCATCATACTCCTCCAACTGTTCATTTTAATTCCCATGAGATTTCACAGGAATGGCCACATAAGGAGCCTCCTACATAAAGAGAGAGCAGTTTGGCTCTATGCAGGCTTTTACAGTATTCCTTAGTTGTAGTTGCAAAGAGACCTCTGTAGTATTAGATTGTGTTTCTGTGTTGAGAGTCCTATCTATGGACACCAGTGTAGTCATTTATTTTAGTATCTTGCAAGTGACCTGGTACCCAAGGATTTATCAGTGCCCCTGGCTGTTGGAAGTTGAGTTTATAAACTGCTTTCTCAAAATGCTAAGAAAGAAGTAGCACCTTATGGCACCACCTATTGACTAGAAAGATAGTGTGGTACTGTTCTTGTTTATTTTTAGAATTCCCTAATTAGAAGCCCATGTTGTCTCGTTTATGTTTTTGAAGTTTATTTTGTGGTCAGTTAATTCTCTTCAATTAAAAAGTAATGAGTTGGGGTTGGGGATTTAGCTCAGTGGTAGAGCACTTGCCTAGCAAGTGCAAGGTCCTGGATTCGGTCCTCAGCTCTGGAAAAAAAAAAAAAAAAAAAGTAATGAGTCATGCAAATACTTCCTTATTTCCCATAGGATTTTTTTTTTTACTACATTTTGCTATATTCTCTTTATCTATATTCCCCAAATTTCAGTATGTGTGCATGTGCACACAGTCATTTGACTCCGTATTACTTAAGTGGCTGGAATTAACATTGGCCTCTTTGCTCCTGACTTCTGTACGTTTGTACATATGTATGTCTCGGCACCTATACACACACACATTTGTATAGATATATACACTGTGTATTTTACATGCATATATGTAATTCTTTCTAACTACCTAAGAACAAACTGCTGACTCAGTTCTTCTCTACCCCAAACCACCAATCCAGTATACAATATCAAAATCAAGAACTCAATCAACATTGTTATAATAATATTTCTAATATGTAGACCTTATTAAATGTTTGACAATGTTCTCAATGTCCTCTGTAATACAAGAAAACACAGGCTATGTCATGTGTGGTTGTCATATCCCTTCTGTTCCCTTTTTCCTTTTAGTTTTGCTTTATATACTCCAAAATATAATACTAACGAGGCTGGAGAGGTGGTTTAATGGTTAAGAGCGCTCACTGCTGTCCCAGGTTTACCTCCTAGCGCACATGGCAGCTCACAACCCTGTAACCCCAATTCCAAGGGATCTAGTGCCCTCTTCTGGCTTCAGTAGACACCAGGCATACATATGGTACATATACATATATGCAGGCCAAAGATCACTCATATATATTTAAATTTTTTTAAATATATTAAAATACACTCTAAGATATTTTTATTAATTAAACTTATCATTTATTATACATCCCAACCAGTTTCCCCTCCCTCCTCCCCTCCCATTCCCTCCCATCCTCCTCCTAACTCCCCTACCACATTCCACTCCTCTGTTTCTGCTCAGAAAGAGGCAGGTCTCTTATGGGTGTCAATAAAGCATGAAATATCAAGTTGTGGTAGGACTAAGCTCCTTCCCTTGTATTAACTCCAGGCAAGGCAATCCAGTATGAGGAATAGTTCCCAAAAGCCAGCCAAAGCATTAAGAACAGGCCTTGCTTCCACTGTTAGTGGGTCCCACAAGTGGACCAAGCTACGCAACTTCACATGTATGTAGAGGGCCTAGGTTGTTCCCATGCAGGCTCTCTGGCTGTCAGTCTAGACTCTGTGACCTCCTATTTTTAAGGGTATGTGCAGTATTGAAAACAAAACAAACAAGCAAAAAACTAACTGCTAATTAGAAGCTAATAGAAATAGTGATTAGAGTTTAATGTTATTATGTATAGTAGTTACATTTCTCTAACTTTTATATGATCACTAGGTGTCTTAGTTAGGGTGCTTTCTATTGCTGTGAAAAGACACCATGATCATGGCGACTCTTAGAAAGGAGAACATTTAATTGGGGCTGGCTTACAGTTCAGAGGTTTAGTACATTATCATCATGGCAGGAAGCATGGCAGCATGCAGGCAGACATAGTGTTGGAGAGGCAGCTGAGAGTTCTACATCTGGATTTGCAGGCAGCAAGAGAAGAAAGTGAGATACTGGCCTGGCGTGAGCATCTGAAACCTCAAAGCCCAGCCCCAGTGACACACTTCCTCCAATAAGACCCCACCTACTCCAACAAGGCCACACCTCCTAATAGTGTCACTCCTTATGGGCCTATGGGGGCCATTTTTATGCAAACCACTGCACTAGGATTGCTGTGTGGAAGATCTGCTATTTTACACATGTTGAATGTACTTAACAGTCCTGAATACTACTGTAGGGTGTAGGAAAAGTAGCTGTTCTTCACCCATCCTAACTTCTTGACTGATCCTTCTATAATTAAGACAGATTGACAAAGGAAAATATTGCAGACTTGGTCGGTATGCTCTGTTGTAGAAATCTGCAGTAGCAGTGCTGAGGAAGTGGACAAGCCTTAGTGCTTTTACAGCAGGTTGAATGGAGAGTAGAGAGTCAGAAAAACACAGCAGAGTTCCTGATCTCACGGCAATGAACTGGGGTCTTAGCAAAGCCTAGTTGTTTAAGTGTTGCTACAACTTCCCTTTTGTGTGTGTGAACATACGTCTGTATGTTCTCCTTGGGCATGAAGAGACATATTTTTGACCCATTTCATGGAAGACAAGCAGATCAGAATGACCTACTAGCACATTGTTTCTTCCAAAATTGTCCATTAAAATTCCTTCTTTTGGGGTAGCATATTCTGAGCACCATCACTATGCAATAATGTATTTAAGAAATGGCTTTGAGCCAGTAGATTCTTACGTGCTTGGTGTTATGAAAAAAATAAAAATAGGTAGTAATATTTACATAAAAATGAACAAATACATAAAGCCCCTAAACTAATAGATGAAAACCAAAACTTTGACATAAACCTGTATGTGCCATGAAAATGTTGTTATCCTGAATCAGAATAAAGAATGGAAATTTAAAGTGGAAGACAGCAGTCAAGAGAAACTATTGAAATCTTCTGATGGTGTCATCCTCCTCTGGTGAGCGTGGGTTTTTCTCTGGCTCTCAGCTCTAGCTGGTAAATTTACTTTCTGGATAAGACTCTGTGAAAGTAAATAATGGTGGATGTCTTTACTGTTCCTTCACTTGACATTCATTGACTTATGGGTCAGTCCTGTCCTATTTTCTCTATAATTTTTAGCCATTGGCTAACTACTTCCTTGGAGAAAACACAGCATTTTCCAAATTTTGAAATTTAGTGGAGGAGATCGTTTAGTGGTGGACCAACAGTTATAATCAGCAAACAGTGCTCATGCCTTTCTCGGTCCTTCTGCATGTTAGAAGAGCCCATCAGGTAGGACTAACCTCTTGCCAGATCCCAGGAAGCATGATGATTAACTTTGATGGTCAACTTGGCAGGATTAGAACCAACTGAAAGGCAAGCTGCTTATACACTCCTGTGAGGAACTTTTTTAATCAGATTATTTGACTCGGGAAGACCTATGTTAAATGTAGATGGTGCCTCTCCTGTGGCAGCTCAGATAAAAAAAGGTAGTAAGGATTCTAAGTGTTCCTTCTCACTGGTGTTCCTTCTCACTGGAACGTTCATCTACCATGCTGTTTCTCCAGCATATCAGCACTGATACATTCTCCAGTTCCACCCATATTTGAGTAGTATCAATATTAATGATATAAATCTGTGGCTGTCCAAGATGGCAATATTCAAGGACACTCAACTTCTAGTACATGGGCCGTTGGTAGTGTTTCAGTAGATTGGTCTCCTGTGACTTCCCAGAGCAAACACCTCACAAGATCTAGTCCAGAGTTTGCTATTTGGTAGCTGGAATGCACCTCTGAAACTTACTTCTCTCTTGCTCTGAGCAAGTTCCAAGGGCTCCAATGTCCTCTTCTGGCCTCTGAGAGTGCTGCACCCAATATAGTAGCAGTAGGAGGAGGGACCTCTGGGATAACTGGATTGTGAGTGGTTGAGAGGAAGATGCTCTTGTCACTGGCTTTATAGTACCCATGTGAAAAAGACCTCCAAAGTCTTACCCTTCCTCTATCAAGTGTGGATATGGTTGAGTGGGAATCAGGCTTTTCATTTAAACTCAATCACAATACTGTGAAACTTACACACTTCACAACATTTCTAGTAGAGTAAGGGTCTGGCAGTGGCAAAAAGGGCCTAGCAGGATACTTTCCATCCGGGGCTTTTACACACGATACTGTCTGTCTTCATGGAGAATTGTTTCTCCATTTTCCACCTTTCTGTATTTTCTCTTTTAAAGTTTGAACGCTGCCTTCTCACAACTGACTTCTGTAGCAAATTTTCTTAATAACCACAGTTATCTGGTTTATTTTCTAACAATTACAGTTAAAATGAAGGAAATTTCCAGTAGAACACACCAGAAATGGTATGCAGGAAATTAAGTAGATGAACACATTTTTTCTTAGAGTGGGATCTGGTAGTTTGAACTACTTAATAATACATATTCAACTATAGTTTTAATAATAAAATTTGAAATGTCCTGTGTTTAATGACTAGTAAGCACTTGAAAAGTATTCATTTTGTGAGTAATAAAATAAAAAGTGAAAGATTCATGCTGTCAGTTCTAAGATACATAGCTGAGGCTTGTTTTGTTGTCTCCCGGTGCCAAATCAGAGGAAAACAGTAAACTGCAGCTGTTAGGAGCTTTATCATTTCCCTGGCTTTGAGGACTGAGCCCCTAAGGTGCTTTCTGAATCCTTTTTAAATGACTCTTAAAGTGCCTTCTCATATTCTGCTCACAATGTGAGGACCTTCTGTGGGCTTTAGAATACGACCTTAGCGTAATGCCTTAGACATGCAGTAGTTCATGAAGAATATGAGTTCTTTGAATTTTTTTGCACAAATTCTAAAAATTAAAAAGTTTAGATTTCCAATTTGGAAGAAAAATAAATATAGCCTAGAGAAAAGATACAAAGCCTGAGGTCTGGGGATTGTTATGCTAATTAATAAAAGGAGAAGGGGGAGTAGCTGGGGACTGGGTTGAAGGTCCTGCCCTGCCTTATGTGTTTACTCCCACAGTCTTCTCATCTTCTACAACAGTTTGTGATATTAAGTTTAATCCCTCACTCCTTTTCACCTACACCATTAAAATTACACATAATGAGTGTCCTGCCTGCTCCTGTCCTGTGCCAATAGCAGATCTTTGTTCAACTAAGAATATTTTAAAATGTGTATGAGCTTTTTTTTTTTAATATCATGGCTAAGTTCAAATGAAAAGCCTAATTCCAGCCTCACTGTTGAATTTGTTTATTTTGGGGAAAAAAAGTTAAATGAAAGAGTCTGGAACCTTTTCTTAGCTTATTCATATTTTTAAATGCTGACTTTTATGAAAAAGAGGGATCATTAGAGTTGAGTGATCAAAATTCATGAAACTTCTATTTAAGAAAATAAAACAAATGAGGATTATTATAGATACACCAACTATATTCTTCCTTTCATATCCCAATAGTTCAGTTTGGGGATTCATTTAAAACTATTTCTGGATTGTAATATGCCCTTTAACTTGTATGTGAAAATCGCATTACATGATTAGCACATCTATTCTTAACTCAAATATTTTAGCATCATTATTTATAGATCATGTATTTTAATATGTTATAATCTTTCTTTCAAACTTTTGTAGAAACTCAAAATAGAAAATAAAAAGCAACAGTGCAGCTGGGCATGTCGTTAATCCCAGCATGTGGAGGCAGAGGCAGGTGGATCTCTGTGAATTTGAGGCCGGTATGGTCTACATAGGAAGTTCCAGGCCAGCCAGAACTGCATAATGAGACTTTATTTGGGGGAGGAAAAAAAGGAAAAAGTACAATCTTAGTCTTTAATTGGTTTATATGTCTTAGGTCAAAGTTTCATCAATATCAATGTTATTTTCGCTTTAACTTGGTACATTATTGAAAGTTTGGAGGAAGGGGTTATCTTTTGAACAACGCGTGGATAATGTTGGTGTCCCTTAAACGCTACATAGTTAGAATATTTTTGATTGGTTATTTGATTTGTTGATTTACGATTCTAATTCAGTTGCCCACTGGAGGCATTCTGTTACACTTTCTTCATGGACTGCTGTGTTATTGGAAGAGATGCCAAGAGTTTTAAAACAAATTGATTTTCCAAAGCCTGATACAGTCAACTGTGTAACCCATTCTTCTGCTTCAGACATGAGCGTGTGTTCAAGGACTATACAGTGTGGTCAGTGACCACACTTACTTGGTATGTACAAAACCCTAGTTTTAATCCAGTATGGAGTTAGGGCAGAAGGTATAGATGTGATAAGAAATGGAGAAATAAAGTTCATAGAAAGAGAAATCTTGCCCTTCTATATAAAGATGAAGCTCAAATCTAGAATAATATTCAATTTGTCTGGTAAGATGAGGGCTCTGACAAGGGGCAGGGAGTGCTTAAGTTGAACTGATCCAAGAATGTTAAGGCCTAGGACCAAATAAGCAGTGCCCAGAAGTCCCTTGGTACTGTGCCTTGGAGAGCTGTTGTATGCTTTAAAGGGCTAATGGGCAGAATGGTTCTTCCTCAGTACATTGACCTTTATGCCCTTCGTCTGGATTTACATTAATGTAATAGTTTGCAAAAATTCATACTTATATAATTTAAATTTTGTGTGTAAAATAAAACTAATCCCAGCTGAGTAGTCTTTAAAAAAGTAACTATATGACCATTGTACATTGTCATTTCCACACTCACATGGGTGGAACTCCTGTGGGGGAAACATTCACCCAAAATGAGTCATGATAGTGTTGACAGGATTCGGTTGCCAATAAGAGGAAGCAGATGTAGCCAACGAGAATCACAACATCCTAGAATTTTAGACAAGAAATCATGAAGAAAAGACTACAGTGTAATGCTGGACAGTCATAATATAAAGTAACAAGATTTTAAAACTAGTGTATAAAAGATGTTGACTGAGTATGTATTCTGCTAACATTACTCTGCATACTAGCATATCACATTTAAAAAAGCAAAATCTGTATCATGTTGGTGCTGAGATTCTAATGGTCCTAGAGAACCAAATGCAATGAAAATTGTTTTCTCATGTCACTGAAATAATAATAAGACTGCTTATCTAGGGAATGAGAACAATTAAAAAAATGAATCGATACGCTGAAATTAAAGTTTAGTTCAGTCAGAATTCTGCACAAAGGGATAATGAGGTAGAAAAAATCTGAGTAAACACTTAAAAGACAGAGAGAAATGAATGGAAAGACCAGTGTGTGTCTAATGGGGCTTCCAGAAGGTGCTGGAAGTAAAGGAAAAAGCTGCAATATTTGAATGCTAGGAATCTGAGAAATGGAAATGCTCAGATTGTTTTAAAAACAGAAGTTATAAAGAGGGTAGATACAGTTAAAGTTGTATCTAGGTAAGTTGTGAAACCACAGAACACTGAAGCCCAAACCCAAACCTAGGAGGAAAATTTGGATTACCTTTCTTCTCCCAAAAGTAGTTTCAGCAGTGAGAAAGGTCTGAACGTCGTGGAGTGTCTCAGAATTGCCATAGGAAAAAGGCCAACTTTACGCTCTGTGTTTGCCACATTGTAACTTCAAAGTGGGGATTAAATCATTCCAATGTCAAATTAAGTCATGGGAAACCTACCCTCCACTTTCACCGAAAGAAGTCGTGGGAGTGTCCGTGAGGGAAAAGTAAGAATGGGTGGAGTCCAGCAGGAAAACAACGTGAGACACAAGAGTGTGCCAGGAAAGTAGCAACATGGCAGGAAAGCCACCCAAGCACCGACTCATTTACCGCATGCTAAATGATGTCCTCTTCAGAGGTGCCGAGACCTGCCACGCTCCCTTCCCCATTGTAGGGTGACATGTAAACAACTGATTAAGTACAGACTTTAAGTCCATTATTTGTGTTAAAATGTTTAAAAGTAGAAATAGAATATATGATTTCCAGAATAGCAGAATAAAAACAGGTAAAATAAGAAAACCCAACCCAGTTTTTTTAAAGTCAGTTTTACATTGCTACATGTTCACAGCCGTGTGTTATTTGGTTCATTAGAAATGAAGGAAAAAGGTGAAACAAAGACAAACTAATTGAAAAACACAGGAAGGCAGTAGGGATGACATGGACCTGCTTACCCAATGGCTGGCTGAAGATCTCAGGGGCTCAAATCTCTGACTTGTTCCACTTTCAGCTTCTATCTGGCTGTAACACATGGAACCTCGAGAGGGGAGTTTTCCACTTTCCCATCTCTCTGTGTGCATTGCTCACCGTGTGTCCCAGTTACATCTTGTCTCGTCTTCTGTGTTAGAACTGTGATGTTGATAGACAGTTTTGTCTTAGAACCCTCCACACAGCTATGTACCCAGAAAACCCTGGGCTCTCTCTAGTGGTAAGACAGATCTAGTAAATGTTTTCCTCCTTCCTTTTTATTTTATTACTTCCTAAAGTAATTTTAAAAATTTGGTTTTACTTTTACCGATTGCTATTTGTTACATTTCCCCCACACATACAGGGTCTCATGTAGCCAAGGCTAGCTTTGAACTTGCTTTGTAGCTGAGAACAACCTTGTCATTTTCCTGCCTCCACCCCCTGAGTGCTAGGCTTGCAGGAATGGACCACCAAGCCTGGATGTAAGGAGTGTTTTTCTTAGTATGTGGCTGTTGTGAAACTTGTGGAACTTGGAGGGCAACCTAGTTTATTGGAAAAGGGGAGAGATAAGGAACAGTTCAGTATCTAACAGTTCAACCACAGTTGCAGCATCACTTTCTGCCAGGCCTTCCCTAGAGAATTTTGTAGAGTTGATGTCACTGTCTGTATGTTTTGGAAATGGGAACCAGAGCACAGAGAACTCCACACTGAGACAGTGCCCTGCAGCTGTATTGTGTACTTCTTAAATGGCACACTCAATAACACATATATTTAGCAAATGTATTTGTCATGATTTTCCATTTTGCATTGCTGTATATTCATAGATGTATGTTATTTGGCTCATTAGTGACAAAATGGCTGGTGTTACTAAAAATTATAATACTTATAATCATGCTGTGCTTGCCACTTTTAAGATAAAAATGCAGGATTTCATGAATTTAAAAAGAGCCATCTTCTAAAATGAGTGAGCTCTAATCCCCATAAAATGAGAGCCACCAAATAGTCCACAGACCCTAAGCCTTTCTTCTTCACACTGCTGCTGTGCTCTGGGCATGATAATGAATAATGCACTTTCAGGGCTGTTTTGTGTTTTTCTTTCCCAGACTCCAGATTAATTAATGACTATGCTTTTGCTTAAAATTACATACCAGGTCTTTCTAATTGGAGCTCAAATGTCAAGGCCAATGTGAAAGCTCAGTTTAATGATGACGTTTCTTCAAATAAAGGAAGATTCTTCCCAGAGCCAGCTCATTTGGGATACTTAGTTTGGGTTACTGTTCCTGTGGCTGTGATAAAATCCCTGACAGGAGCAACTGAAAAGAATGAGGATTTATTTTGGCTCGTAATCTTAGAGTGGATATGATCCATCATGGCGTGACATCAGAAACAGGAGGCCACTGAGTACATTTGATTCCTCAGTCAGGAACAGAGATGAATATGGATGTTAAGCATGCTGTCTCTCTTTGCTGTCTTTATTCAGTCCAAGACATCAGCCCACTGGTTTGCAGAAGGTGCAATTCACAGTCAGGGTGGTTCTTCCCTTCTTTAGGTGATCTCTCTGGAACCACCCTCAGAGATGTGTGTCTCCTAAGTGACTCTGAATCTAGTCAAGTTGACAGTGAATGTTAATCATCAAGGGCTGGGAAAGAAAGGCTGTAAAACATTATTTATATATTTTCTAAAATTAAAATAGTAGCCTAGTTCTTCAGCTAGCTTTATAGGTTATCATAATGCTCTTTAAAATTTTTCTCTCAACTTGAAAATCCTTTCAGTAATAATTTTCTATATTTTCCTTTCATATACTTTGCCCATTCTCCTTTATTTACTCATCTGTATCTTGAATTGTCAGTTCCTTAGAAACAGAAATTCTATGGTATATATCCTTGTATTCCCTCTTCTGTCTTCTTCTCATACCATAAGCTACTGGTCATTTCAAAGAATAATAGGAATCCAGGAAAGTGTGCGTATCAGGCTTTGGAGGTGGTCACCTCTGAGAAGTGGTAGGATGCCTAGACGGTAAAGTAGGGTGGCAAGGATGGGGATAGAAAGACAATTCCTGTTCTGTGAGCCTGCCCTGAGTCATAAATGACTCAACCTGAAATGTTAAGCTAGTCTTCAAGTATCTAGAACGCTTAAGGAATTTTCTTTTGTCCCTTGTGTTCTTTAAATATAATTGACAAAATTTTTATGGGATTACATTGTACAATGTGAGACTTTGATTCATGCATACATTGTGAAATGAATAAGTGAAGGTAATTAATTTTATGTCATCTCACATACTTGTATTTTTGTAGCTAGAACTTTCAAGATCTATCTAATTGGAACTTTATATCCCTTAAACAAATCTGCTCATGTGCCCGTCCCCTCTCAGCCAATCATCACTCCACTCTGGAGTTGAGCTGTTTTCACATCAGTATGTGAATATTTGTCAATTCTCCTTTGTAGTGATGAGTAATCTTTTACCCAATGTGTTGTTATTGTTCTGTTAACTCATTCTTTAGCCTTGTGGTTGTAAGGTCATGATAACTAAGGGCCACTATAAAAATAACGTCAATAATTTCTACAGTGGGAAAATAAATAGAAATGCTGTTATGTTTCTGTGGAGCTGCTCCTCATGGGCAGCTGCTGGTACCTCATGCTGTTTTCTTGTTTTGTTTTGTTTTACTGAAATTATACACTGTCTTTTCTTTTGTGGAGAGTTGTAGGTTGTGGGGAAAGCCTAGATGTTTGGGGCAGAGCATGTATATTGTAGCCAGTATATGTAGCATGTATATTGTCTTGCCAGTCAATTGACCTTTCTACTTCTTCACTGTGAATTCTGCATTCTGGAGAACCTGGGTCAACTGTGAATGGCAATTGCTCATAACACCAATTATTATCACTAGGATAAAGAAATTAACCACATCTATGGCCATATATATATATATGTATATATATATATATATATAATTCTAGAATGCATCCAACTCTTCAAGTAATTTTTCTTTTACCCACACTTTTTTATCTATTTTTTGAATCTATTTTTCCCCATCACTTTGGTATTTCCTTCCTACATTTCTTAGCTAGCTGCCCTCTGTCAGCTGCCTCCTTAATATCCTTTCAATCCTTTGCCCTCTCCTCTCTATGGCACTTGCTGTCTAGACATTGAATTGATGCATTTCCCTGTTCATCATGGCTCTTCCTCCATCCTGAGAGTATGTTTTCTCCTTTTCATATCTTCTTTAATTTCTCCAGGATGCCATTATCTATGGCTAAATGCTTTTTTCATTATCCAATTCTCTAGAATGAATTCCCCTTTTTGTTTTTAGAAAGGGAGGGAAGGAGGAAAGAGGAAAGGGTGGGAGGGAAGAGGAAGAGGAAGGGGTGGGAGGGAAGGAGAAGACTGCAGGCTAAATAAATGCAGCACCCATTGAGCAAAATGAAAATCCTCGTCAGCTTTACATGGTCCTGCTCCTATCCTGAAGGGCATGATCTCTGTTTTTTCATTATTGTTGAGAATCCCCCTCCCCCACGCGCCTTTTATTTATCGCATAGTGTTACAAGTATCCCCATCAGATCTTTCCACAGAGGCCCCAGTAAAATGATTTTCATTTGAAAAATAGAACACAACCTCAAGAATTGTGTCAGTGCATCTTATTCTCTAAGAATTCCGCAATTTTTGAACAGTGCCCTCCCCAACGGGAAGAACTGTTTTGTGAAACTGTGTGGTGCACATGGGTCTTCTACAAATCCCAGCTCCTGGTGATGTTAATGGTGATGGTGTAGGTGTTGAAGGCAGGAAGACAGTAGTAGGAAGAGAGCAGAGGCTGTGATGAGGTGGGGGCAGCGGGGATCACGAGTCATCGAGAATAGCTGCTAGGACAGATGGATTAGAGCACGTGCTGCCTGTCTTTTGTGCCCCAGCCTCTGAGTTTGGAAAGGAATCAGTAGTGCCCCATGCAGTGTCCTGAGGCTGCCTGCACTGAGGGTTTCACTCCTTCCACTTGTCTGGATGGCTGGCCCTTCCAGACTTCATTCCACATGGCTATGGAAGGGCAGGTCCTCCTCCTTTTCTCCTGCTCTCAGGCACCCAGTTCAAAGTGAACGGGGTAGGTGGGGTCAATAAGGGCGAGTTACCTAGAAATAGAGAACAAGTTCAAAGTCCTGAAACCTGCCAGGTGTCACTCTCACAGCCCTTCTCTGAGACAGACATTCTATTAGACGAGCCTGTGGTGGCGTCCTTTCTGGTTCTTTTCTTTGTGACCGCCTCTCTCTTAGAGCAAACAAGTCAACAATACCTCTCACTGGTGTGTGTTTCTCATACTATTTAGGGGAGAATAAAAGGAAGGTCCTCATGTGGCTGCACTGTGGATAAGTTTGCAGCTTTTCCATCATAGTGTGATTGAAGTCATTTGCATATCATTGTCTTTGGAGGGCACTATAGTAGTGTAAATTGATGACAGTGGGTTATTCAGGAAAGGGAGGTGACAAATGATGATATAGATTAAAGATCATCGGGAATGGATTTATTATCCTTTTTCACCCCACAATCCAAACTCACTTTGAGACTGAGTCCAAGTTTTTAAAAAATTGAGTCACTGTTTTTTACAATTAAGTCACTTTGGGAGGTTCCATTTTCTATGACTGATCCAGGGGAGGTGCCTTTGTGTTTGTCTTGTTTTATAATGTTGAAAGAAGAAAGAAGGAAGGGATTGAAAGAGATGTTGTGTCTTTGAAGTGTACACACTAGCATTTTCACATTAGTTTCCTTTTTGTAGTTCTTGCCCAAGAATTGAGAAATTATATATGAAATAAACATTGTCTTTTGCATATCCTGCTGTGATAATGTCACTGTAATTGAGGGAAAAAAGAAAATCCTAATTCTGTTACTTACTAGATTCCTTTTCATTTGTCAAAGTGTCCTGTATCCTGACAAATTCTCAGAAAATAATGCCATCTTGAGTTTCTGTATTATATCATAGTAAGAACATAACCTTGACTTTATTACAATCACCTTTGTTGCTTTAATTTCAAGAAAAATCATTATGTTTAAAAATCCTTGAATGCCTGTATCTTAAAATTTGTTTTTCAGGCTTCTAATATTTGGTAGGTCATTATCTATAGGCCTTGTAAAGTTGAAAAAGGATCAAGTTCTGCTTTGATCTCACTGCTCATTGTCTCTTTCAAGACTATTGGTGGAGTGGTGTGTTTCAGGGAGCCAGGGCTTGAGGACAGGGCGCCATGGCTAGAAGCCTGCGTCTAGCCAGTAGTTCTCTCCCACTGATTCTCCAACTCTAAACTCTATGTTAATGTTGGAAAAGTGTTAGTTGGAGATCAGTTCGCTTCTTAGGTAACGTGGTTACTTTTCCTCTTACCGTAACCAGTGCCTCTCCTTTGTTTCAGGATTAGCAGTTTCCCTTCAGCTGCTACATGGAGACATTGAACAGATCAGAAGAGAGTACTCCTCAGTTTTCTCTCATGGAGTGTCCATAACACGGAAGCTGGGTTTCTCTAACATTATCATGCCTGGTAGGTGATTTGGTATGCACCAAAATGCTGAAGTATGCATATATTCTCTGGTTTTGACATTTGAGGGATTGTCAGCTTTGAAGAGTTCACATGGTCCATGGGCCATGTACGAAAACTGAGATATATGATAAAGAGCAAATTAAAAATTACTATCTGAAATGAAGTAACTCTGGTGGCCATGGCTGCATTTCACCAATGACTATAATAACAAAAGCTGAGATAGCATCCAATTGTTTTATCCATTTGTGGAGAAGTGTAGGCCATGTTAAGTGATGTCCTCATAGGGCTTTTGTTTGGTTGGTTTTTTTTTAACATAGAGAACAATATATTATCACAAAACATGATGACTTATATATAGATGATCAAAATGTTATTAGAATTATGTCTGAAAAATCATTCTCAGTGAAGGCCAACTTGTTTCTGTGCATACCTACAGTCTTATAAAGGAGTTTAAAAATGTGTGGACAGAGATATGCACATCCGAGCAGTAAAGGAGGTGATGATCAGAGGATGTGATAATCAAGCTGTAACATTTGATTTCTTCCCCCAAAGAGATTATTTTTGGTACCCCTTTAAAAATTAAAACTTTTATTTTAATATAGCTTAAGAATATATTATCTACTGAGTGGATTTTTTACTTTATATATTTTCTCTTTTTTATTATTCATACAGTAGGGTCTTCAGAGCTAATGATTCTACCCCTTTCCCAAGTTCTTGCTCTCCTCAGTGATGATAATTAGCACCTGCTGCAACTCTGAGGGTCAACTCCACGGCCCAGCTCTGAGACCCGGTGGTGGAATAGCTTAGAAAAGACCCGTGATGCTCTGCATTGCCCAGTGCGTCATTAGTCATCTCTTGATTAAAATGCAATGCTGCAGGGAAGGCTGGAGAGCAACTTGGAAGGCTTTCTGAAGTGACCTGGCCCAGTCAGCCTAAGCATGTTGCAGGACTGTTGTGGAAAATGACTGTTTATAGATCTGTTTACTTGGTGACATGCTATTCAGTGACTCTTGTAACCACTCATTATTTCCTGTAGTTGCTATAAATAACTGGTATTTCCTCTTTAACAAAAAAGAAAAACATTCATCCCACCGGGAAGCAATTTGATGGGCAAATCTAATATAAAAAGCATATGTAGAGCAGAGTGTGGCCAGCTCCTAGGAGAATTCCTCGTCTTGGTCCCTGGGCAGTATCACTGAGAAATGGAAAACTGGACAGCAGGGTGGCACTTCTTCGGCTGAAGAATTGTCTGGGTGGTTCTGTGCTCATATGGCTTTGGTCTGGTTTTAATAATGGAAGGAGCTGAGGAATGAGGCTTCTGTCCCTCTTTGCCAGTAGTCTGTGATGTATGCTTCATAGTGTCCAAGAAAAGAGTCCCTCCAGACACACACAGATCTGCATGGCATCAGGCTACCAGAAAACTTTTCAAAAAGCACTTCATTATTTCTTTTTTTCCCCCTTGTCTTCATTGACTTCTTAATTTTCCAAACAAGATAGAGATAAAAAGAGATATATGTATGCACTTCAACATCAGAAAAAGCTTTCAGCCTTCCTTGAATTGTTACAGTGAGAAACAGAGTCATTGCTCCACTGCCCTTGGTTGTTTTCAGAATAACCAGTTCATTGGTGAGACCTTGAGTTGAATGCTCCAGTGAGAAAATATTTATGAACAACATTTCTGATCATGGAGTCCTCTAGACAGTCTGCATGCACGGCCCCTGCCTCATTTTCTAGACTGTCCTTCAAAGTTCATTTGCATCTAGTGTTCTGATGGGGTGATAGGTGTTCAGGATAGGTGAGGCACATCTCCTACCAAGAGGACCAGGTTCATTAACACAGTCGCCCTCTGTAAAATGGCTGGCCTGTACCCTTGACGCAGACAGAAACAGACATAGAACTCTTTTCCAGGTCCTCAGGATATAATCAGTACCTCTTTTTGAAACTGGAAAACCTGGAAGCAGAAATTCTTCCCTTGGCCTTGCTGTTATGCAAGGGAATCATTTATCACTGGTATTAAGGAGAAGGTGGAGTCTGCCTTTGTGCTTTCAAGCCTGTGGGTCAGTTATTCATTGCTTATTGGTTTTTTTTTTATAAGTATTATGATTACCGTCATTTATTTTAGTATGCTAATTTCCAGCTACAAAAAGTCATTTTCTAAGATGTGTTATCACTGTGGCATACAACCAAATACTGTCTCTGAGAGGACTTTCATGCTGTGATCTCTGAAGGAGGACAGTAAAATATTTAAATCCCTGCTCTCCCACTGAAATGTAGAGCAAGCCCAAATGTAAGTTCAAGTAATGAGTAGCCACTGTTTAAAAAGAAATACGTGGTTAAATTAATTTTAGCAGCATATGTTATTTAACTCAGTGCATCCCAAAATATTACCTTGATAGGTAATCCATATAAAGTTTGTCTAATGAGTTATTCACACTGTTTTCCAATTTCAGTCCTTGGAAGCTGCTGAGTATTGGGCATTCACAGCACATCTATCTATAGCCAAGTCACATTTCAACTGCTCAGTTGCCACATGGCAGCAGTTACTGTATTGGACAGCCTACCCCTAAATGTCTTAACAGACTCCATGCAAACCAGGCCCAGGCCATTCTGAGTACAAGGAAGGTCTGAGTCCCACCAGACATCTTGGAACACAGTTGAATGATGTGTCTCGAAGGTCATGAAAGACTGATCTACTCCCCACACCCCTTAAGCTCTCATTCTTACTCTAGGTTAATTTTCTGGGAAGATCTTTCTTTGTCTCCATCATGTTCCCGCTATACCATCTTCCCAGCCTAGGCCTGTCCCTGAAGATGTGCTCCCATGGAGTAATTGGTTAAACTTACCTTTTGTTGGGGAACCCATAATCAATACTTTCTAAAGCTTTTCATAAATCTTTAAGGCTTCTATCCCTAAAAAGAATTAAGGTGAGTTGCCAGGGTGATAGGAGGAGCCCAGAACTGAGATCTGGAGACTAATTTGATACTGAATTTGATTTTTTAAAATTTATTTTGCAAATACCTTGGTGATTTATAGGTCTGGGATAAGGATATAATATATATGTTTCCCTCATGTTTTTTTAAAGGAATTTCATTCCTTTAAATATAGGTATTCTGTGTTATTATATTACTTACTGGTAAAGAAGCACAGGCAACAGATGGAATTAATCCAGCAAAATCCTCATTTTGGAGAAAGTAGATTATAGCCAGTATGATATGATTTAATCTTCCTTAAAAATATAGCCTACTTGGTCAAGATCCGTCTTGCCTCTAAGCCCAGCTACGTGAAGCCCGAGGAAGGAAGATTGCAAATTCAGGGCCTGCCTAATCTCATCAAAATATTTTCTAAATTTAAAGTTCCCTAAGCTTTGCAGTGATTGTGCATCACACAGGAGCCATCACTTATCTTAGATCTGCCCCCTGGTCACATGGAGAGATGGTATGCTTTCGATAAGAGGATGCCAGTGAGTAGAGGGAGATATGGGACTTCCTTCCAGCCTCAGATCAGACTAGACATGGGGATGGTTCACAGAACTAACAGTATTTCAAGACTAGTCTGACCAATGCAGAATGGCATGTAATGAATACCTTTCTTGCGAGTCCCTTATGACAATGGCTGAATTCTCTGTTGAGTTATCGATAATGCCTTACACATACATCGTAATTTCTACACTTCAGTTTCATCTATAAAATGGAATGGAGAGTACCTTCCTATAAATGCAGGAGATCTAACCAGACATTTAAATACTTTGTGAAGAACCCAACTCATAGCAGGCATTCAGTAAAGTGAACTGTTGCCACTCAGATTGCTGAGAATACTACTGTAGTGGATTACCCCCTGTCTAAAACTATCAAGACCAGCAGTGTTGGAGACTTCAGAGGTGTTTTGGAATTTTGAAATTTTTCCATAGGACATGGTGGCACATGCCTTTATTAAACCAGTGCTTGGGAGGAGGCAGAAGCAGGCAAATCTCTGTGAGTTTGAGGCCAGCCTGGTCTACGTAGTGAGTGGCAGGCCAGCCAGAGCTTACATAGTGAGACCCTGTCTCAAACAAATGGGAAAGAAACAAAGAAAATTCTATATGAGATTTATAAATTTTGCATCCCTACAGTGGGAATCTGGAGTGTGCCAGGCATTGGTGGGCTGTGCCCCTAACCCTGTCTAGTCACCAGCATCAGTTATCTAAGTGCATAGAAAATCCTGTCACTTCATATTTTCTCTTCTTCACTGAGGGGTAGTTTTTCTCTAATTCCGTAAACTTTAAATGCACAGAGGAAGAGCTGGAATGGCCCTGCTATGACTCTGTACAATGGGTACATGACTGGGTCCTCATGCATTTTGTGCCTATGTTCAGAGCAATCATAGGGCAGCGTCAAGGATCCAGGGGTGTATCTTATGACAGAGACTATCCTTGCTCATTCAGGTCACATCATCCATCATCCCATTGACTGCATCCACCGAAGTGCTTTTGCTTTGTCCCCACCAATATGACTTTATCTTCATCTTGCCTACAATATTTTGAGAAATCTTTAGGTTTATGCAGGCTTCCTAGCCAGTAGGCCTGCTAATGAGGAGAGTGTCATACACATCAAATTTGCAGGGTAATGAACCTGAGTCATGAGCGGTGTTAATAAACATTGTCGCAAAACTAGCTCCTGACACTGGCACTGTGACTCCACTTCGTGCTTTATGGTTTGTCCCATAATTACCCAAGATGCCTTCCTAACACCAGCTGGGCTTATCAGTTTTCTCCAGAGTCCTCAAATACATTGATTTTAATTGGCACTCATTTCAGCCTTCTCCTTCTGCATATTTTGGCAAAATGTAGCACCTTGTGGTATTGGAACATAGCAAGCTATAAAATTCCTGGGGAGAGGCATATGTAGGATGCCACCAGAAGAAATGCTCTTCTCATCCTGTGTTCTCTTTGCAAAGGAATCTTGTTTCATCTAAAGGATCTGCACAAGATGGGCAGAGTGTCACAGGAATGGTAATAGCTGAGGAGCAGAATAATAAGGCCTGTGAATAAGGTTTCCTCCATTTGAGCAGTATTTTTTGTTCATTAAAAGTGTCCAACACTTATATAATGTGTTTGGGTCACTCCATCTACTACTACTTTCCTCTTACTCCCTCCAGTGTCCCTACCTTGTTCCCTCCCGACTTCATGTTCTGTTTTACTTTGCATTTTTTAATTAATAAGCTCATGAATCCAGTTCATGCTGCCCATATACACATGAGTGTAGGGTCATCCACTGGGGCAAGAGCACCCTACCAGGAGCCGCAGCCCCAAAGGAAAGTGACATTCCCTCCCTCAGCAGCCATCAACTGCTGACAGCCCCTCCAGTGCAACAGGGAGAAGCCTCCATCCATGCTGGAATGGTGACTGGTTTGGTCTGCTAAAGTATGAATGTACTCTATTGCAGTTCTTTTAGAAGTCACAGAAACAGCATTATAACAAAGACATCATAGGGACCAGCAAGATGGCTCAGAGGGAAAAGTGCTTATATGAAGGTCAATGACCTGAACTCCATCCTTAGAATCCATTAAAGGTAGAAGTAGAGAACTCATCCAAATAGGCTGTCCTCTGAACTCCATGTGTTCAGGATGGCATGCCCCCACCCTGATGATGATGATGATGATGATGTTTTTAAAGTTTTCTGTCAAACACTTTCTTCTCTTCATCTCTACCTGTCTTTCATAACACAGAAAACTGAGTCCCAACAGTTTTTATTGTCCTATTTAGACTTAGTTTGCAGAATAGCAGTGACAGAAAGAGGACTAGAGCCTCGATCCCCTTGTTCTGATTGTCTTAGGACCCTAAAGGCATTCGATGTACTTGGATTCAGCATTTCTTTAGTCGTAAAGGGATAGAAGAATCCATATATCATGAATTCAGTCAGTTTTGGGAATTGACTTGAGGATCTATCGTCTTTCATTACTTTGCTCCTTTGTTGAAATATACCACTCTGCTTTGTTCTCCTACTGACCTGTTTAAATTCTCACTCCCTCTGTCCTCAGTGAGTACTATTTACCTCTCTTTTTCATCTTTCTGTTAATCCACAACACTAACCATTGGTAAATATGCTTCACATTTGACTTATTATTAAAGATCTAACTCACTGGGGCTAGCGAGATGACTCTGTAAGCCAAATTCTTGCTGCACAAGTCTAAGGAATTCAGATCCCCAGCACCCACATAAAAGCCAGGCTTGGTGACAGGCATGTATAATCCCAGCACTGGGGGATATGGAGACAGGAGGACATGCTGGGCAGTCATGGCAGCTAAGGCACCAGCTCTGGGTTCAGTGGGACACCTGATCTCAAAAATAAGATGGAGCATAATAGGGGAAGACACCTACTACCAATGCCTAACTGCCAAGCATGCACACACAGGTGCACACGTGAATTTGCCACATACAACATGCACATACATGTAAACTTAACTCACTAAATATGGAACTCCTACTGTGTTTGCTGTGGCATGTACTGGGTCTAGAATAATGTATCTGTATATAGGAAGTGCTCACAATGCTTTGTGAATAGTGGAAAGCGAATTGTGTGACACTGGCAGCACATCCCTGGCCTTCCATCCATACTAAGGCGTATCTTCATTGTGATGAGATCAGTTATAAAAGAGCTAGCAAACTTGTGAACTTTTTGAGCCCCTGACAAGAAATTGAAAAGCATGGAAGCAGTTAAAACAAAAAACTTTGAAAGAATATTTTTGGGAATGGGGGGCGGTGGCAAGGTCTCACTATATAGACCAGGCTAGTCTTAAACTCACAGAGAGCTACCTGTGTCTGCATCTCAAGTGCTCCAATTAAAGGTGTGCACCAGCACACCTGGCTAATATGTTCAAATATGTTGCTTTTCTCCAGTATTTGGAAATTCATTGTTTTCTGAAGCTGAGTTTTATAAGCTGTGTGAACATTCTAAAAATCATGAGACCTGTCTACCAACTGTTCCACTAATGGATGTTTTGTGTACTCTGTTAAAGGGTGGTTAAGATTTAATGTCTCTTAGACCTTACATGGTTTATCTACTTTATGCCTGTCTGTGTCCAAGTCAGCAAGGGACTACTAGCATAAGAATCATCTTTGTAGAGAAAAATGACTAGACATCTTACCTGCCCCCAGTACTGGAAAGCTAGAGCAGCTTTTTTTTTTTTTTTTTTTTTTTTAAAGATAGGGTTTCTCTGTGTAGCTTTGGTGCCTTTCCTGGAACTCACTCTGTAGCCCAGGCTGGTCTTGAAGTCACAGAGATCTGCCTGGCTCTGCCTCCCGAGTGCTGGGATTAAAGGTGTGTGCCACCACTGCCCAGCGGAAGATTTTTTTTTTTTACTTAAAAAATAATATTACATTTTACTTATCAAATGTTTGAAAGTTCCGTTAAGTAAACTGAGACACCAGCCCTGCCCATCCTAGTCTCCAGTAACATTGTTTTGCCAACTGACTCACTCTCAGTCCTTCCTTCTGAGTTTGCTAGCTGGCTTCAGTTTCTGTTCTTGGAGCAATAAGAAAGGATAATATTAACAGACACCCCCATTGTATGAATTGCTAATGGTAAAAATGCAGATGATTTTGTATATCTTGAGAGAGTTTGAATCTAGGCTCTTTCTCATTTGTTTTAAAGTTTGATGGTATGAAATGCTAAGTTGGGTTTATGTATGTGGCTGAGCTATTCTACATCTGTTCACAAAGCAATAATCTGGATTCTTTCAACAGTGAGATAATTTTGTCCTTGAACTTTGGAAAAGATTTATTTAATTGTGCTCTTTGCAGGTCTTGCCCTTTCATTCCATGTAGACATTTCTTCTCTCTAAAGAGCTGTGTGGCTATAAAATAATAATACAGGCTCTGGGAACTTCTTCTGCTGGGCTGTCAGTTTGCAGTCACACCTCATAAATGAAATGAAAGAAATATTGGGAAATGGTGAGAAGACAGCTCCCTTTCACTCAGCCACCCCATTTGAATCCCAAATGCACATTTGCTGCACTGCAGCACTGGATCCATGGAGGCTAGCTTGGGTCCTCCTCTAGCATTGGCAATGAGGGTAGAGACCCTGTTATAAAAGTGTGAATGCTCTGAGACTTTTATATCCATAATATAACCATAGCCATGTATTTTTTATAAACTAAAGTTTCTCTTGGTAGAGTTTTACATGTCCTAATGTCTGTGACATGTTTTTACTTTTTAACAGGTGAAATGAGGAACGATTTATATATCACCGTAGAAAGGGGAGAATTTGAGAAAGGAGGGAAGAGTGTGGCCAGAAACGTGGAAGTTACAATGTTCATTGTAGATAGTAATGGGCAGTCCTTAAAGGTATGTTCATTCTAGATTTGGTATGACAATTAACACTTGCTTTGGCTTCATCTCTAATTGTGATCATTTAGCTCCTGAGCTACATTGTGTTTCTCCAACTCTGTAATAGTTTTCCTTTCCTTGTTTAAAGTTCAGTAAAACCCTTCACATAAAAGAATTTAGAAAACCAAAATGTGTTTCCATTTTGCTGACTATGTGTATCAATGATTTTATTATAGCAGTCATTCCTTAAATAACAGTATTTTAATACAGTTTAATTCTTTCTTTCTTTCTTTTTTTTTTTTCCGCTCTGGCAATTGGAGAAAAAAAGCTACAATGTTTAGTTCTATGATTTTTTTTAGTCAAAGTGGAGTTTGGTACTATTTGTTTGTTGTGGAAGTAATGGTAGAGCCACTCTTGGAAGAAATGTTTTCTGTGAACGCAGCTTGGTGGAGAAGTATGTTTTCCTGTTCTTCTAAAGCAGTGGTTCTCCACCTTTTTAATGCTGCCACCCCTTAATGCAGTTCCTCATGTGGTAGTGACTCCAGCCATAAAAGTACGTCTGTTGCTACTTTGTAGCTGTAATTTTGCTGCTGTTATGAATCATAATGTAAATATCTGTGTTTTCCGATCAATCTTAGGCAACCTCTGTGAAAGGGTCGTGACTCATACATAGGTTGAAAACCACTGTTCTAAAGGCTGCACTGGGCAATCACAACCACCCAGTGGATCATAGAAGAGACTCTTAACTTCATTGGGCTCCGAACTTGGTTTCCTAGAGTTGAATTCTCACATCATCAGGGCCCACCCTTGGCACCATAGGCCTTGGACAACAGGCTCAGAATCAAACAGGTCACCTCACTAGGTAGAGCAAATGCAGAAACAACACACAAAGATAGGGAGGAAAAGTCCAGTGGAATGCTTTTTGGGGAGCAGACAGTCAGCAGCGAATGCTCTGCCTCCTGCAGAGGAGTCTAAATGAAGCCGACTTTAACTTACACGTTTCTTTATTAGGATTTCATCTCCTTTGGCTCTGGAGAGCCACCTGCCAGTGAGTACCACTCCTTTGTGCTTTATCACAACAACAGCCCCAGGTGGTCGGAGCTGCTGAAACTTCCTATTCCTGTGGACAAGTTCCGGGGCTCCCACATCCGCTTTGAGTTCCGACATTGTTCCAGTAAGTGTGTGAGTGGGCCCAGCAGCCTCGTGGGCTTGGGGGCTGGGTCCTGTGCTTGCTGAGGGCAGATCTACAGAAAGGAGGAGGAGGGGAGAAGGCAAGCAGTGCGAGTTCTGGAAGTGAGGGGCTGACTCCTGGAGAAACCATGGAAACAGAAAAGAAGGAAACAAGTTTAAAAACACAGGAAGCCCAGGGATTCTCTGTAATTTGATTGTTCTCATTAAAAATCCAGTTTATCATGTACAACCTAGAAAATGTGAACAGAAGGGGGAGACATGGCATTAGAAAAACTACGCTGTCCGGTGGGCTTGGGCAACCCTAACCTTCAGGAAGCTGACTGAGTTCCCAGAAGCCCCATTGGGATTTTTCTGGGCCTGTGAAGCTACTAGGAAAGAGTTGGTGAAGTTCAGGTTTGTGTTGATTTGTGTCTGTCTGCATCACTGTGCAGTTCTGGATGATGTTGAAATGACAGTGAGCTAATGTCAGCAGGGAGAGGGTTTGCAGATAAAATAAAAGTTATCTCATTTTACAGATGTAAACAGCTGGACAGAAATGAGCTGGCTTGTCCTTGAGGACATTGTTGGTCACATCTTCAGTGCTAGTTCAGTCCTTTTGCTCTTCACTAGCTTCTCAAGCCCATTTTCGTGCCTCCCCAGCTCTAGAGCAGGGGTCTTCTGACGCGTCCTATGTCTCAGAAGGGTGTGCACTACCGGATTGGAAAGGTTCTAGCGAATCCTGCTTTGGGAATAACAAGCAAGAGACACAGGAGGATCACATCATTGGAGATGCAGTGGGGTCTTCTTCAGTCCACAGGGAAGGAGGGCATCACCAAGACATACTCGATGACCTCATCCGAATGGTCCTGCACTTCACCCGACCTTCAGGCACAGGGCCTGGGCCTGTCAGCAGAGCTGTGATGTGTTTTTCAGAATTGGCCCAGAAGTCTCTGTAAATTGGGCTTATGAGGGTGTGTGAAAATGCAGGGAGATGAGAAGCGAGTTCTTAAGTTCTGAATTCCCGGGGGAGCCCCAGGAAAGGACTCAAGGGGGGACAGACTTGGGGTGCTGCTGCTGTGCCACTCTGTCTGCCAGACTGTCCCACACTGGACCTGTCATTTGCGTTGAGTTCCAGACTGAGGGACATGCAGGAGAAGGTGAGAAACCATTCCGAGAGCGCTGTCAACATTGTTTGCACGGCTTGGAAAGCAGAGCAAGCACTGTGTTTGGTCAGATCTGTTCCATTTCCGCCCTCTCAGCCTGGCACTTAAAACATGGCTCAGTTTCGTTATTGTTGTTGTTTTAATTCAGAAGAACTAGTTCCAGAAAAAAGAAAAAAAAACCCATAATCCCACAGACTGCAAATGCCCAGTGAAATAATTTTATCACACCAGCACCAGATATTCCTATGTGTATGTGCATGCTCTCAATAATACTATTTATCCATAAAAGTGAATTATTTATTCATAAAATTGAACACCTACTGTGTGCCAACCCCCAAGTGCTAGAATACATCCCCGAACACAGCAAGGTTCCTTCTCTTACAGACCTTTTACTCGGAGAGGGAGGGCAGACAGATGGCCGATAAATGCATGAGACTGTGGGCATCCCTTATCTGCAGGCTTGATTCCCATGCTTTCAGTTCACTCTGGTCAAATATTAAATAGAAAATTCCAGAATAAACCACTCCAAAGTGGTAAATTGCATACCTTTTTGAATAGCCTGGAGAAGTCTTACACCGTCCCATTCTGTCCAACCTGAGTTATAAATCATGTCTTTGTCCCATGTATTTGTGCTGTGGACAATACCTGCCCGTTAGTCATTAAGCTGTCTCAGTTATCCCAGCAGCTACTGAGATATCACAGTGCTTATGTTCAGTTGACCTTTATTTTATTTACTGATGATCCTTAAATATAAGAATAGTGATGCTGGTGCTCATATGTGTCAATAAGTTACTTCTTTTATGTGAAAAAAAAAAAGGGTAGAAATTCTTATCTTAGTAAGAAAAACATCACACGTGGAAGTTGATAACATCTATGTCTCTGTTCAATGATTACCATAGGTCCATATGTATCTGGAAAATTGTACATTTCATATATTCATTGAATGAAGTGGGAAGATAACAAGAACCATCTGTTTGGGGGTGGGTGGCCAAAATCAAACTTTGCAGCTTAGACATTTGACATCCACTAGGCATCCAAGGTGTCAATGGGAAATGAATGAGGTCTGGGATGAAAACTTAAACTAGGAAATAAGAACATTATTTAGTGGTCTGTTATGAATATTTAATAAGCAGTACTTGGGGCAGGGCTATCTCTGCTCTGTAACATTTGATAATTTCCATGGTATTTTTCCAACTTTTAAGCACTGATACAACTTTATGGAATGTTATAAAGTGTTATCAATATGGCTACCTAAACAAGACCTGGAAAAGGACCACAGCAATGGACGTAACATGGGAGAGGGAAATCTCATAGGGCCAACCCTAAAGAACTACAGGCAACTAACAAATGCTGAGAGCAGGAGCGTCTTCTCAAGGGAACAGCCCCCAATTGGTTATCTAATACCAAGTATGTGGGAGGGGTGACAAGTAAGGGTAGGAAAAGAAAAAATATATAATTATATTTTAGTTTCAAAAAATAAAAGTTGGCAGGCTATCAATCTGTGCATGTACAAGAAATGTGCAAGTATGTGAAGGAGCCTTAAATGAATACCACAAAGTGAACAAAGCCAATCTGAAGAGGCCACATACTGTATGATTACAGGTGTACAACAGTATGGAAAAGTAGGGAGATCATGAAACGCTCAGTGGTTTCAGTGGTTTCTGTGGTGTAGAGCTAGAAAATGAGAAACTAGGTTAGGGAAATGGAGAAGGCTGCAGTAATTCAAGTGAGTAGTCTGGCTTGCATGGAATGAATTGGAAGTTTTATTTAACCAGGATAGAGTTACAATGGAAATAGGGAAACAAAAGATTTAGAAGGCAGTATGAATGGTGGATATGGAAATAGGAAATGGAGAGAGAAGAGAGAGGAGGGGAAGATACATGAATGAGCTCCAGGAGGAAGAATTATTGGAGTATACTACTAAGAAGAATGATCTGGACACGTAGGAGGAACAGTCCATGAACTTAGGGTCTTTTGCTAGTAAAAGGATGTCATACTCGACAAACATCTGTACAGCCCATTCAACTCACTGATGCCGACTGAATAGCCTAGGACAAGTGGCCATGGTCTTAGACATCAGTGTCTTATTTTATAACACAAGGCTAATTGGAGAAGACTCTTGTTTTGTTTCTTATCTTTACTAATTTTACTAGCTACAGAATCTTGATTCTTTGTTTTTTTAATTGAACATTACAAACTACATAAAAAAGATAGTCAACAAGATTCAAGAATTCTTTCTGCACAAGTCTCCTGGATCATGAGCTGCTGAACTGTTGTTAAGGGAAACCTCGCCCTAAGGTACTTCTGCTGTCATTTTGAGTAGCTTTTAGAAACATCAGTCTTTTCCCACTTTCTCTCTAGCGCTGAAATTAATTAATAAGAAAGGAAGTCTTCTTTTGAAGCACACATTTAATGAGTTCACATACCCAGGGATGCCCTCCTGTTAAGGGTTGCATACCCCCTTCATCGAGTGGTGGGGCAGTAGTTAGGGAAGAGCAGGTGGGTAAAGCTCTTGCATATGATGTTTGAGATTCTCTGGATATCTAACTCCTCAGCTCAGGTCTCACTGTGTCCCAAAGCTGAGCTGTTCTGCTGTATGATGATCCCCTGCTACACTCATAGTGGAAAGAAACCCTTCAGCAATCACAGGCTCCTGCCCGGAGCTTCACCTACTGCTCACATACTCACATACCAGGGGGAATGCAGTTGAACTAAAAGCTTTTTAGCACTTGCTCTGTCTTTTGGAGAAAAGCAGCTTGATAGAAGGACTGGAATGGCTTGAAAGATCTAGAGCAAGCAGCCAAATGTCCTTGATTTCCATTCTCTTTCCTGTAAGTAACAGCTAGAATCCTTGGCATCAAGGTTGTCCTAATTGGGTGTCTAGAAAGTCCCTATGTCATGGCCAGCTTGCAGAACACTACAGCCGACCCACAGTAAATGGCAGCTTACAATTTGTAGTTTCTTCTCGGGAGCCTTGGCAATAGCCAGGGAAGCAGCTTTAAGGAGGTTGCTGTCCTCACACATGGACCAGGAGAGACCTTCAAAGTTCTCCTTCAGAGGGCCATAGACAAAGCATTGCTCCTCACAGCCACTTTCCTTCATTACACATTATTTGCTGAGATCCTACAATGTCCCAGATACTGTTTGAAAGGAATAAAGAGGGGACAATTCTATCCCAATGGACCTTAGTATTGAGGAGCTGGGGTAGATGTGATGTTAAAATAAATAAATAAATAAATAAATAAATAAATAAATAAATAAACAAACAAACAAACAAATAAACCAGTCCAGACATTTTTCTTTCTTTCTTTCTTTTTTTCCCCTCCCTTTGGTTTTTCAAGACAGGGTTTTTCTGTGTAGCTTTGCACCTCTCTTGGAACTCATTTGGTAGCCCAGGCTGACCTCAAACTCACAGAGATTTGCCTGGCTCTGCCTCCTGAGTGCTGGAATTAAAGGCGTGTGCCACCACCGCCCAGCAGTCCAGACATTTTTTTAGAACATAATTTCAGATGTTGAGTCCTGTGAAAACAATTGGGTAGAAACCTAACCTTTAGGATGCATGAGTACAGGGTTCAGATAAGTGTCCTACTACAAAAGCTCTCCACTGTGTGGAGGACCTGGCGTGTGCAGGGGGCAGGACTAGTCATTGATGCTCGTGCTTTTTATAGAAGATGTCATTTGTATAAACATGTTCTTCAATAAGCAAATCATTATTCTCCTTTACAGCAAAGGAGAAAGGAGAGAAGAAGTTGTTTGGTTTCTCTTTTGTTCCCCTGATGCAAGAAGATGGGAGGACTCTTCCAGACGGCACACATGAGCTCATAGTGCATAAGGTACCAATAATCCCTGTTGATGACAGCCTGTCAAAAGCAGGGGTACAGTTACTGGCTGTGTGTCTGATAACCTTAGAAAAGAGGGGGAAGGACTAAAATGATTTATTTTCAACTCTTAAAAATAAAGTTGTAGACCAGGCATGGAGGTACACACCTTTAATTCCAGCACTCAGAAGGCAAATACAAGCAGATCTCTGGATTCAAGGTCAGTCTGGTCTACATAGTGAGACCTTGTATTTAATAAAAAAAAAAAAAATGTAAACAAGAACAGCATCCAGCATCTTTCTGAAAGTATTATTTTTAAATTCTCTGTTTTCTATGGTACATTACATAGACACACACAC
Organism: Onychomys torridus; assembly: GCF_903995425.1. NCBI lineage: Eukaryota > Metazoa > Chordata > Mammalia > Rodentia > Cricetidae > Onychomys > Onychomys torridus. Next base: position 10,076,684 of record NC_050456.1, read on the forward strand.
ACACACACACACACACACACACACCTATACATATATACACAGACACATACACCTATACATATACACACAGACACCTATACATATACACAGACACACACACAGACACCTATACATATACACACAGACACAGACACACACACACACACACACACACACACACACACACATATATATATATATTTGCATATATTCTTATATTGGAGATAAATTTATTCCTTACAAGTTAGGTACATGTTAGGCAAGTGTCAAATGAACTACTGAGCTCCTCAAACCTGAAATATATTTTTTTAAATGACTTATGTTTTTATCTTACTTTAGGAATAAATTTATTTGCATGAATTGGGGTGTTAATCTCAAAGTCCTTTTTATTGTTATGATGGGATTGAATAAACTTTAGAAAGTTTTATAAGTAGTGGTGATACATACAGTCTTATAAGTCTTTATCCTCAGAGGATAGTTTATTAAGTTAAACCTTACTTTTAAAAAATTTATCTATTCCTTGTTATGATAACTTTTATTTAAGTCACGATTCTCAAAAAAAAAAAAAATTATTGGAACATTGAATGCTATTGTAGGCATTTATGTGAAAATTCAGAAAGCAGGAACTGCCCAGAAATTATCTGAGTATACTCATAAAGTGAACTACAGGTTAAAAATGTGTTTTAGCATGCATGCAATTTCCTCCAAAATACTCCTCCTGCTGGGGAGGGTCTACCATGGCCTGACCCCAGGATTCCTTTCTGCCTACTTGGGAAAACAGGACAGGAACATTGCTCACTTCCTGTGCCCTCCCCCAGCCACCTGAACCCTTATCTGTACTATTGTCTTTCTTCCTGCTTCCTGTCTCAGGGAAGGAGGAAAGATGCCTTCCCTCCACAGCCAGTTCTACCTCCACCCCTCAAGACTTTCTTCTCATGTCCTCTCTTCCCCTGCATCTGTAACTGTTTCCTGTCTAGTGCCATTTATTCAGGATGTAAACGTAGGGCAGCACTCTGCTTCTTTCTGTAATAGGCACACGTTTCCTCTTCCCGTCCCAGTTCATGGAATGGGTCTTCACTCACTGCCCCCAGTCCTCTGACCCAGCAGTTCTCCGAGACACCTGTTTCCACTGTTCACATGAACTGCCACTGCATCACTTGCTTACCCAGGGACTACAGACCTTATGTCTGAGCAATCACGGTACCAGCGAGCTATATCCCTAGCCTTCCCCTTTTATATTTGGAAAGGGTCTTGATAAGTTGCCTTACATTGGCCTCAAAGTACAGTCTTCTTGCCTCAGCCTCTCAAGTAGCAAATACCACAGATGTGTTCAACTCTGCTTAGCTACTGAGGTTTTCTTATTTAAGGTGTCTGGGATGGTCCTAAGACTTTTTCATGTTGAAAATCCTCATGGTCCAGGCATACTATAATGCACATACTTGTGGGTTTTAGCAGTTGTTTTAGGTTCACAGAAAAGCTGTAATATAACCACATACATACTCTTCACCCAAGTCTTATTATATTATGTCCTTTTACATAAACAATAACCTATTAGCAGTAAACCTATACAGGTAATAAAATACTGTTAACAGAAAGGTTTTTTGTAAGTTTCTGTGAGACAGAAAGTTTCTTAGTAAGTTTCCACTTATTCCACTTGGCTGTTCCTGGCTCTACTCCAGAACCCACGTGGCATTTCGTTGTCTGCTGCTGACTCAGTCACGTGCTTCCCCACCACCGACTCTTTCTCTCTTCTGCATTGTTTCTTTCTTTTCTTGCCTGCTTGGGAACCCTCTTCTGTGTTATGATTGAGTTTAAATACCCCCTCTCCCAGCAGACCTGGTATCCAGTGGTCTTTATCACAGCTTTGAAATCACATGGGTGCAGTGGTCTGGCGTGTGAGGCCTTCAAAATAGGACCTGATTGCATTTTTAATACCTAATTGCAATATGGACAAATATTTGGAATTTAATAGATATGTAGTAATATTAGCAGTGACTGTTCCTGTTGAAAAAGACCCCACAAGATGTTTTGTCACTAAAAATTATTTGAATCTGTTTTTTATTAGCTGGAATTATAGAATTTCAAGTAAACTCTTTCACTTTTTGTAGGTTCAATTCAATTCTCTACACTCCTAAGCTGTAGGCCCTTAATTTGACTAACATACTGGGAACTCACTGTAGTAATTTTTTCTAAATAAATTATAATGCTGATCTCCCCATCACAAATCTTGCATCCTTGCAAAACTGCCTTTCTGGAAGACTCACAACTGACCCTGTGATTCTCACGTATCTTAGGCCGTGGCCGGCAGGTAGCCCAGGACATGCTGCCCGTTTACAAGAGCATCCTGTCTTACTTTGGGTTTCTATTGCTGTGAAGAGACACCGTGACCACGGCAACTCTCATAAATAAAACATTTAATTGGGGTGGCTCAGTTACAGTTTCAGATGTTCAGTCCATTATCATGGTGGGGAGCATGGTGGCATGCAGGCAGACATAATGCTGGAGCTGAGATTCTTATGTTTTGTAGGCAACAGGAAGTGAATGACTCACTGGGTGGTATTCTGAGCACAGGGAACCTCAAAGCCCACCCTCACAGTGACCCACTTCCTCAAACAAGGCCAAACCCACTCTAACAAAGCCACGCCTCCCAATAGTGCCGCTTCCTATGAGATTATGGGGGCCAATTACATTCAAACTACCACATCCCACTACCTGTCTCCCATAAGCTTATAACAATGTCATAATGCAAAATTCATTTAGTCCAGCTTCAAAAGTCCCCATAGGCTTTCACAGTCTCAACAATATTTTAAAGTCCATAGTTCGAAGTCTCTTCTGAGATTCATTCAATCTCTAAATTATAATCCCATATAAAATCAAAATTAAAACACAGATCACATACTTCCAATATATAATGGCACAGGAAATACATTACCATCCCAAAACAAAGGGAAGAAAGCATAGCAAAAAAAATGCTGGACCAAAACAAGACCAAAAACCAGCTGGGCAAACTCCAAACTCTGTGTTGAAACACTCTTCCGATCTCCAACTCTCTTCAGCTTTGCTGACTGCAACATACTTCTTCTTCTAGGGCATTTCCACCTCCTGTTACCAGCTCTCCTCAGCAGGTATCCCATGACTCTGGCATCTCCAACATTTTGGGTTCACCAAGGCAATCAATCCAGGCTTCAACTTTACAGCTTCACTCAGTGACCACTAGGCCTCCAAGCAGGGACACCCCTGACATATTCCTGGCCTCAGTGGCTTTATTCCATAACCCCTTTCTTCTATCCTTAACTCTAAACCCAAAACCACATGCCCAAAGCTGCCAAGTTCTGCTGCTTGCTGGGGCTGAAACATGGCCCCCTCATTCAATTATATCTTTACCAGCTTTCTGTCCTTCACTGCCCTAGCTTGGCTGTTCTGAAACTTGCTATGTTGACCAGGCTGGCCTCAAACTCAGAGATCTGCCAGCCTCTGCCTTCCCAGTGCTGGGATTAAAGGTGTGCCCCCACCACACCCAGCTTTAAGGTTTTCTTTAGTTCCTTTTCACAAGTTGGAAACTTAGCTAGGTGAGAATCTTGCCCTGAGGTCACCACTCCCTTTATTTCATTTCCTGATCTGTTTATCTCCTTGAATACTGAATTTAGCTCTGTTCAATTTCCTGGTACTCTTTTTCTCCTCAAAAATTTTCATTTTGTAATTTACGCTGCTCAACTTGATCCTTTTTGTTATAAATTTTGATTAGAGTTACCACTAAAAACTACATTACAGAGTCTATACTATGCTGTTCTGAGATTTCCTTGGCCAATGGAATTAATCCAGAATTCTTCACTTCAGACTCAGGCAGACTCTTGAGACAAGGGCAAAAGGCAGCTACTTTCTTCACTTCAAGAATGATCTTTAGGCAACATACTAATTTTTTTCTCCTCTGAAACCTCTTGAGTGAGCCCCTGACAGTTCAAATAATTATTAGCACCTTTGCCTTCCATGCTCCTACTAGTATGGCCCATTAAGTAGTGCTCAAAACATTCCACTACTTTCATAACCAAAGTACCAAAGTCCAAATTCTTCCAAACAAACACATGGTCAGCCCTATCACAACAATACCTCAATCTCTGGTACCAACTTCTGTTTTAGTTAAGGTTTCTATTGCTATGAATAGACACCATGACCATGGCAACTCTCATAAATAAAACATTTAATTTGGATGGCTCACTTACAGTGGTTTCAGAGGTTCAGTCCGTTATCATCATGACAGGGAGTATGTCAGTTGCAGGCAGACATGGTGTTGGACCTGAGAATCCTATATCTTGCAGGCAACAGGAAGCTGACCGAATCACTGGGAGGTATCCTGAGCATAAGAAACCTCAAAGCCCGCCCCCATAGTGACATACTTCCTCCAACAAAGCCACACCTCCCAATGGTACCATTGCTTGTGAGATTATGAGGGCCAATTGCATTCAAACTACCACACATAGCAACTGATATTCAATGACTATAAGCAAGATGTATAGTCTCAAAGATAGAGGCTACTCATGCTACTTCAAATATTTCTGTAAGAGTATGAAGGAGCCCATCTCTCTCATAAGATCTGACTTCAGACCCAAATATGGTCCAAACACTAGCCCTCATCTCTAGTTTGTAATAAATAAACATGTTTTAAGATGACCTTTGTGGATTGCAAGCTGTTAAAGGAAATGATACTTTACTATGCCAGCAACATGCTTTTGTTCCCCCAATTCAGTAGCAGACTCAAGGAGCTTTATTTCTAAAAGGGCAGTGGAGTGAATTCTCCCCTAATAGATCTACTCCCAGCTGTCTATCAGAATACTGAAAGTACTTCTGCTGTGTCTGTGTGTCCCACAACAGCACATGTTCTCTGATGAGGACAGTGTCTTGCTCTGTTCCTACACTGGGTTTGATGAGGAAGACATTACTTCTGCCAAAGCCCAGAGTTGGGGTATGTATATTTCCCAGAATGCAAACAACCCACACTTTACTACCACATGTAGTTTGAAAGTACAGCTAAAGGTTACCATAGCAACAATCTAGCCCCCTGACTCTGCTCCATATTTGCAGCCAAGGAAACACGCAGTTATGACTCCGATGTACTTGTTAGTTCAATAACTGGCAGTGCTGAGCACACTTTATATCCCACTTACCCTTAGCCTTTTCTAGAGGGGTCAGTGGGGCTTCCTGTTTGCTCTCTTTTGTCCATACTTGGGTAGACAATGCTCTCAGGATAGTCCCTTCTCCTCCGTGCATTTCACGCAGTCCAGAAGAGAGCTCACCCCTTACTGTTCTCACTCCCTGGTGAGTGAGCTCTGAGCTCCACATTTCCTAGTAGGACAGTATGTAGCCTTTCTGGCTACAAACCTTACTGTCCTCTGCTCCTATCCTACAGCCTACCTTCTAGCACATTTTTTTTCAATTTTTCTCTACCACCAAATCCTGTTTCTTTCCTGAAGTCCCTGCCACCAAATGAAAGCCTTTTGTTTTGCTACCAGGCCCATGTGTCGTGCTCCCTCTGCTCTTGTCTGCTTCTCCTACCTAAGAGCCAGGTCTCAAAATCCCTCCTGTACCCCATGTTTTGAGATTTAGATTAGCAATTTCACTGTAAGACTCAAATCTTATTTCTCATGAGATCATTTTAGTTACACACTGCTTTTGGAGCCCTCTGCCATAGTGTCTGGGAAAAGTTAGGAGAAAGTGGCTTTTTTCTTTCTAACCTGACATTCCATATTTATCAATAAAGCAACACAAAGTTCACTTTCAAAATTAAAAGCTGAGTTAAAAGAATAGTGGAGAAAGGCAGTGTCTCTTGATTGTTCTGAATACAAGCTATGTTCCCATCCTGATGCTGACACTAAGTAATACTGCAACATTAGGCAAATCATATAAGCACCTCAGTCATGATATGTTACATTATAAGATTGTTATGAAAGAAAATGTATGTATGAAGTGCCTAGCCATGCCTGGCAAATACTTATAAGTTGTTTAAGTTGCCTACATTGGTTTTCAAATGTGCAGTGTCTATATTATGTATTAATAATGCATGCTGAAAGCCTTGAAGAACAATGAAAGATAAGTGATAAGAATTTCTTTGTATTTTATTAAAATTTTTAGAAATGGGTTAAAATTGCTACTGAGAGTAGTTACATGCTTTTCTTTACTTAGTTGATGGACAAAATATACTGTCTCTGTCTGTCTCTTATCTGTCTGTCTGTCTCTCTTTCTCTTCCCTATTCTTGGAAGAATATCTTAAAATACCTTTTGTGTTCACAGTGTTCTTCCTATTGATGGTGATGCTTTATACTTGAGCGTGATAGAGTTTAGCTACAGGAAGCTATTGAGGTGTCATGTCTTGTACTTTGGATGCTAAGGTTTTAGTGCCCTGGGCTGGTGGGCAGGTGAAGCCAACCAGGATTAGTGGAACTAACCAGGATAGCCAACAAGTAGACACCCCATGGCACCCGGCAGACCCAGAGCTCAGCCATCTGGCCTCACCAAGTGTTCAATGCCTTAACTGTGGAGATAAGCAGGAACCCCAAGATGCTGCCAGAAGAAGCCAAGAGCCAATTAGAGAAGTGAGCTGTGGTAAGAGATGGTTCTATAGGGTCTAGAATAACTTCAGAAAGAAGCCTGGGAATAGCTTCAGTGGATACCAGGGCTGGGTTTGGCAGTCATTCCATAGATGTACAAAGCACAGGTCAAGCTGAGATGGGAGACCAGAGCATGTGCCAACCTATAGCCCAGGTGCAATTAAGAATGGGATGTTTGGGTACACAGCTGATGTGTTCCAGGTCCTGAGAAGGAACAGGTGGGAAGCAGATGTGCAGGAATCCGGAATATCCCCTTGCCTAAACAGTTTCCTAAAGAAGATATTTGAAGTATTTACTTTATAATTTTTCTTTAAACTGCATATATTTTCTGGAGTCTTCAGTCTCTATAATATATCTTGAAAAATAAAAGAAACCATTTGGAACTGTGACAGCAGAAGAGAATGGTGAACTGTTTATTATATTAATACCAGTACTTGTGTTTCAGGGCAATTTTGATGGCAAGAACATCTTGTAATATTCTGACTCTGTTTCAACTCACTAGAGAGGTCTTTCCTAAGGACTTATTAAAAATGCATATATATTATTAATATTATATTAATATATATTACCACATTAAATGGTCTCAAGTACAAGAGGGATTCTGTGGTTAAACTATTGTCTGTTACCAAGACACTAGCATTAGAAATATTTGAGCAAATATAGAGTGTAGTTCAGATGAGTATCATTTTTTAAAAATCTTTTAATTAACTATATATATATATATATATATATATATATATATAGAGAGAGAGAGAGAGAGAGAGAGAGAGTGTGTGTGTGTGTGTGTGTGTGTGTGTGTGTGTGTGGAGACTGACAGAGGCAAGAAGAGGGTATCAGATTTCCTGGAGCTGGAGTTACAGGTAGTTGTGGCATACCTGATATGGGTTCTGGGAACCCAACTTGTCCTCTGGAACAGTAGGAAGTACTCAAACCCTGAGCCATCTCCCCAGCCCCTAATTTTTAATATATTTATTTATTTGTGTGTGTATGTGTATGATGTTTGCATGTGAGAATGCATGTGAGCCATGTTACACATGTGGAGGTCAGAGAACAACCTCCATCGTGTTGGAGGCTGGTCCTCCCTTGGTCACTGCATTTCAGGCTAGCTGGTCTGTGAACTTCCAAGGGAAGTTCACATTTTCAGGCTTGTATAGCAAGTGCCTTTGCATACTGAGCTGTATCTCTAGTTTGAATTTTATACCCCAAATGAGATAAATTGTACCCATTCTGTATCTTTTACAATATTTCACAATATTTTAATTTAAGATCACCATTGTCACTACAAAAGTAATATGCAAATCAAATAAAACAAAAACAGCATAATGCTATGTCACCATCTGCTAGCCTCTTAGCATATATTCATTTAGATGTTTTGCTGTATGAATTTGTTAAACAAATACTAATAGGTGATATGTATTTATTTTAAATCTTACTTTTGCGGTTAAAGATTTTTCCAGTCACAGGATTATTTTTTACTTATTCTTTGACAATCTCATACACGTCTATAATGTATTTTGATTTTGTTCACTGTCTGTTTCTTCTCATTTTTTTCCTGCTTCCTCTAGAAACTTTCTTCTTTCTGCTTTAAATCTTTGTCTAGAAATTAATCAATATACAATTCTCGAACAATATTTGGACAGGTCAGTCTTGTCCAAATCCAAGATGATATCGGCTTTCTAGCTCCTGATTGTTGCTTAAACTAAAACAGTCCATTTTTAGACAATGCTGACTTAAGAGATGAGGCTGTGCATCCTTCAGAAGGCACCACATACTGGAGTGGTCTCATTGTTTCCCCTCCACACTCTTTAAACACATTGTCCAATGTAAGTATTTCTTAAAATGCACAAGTGGGAGACCATTGGTAAGAGGACATTGTAGTCATCACATATGTCTTCAAGTTCCCTGCATTGCTGTGATGACACCCGTCTCCCTCATGTGCACCCATGCTTATCCCTTTGACAGTGGCAAGAGATCTTAATGCTTCTGTGTGGCACTCTATGAACACCCAGTTTCTGATCAACAGTCCTCCTGCTCATTTCAGCATTAAATGACACTCTTTCACCAGATAAATAGTTACAGTAGGGGCATGAAGTTATAGTTTCTAAACCTATAATTCCTTTTATATTTGCTAACTAACATTTTGCTTTTAAACATTTGTCTTATTTGTTTATCTTTCTCTTTTATTAAGCGTAGATTCTTTTCACAAGCACTGTAAGCTACATATAGTTTCCCCTCCTTCTACTCCTTCCAGTTCATCTCCACCTCCTCTCCCATCCAGGTCCACTCCATTTCTGTCTCTCATTAAAAAAGAACAGGCTTCTAGGAGATAACAAAATATAGCAAAATAAAATTAAGATAAAATGAAAAATCATCATACTTGAAGTTGGACAAGAGAAGCAAACAGAAAAATAAAAGAGTCCCGAGAGAAGGCACAAGAATAACAGACCCACTTGTATACTGATCAGGAGTCTCATTAAAGTGCTAACTGCAAGGACCTGGTACAGACCCATGCAGGCCCTGTGCTTGCTGCTTCAGTCTCTGTGAGCTCATATGAGCCCTGCTCAGTTGGTTTAGAGGGCCTTGTTCTCTGGGTCTCCTCTGTCTCCCCCATTTCCTTCTGCCTCTTCTGTGGGGTTCTCTGAGCATTGAGGGGAAGGATTTGATAGAGACACCTCATTTAGAGATGTGTATTCCAAGGTCTCTTTCTCTGGTGATGTCTGGCTGTGGGTCTCTGTATTTGTTCCCACCTGCTGCAGTGGGAAGCCTCTGTCATGATGGCTGAATAAGGCACCGATCTGAGTATTACAAAATATCATTAGAAGTCATTTTATTGTTACTTGTTTTTCTTGTTTTTTTGAGACAGGGTTTCTCTGTGTAGCCTTGGCTGTCGTAGAACTCTCTGTGTAGACCATGCTGGCCTCAAACTCACAGAGATCCACCTGCCTCTGCTTCCCTAGTACTGAGATCAAAGGCCGCCACCACCACCCATAATCACTGCCTGCAACCTTTCCAGTTTTTTTAGGTTTTTTAGGTAGGCACTTAGTGCTATGAACTTGACTCAGAGAACTACTCTCAATGTTTCCCATAAGTTTGATTATGATATGTATTCATTTTCATTTTGTTCTAGAAAATCTTTAATTTCTTCCTTTTTTTCTGTCTTGACCTATTTTTCATTCAGTAGAGAGTTGTTGGATTTTCATGAGTTTGTAAGGTTTCTGTTGTTTTTGTTGTTGTTGATATCTGCCTTTAATCTGTAGGGGTTTGGATATGGGGGAGGTATGGATCCACAGTCAGCCTACTTGCTGCCCTAGGAGGATGGCTCTTGAGTGAGTAGGGCGTGCCCGCTGTGGTTGATGGCTGAGACAAAGGCACACATGGGAGGAAGGACCTTAGAAGGGGAAGGTCTGTAGGATCCCCAAGAGACGGGAACAAAAAAAGGTTGGGAAAGCTGCCACAGGTGTTCTGCCAAGGAGCTGGGGAATTGTCTGGGGGACAACACTAACATTTTCTTTGAAATAGAGCTTTTCCTCATTCCATGGGACAGTTAGATTACCTAAAACTGGTGGTTTTCAAGGTGATGACAGTTCAACAGCTCTTATATGGCATGTTGGAGAAGTAGAAGCATCTTTTGAAAAAAGTCTTCTGACCATTGTCAAATGGGTTTCTTTGGCATTTCTAGCGTCTCCCAGACCTGGTTGAAGCCTATTTATAAAATCTAAGTCTTCTAACAAGACAATGAGGTTTTAGGCAAGGACAACAGGAATCCTGAGTGGTTCAATATCTTGACAGGATGATTCACATTTGGAGTGACAAAGCTTGGAACTCAACTCAAATTGATCAGAGACCAAAATCCATACTTAATTATTTTACACATTTTTGGTGGATTTCCCTGAAAAGCCAAATTCTGTTTATAATGCCATTCGGGAATGTTTCCAGTTCATAAATGTAGAAGAGGAAATTATGCTCAATAATTCTTCTGAGATCAAGCCTACCATTCTTAATGTTTTTTTTCACAGTGTGAAGAAAACACAAACCTTCAGGATACTACCCGCTACCTCAAGCTTCCATTTTCCAAGGTCATCTTTCTTGGGAACAATAATCAAACCATGAAGGCCACAAAGGAATCCTTTTGGATAACATCATTTCTCTGCTCTACAAAACTCACCCAAAATGGTAATGCATGAAAGCCCCACATAAGGGATGTATGATACCATTTTACTTGACAACCCCCCACCCAAGGGCATGTATGAACTGTATGTATTTTGGTAAGCATATTTGGCAAGGATTAATGCATTTAAGAACTTTGCACTAGGAAAGTTATTGATTCTTTCATTTAGGATTTCTGATCAAGTAAAAACAGTAGTGACCCCATGCATGCAATTTAATGACTTAAGAGTTAGCCCAGTGTTGAAAGTTAAGTGTCAACTAACTCTTCAAATAACCCATTAAAAGCCAAGCTCACTTAACACAAGAAAAGATGGAAGTGCCACCACTTTAAATCTCTTGTTTTATAGCCCCATAAACAGTGCTAATTGCAGGCTTTAGGATAAAGCTTGTTTGTTGTTGTTGTTTAATTAGATGGATATTGCTTTTCTGGGTAGCATTGCTTTTTATGTCATTGATTGTTTAGCAAGTTATGATTAATAAAGCAAGTGCACCTCCCTGGCAAATTGTTGTAAAAACTGTGTTTGTAATGAAAGAAGTAAATTAAACATTTTTTAATTTTTTATACTTGCCATATACAGCTACTGGCTAGCACCCTGAGTACTGTATTAATAAATTAGATGCAATATATTGAGAGGAATCACTTCATTACAAGGCATTGTATTTCATGCAGCTCCTATATCTAAGTTTTTTTTTTTCTTGTATTATGGAACAATGTGTGGAAAGAAATAGTTGTTTCAAAATGTAGTGTCAAAAAGGCAGCAAAACATAGCACTATAGTAGTCACCCCCTTTTAATTCTGTCTCAGTTACAAGACTACCATATTTACCTAAGACACAAAGTTCAGTTCAGCTTTCCTAGACTTTAATAATATCCAGTGTTTAATGGTTTAGCAAATCTGACCTCCTAACTTGACTCAATGACCTATAAATAAAGCATTTACCAAACCTCAAGTGTTTGCCCCATGAAGATAATAAAATCACTTGGCTTGCCATACAAAATTTAGTCATCCTACATAGGGTTTTTGTGTTCCTATGTAGCTCTTCCTGTTAATTAAATGTCCTAACTGGGATGTTTCAGGGTTGTGTTTATTGGATATTGTTGCTACAACAATCAGCACAAACTTTCTGGCTTGAAATGACAGAAATTTCCTATGGCTCAGGAGTCAGGTGTAAATCCCTTTCATGGCAATGTTGCTGCATCTCTTCTGGAGGTTGTAGGGGAAAGTCTTTTTTTTTTCCTCATCTTTTCTAGTTTCTAGAAGTAATCTGTATTGCTAGGATTATGGCCCCCTTTTTCTTCAGAAGCTGCCAGGGCAACATCTTTAAATTTCTCTAATTCTGACTCTACAAGTTTTTAAGGTCTCTTGTGATTTCTTGGAAAACCCAGCCATCTCTCTCTGTTATCAGAAATTTGAGCATATTACAATGTTTCTTTGTCAATATAAGGTAAACATACCATTTCTAGGAATTAGGATATAGACATATTTGAAGGTTGTTATCCTGCCTACCACTTAGGTAAACTGATAAAATTGCCAGAATTTGCTTAAAGTGTTAGAATTATAAACATAAGATAGGAGAAACCAGGTCCTAAAGACTCAAAACTGCTTCCTTATAAAACAAAGAGAAAATTTCATGTAAATAGCAAAAATTAACTATTCATGAAACCTTATATTAAATGTCTGACTGTATGAAGATGGGGTCAGTATTTTGAGGGGTTCCTGACTCGATGAGGCTACTGAAACATGCTTCATGACTATATTGATGTTGATTAACCTTGTCAATGTAAGTTAGCTCAGAATGAGCCAAGAAATGAATAGTGTATTTCAAAAGATAGGAAGGGGTTAGAGGTCAATCTATCTTTCTGAGATTTGCATCCTAGGTATACATCTCTATGTAGAAGCAAATTAGAATTAATTCCAGTTCCAAAGTGGAATTAAATTGGTGTGCATTCATTTTACCAGACTTGGAAAAACCACAAATTATATGTCCCTTATAATTGGACACTTAGCAAATGATGTGGTCTCAAGGAGTAGTCTCAGAGCAGATCTGCACTCAGGATTCATGGTAGGTCTGCCTCTTCTTGCTGTGGGGAATCCAGCATTGTTCATGGCTAGTGCTCCAAATCCAGACCACTCTGCAAATGTTTCCCATGGACAGATCAAATAGATTCTTCAAACTTCTTTACAGGAATAGGGGACTAGGGGCGGTGGTACATGCCTGTAATCCCACTAGAGGTGGTGGTACACGTCTAATCCCAGCACTTGGAAGGCAAAAGCAGGAGGATCAAGAGTTCAAGGGATTCCTTGCCTACATAATGAGTTCTAGGACAGCCTAGGCTACATGAGACCATGTCTCAAATACACAGATACACACACACACACACACACACACACACACACACACACACACACACACAATTAATGAGGAGTAATTACATCTTCATTTATACTTAGTAGGCCAGATGCAAAAGTATACTTAATATGTACTCCTTGAATAGAATGTAGAAAATTAATCATTTCAATGGTAGAGCATTTCTCCTGATATCCATCTAGCATATTTTCAGATGACTGAAGCAGACCTAGGGGAAGACAGTTTTGCCTTAACTCTGAATACTATATGCACACAATTGATTACAGCTGTTAAGGTCAGAGCCTGGACCCTGATAATCCTAACAAATTGGCTTGACCACCTGTTTCCAGTAACCCATTATACAGAAAAATTAATAGTAGAAAGGAGATTTATTCAATGCAGCCACATCGGGGATAGGAACAAATTAAAGATCTAGTGAGCTCCCAAGTCTGACGTTAGGGTGCTGACGTGAGGCTTGGGTTTAAGGAATGAGCACGGAATATACTTAATTGAGTAATCCCAGTCAAGGTCCTTTCCATCATCATCGTTTCTGCTCTAGTCTCCCTTACAAGATGTTACAACAAGTTGTCAGAACTGTGAGGAATCTCTTCCTGGGAGGCAAGTTTCTCCTCTGGGTGGCACCAGACTTCCAGGATTTTCTTTCTCCCAGGATGGGACTTCTAGGGAAATGCCAGTGTCACTGGGGCCATTGTTTCAGTCTTCTGATAGCTGAGGAGATGATACAAGTGTGTCTTTAGGGCACCTCCGTTTCCGTGAGGATGATCCCACAGACAGACAGACCTTGTTTGATCTATAGTTCACTGCAGGATGAACATCGAGATTCATTAGCCTGCTTCAGGAAAGATGGCAATGTCTGGAATCCTGCAGTCAGTTTTCTGGCTCTGTTCATGAGGTCTTATACCCAATTCCCACTACAACCTGGGAAGCGCTCTTTCCTCTCCACATGGCTCTAGGTTCTGCTGCCTTCAGTTGTCCCTACTTTAAACAAATGGAAGGAAGAGCCAGGACAAGGGAGAAGAGCTGGGATGGGGGTAGAATGGGAATCAAGGGGAGACAGCAGGAAAAAATGCACTGGGAGACTTCAGAAGAGAAGATGCTAGGGAAGGATGGCACCCGCAAATTCGATGCCAGAAGAAGGAGAGAAAGAAAGGCAAGCGACTCAGGAGAATAGCAGAACCCTGTGGGGCCTTTGTGGAGTTGATTCTGAAATATAACCAGTCAGTTTTCAAAAGGGTTCACTTATGTTGCAGGGTGTTTGAGTTATTATGAATGTTAAACAATTTACGGGTTTCTTTAATGAACTCATTATAAATTTGTATTTTGAAGTCAGTTCCTTAAAATTTTCTCAGTGTTTTCATTTCAAATCCTCTTTCTCTCTGTTTATTGTGGATAAACATCCCTATTTGGTACAAGGTTCAGTGTGTAGTGAGCAGGAAGTTTTGGACTAGGTGATATTTGAATATATGTGAATTATTTGGAGGATGAAACCCAAGTCTAAACACAGGATTCGCTCCTGTCTCATGTGCACCCTATGTACATAGCCTGAAAGAAAGTTTTATATACGTTCTCTGTGCCGGCATTTTGGCTGCTCCATTGTGGGAGGACAGTGATAATATATATGGTTCTGGAGTTTAGAGCGTTTCAGAGTTTTGCTTTTCATATTAAGCATCCTTGATTTGCAATGGAATTTTCGCTCTGAGGTCCTTCTTTGCAGTTTTCCTCTAGAATATGGCTTTGGTAGACTCTCTTCTTTTCTGCCCTTCTTACCTTAACCACTTCCTTGGTTTCACAGAGTTTGGAATCATTGCTTGTTGTCCTGGTTTCCTTGTTGGTCCTTCTGTCTTTCACCAAGCCCCATGTAGGTTCATCTTGAAAGCAGAGCTTTGAAGCGAATATTTTGCTGTTCAATACGGAAAATCCTCTCTGGCCCATCTCTTGGCTTCTGAGCACAAACACTAGCCCTGGCAGGTTCCTCTGCCCCATGCCTTCCCTAGCTTGGAAGTTCTTACTGTCCTTATTGACCCCCAGATGCCATCACCCCTGATTCTTTGGAGACTAAGGAAGCTTAGGCCATAATGCCACCTCCCTGAGATAGTTTAAATTCTGTCCAAGAAAGATGGGGGCAGAATTTGCCCCTTCTAGCCTTGAAAGGCAGATTGAAACATGAATCCACCTGTCAGTTTCAGAAGACAACTGGAAGAGGTACAGCTGACTATCTGCTTGTTCATACGCTGTGGTAGAAGATGGCCTGGAAGGCCAGAAACAGGCACTCTTAAGTCCCAAGATTCACTGACTGGTCTGCTAGCACATTGGGCTTGTAGTCACAGTAACTGCCAATGTGTGGGCCTGAGGTTTTACTTAACAGTCTTAACAATCAAGAAGACCTTCATTGCTGGTTAGCATCGGTTGCTAGGAAGAGTGTTTGTTTTTTTAGGTGTCTAAGCATGAATCAAGCTGGTTTTTACCTACTGGAAAACTCTTACTAGGCGATGACAGAAAAAGTTACAGCACATATCTGGTGGCTGCTTACACTGTTCTAAGTACTGAGGATACAATTGGGCCATGCTCAGCTCTATTTTTTGGAGTTTACAGTCAAGTTGGGGCATAGAAAACTTCAGGCTAAAGCTAAGTGCTTCTGTGAGGCAGGAGCATGTGGAAGGGATGGGGAACCTTACAGGACAACACCTCCTCCAAGGAGAAATGAGCAGCAAGCAGGGACCCTGGGGATAATTAACATACCCTTAAGTAAATACCCTCCCAGAGCACAGAGGCTTGCCCAGTGTGGGGTTGGGGTAGGCAGTGCATTTAAGAAGTCGCTTTTACCAGTGTGTTCATGAGAGGGGCTGTTCTCTATAAAAGCAACTAATCTTCTTTTTCTGTTTGAAAAGGTGATATGCTTGATCTTTTGAAATGGAGAACCCACCCAGACAAGATCACAGGCTGTCTCTCTAAGTTAAAAGAAATCGATGGCTCAGAGATCGTAAAGGTAGACTCTGCTTCCTTACACTTGGAAACTCAAGAGCACTGGGAAGAGGGCAGTGTGGCCTACTCATGGGCCTTCTTTTATTTCTTTAATCCACAGTTTCTACAAGACACACTGGATACACTATTTGGAATATTAGATGAAAATTCCCAAAAATATGGCTCTAAAGTGTTTGATTCTTTGGTAAGTCTACATTTTCTTAATAATATTACAAAAAAAAAAAATTGTGCCTTGCAATCTTGACTTTAGGAAAGCTGTTTCAGAAATGACCACTTGATAATGGAAGAGTTGATTTACTTGTTTATTTTTAACAGACAAAGAAATGACTGGCATTTGGTTTTGTAAAACTCAATTTTATTCTTAGGTCCACATAATAAATTTGCTGCAAGATAGCAAGTTCCATCATTTTAAGCCTGTCATGGACACTTACATCGAGAGTCACTTTGCTGGGGCACTTGCGTACAGGTAGGCCCTTTAGCTTGTTACTGGCTTCGAAACTGCCTTTTACACTTGCGCAAAAGCCTGAGCAGCGGCATAGGAAGACATAACTATAAAGGAAGAGAGGCAGACAGGAAACTACTCAGCTACCAAACCCTGTCCTCCCTCCTCACGCCCCCCTGCCCAATGGCTGTAACTTATTTTGATTAAAAGGGAAAAAAGAAGAACTTCCTGAAGTCTGTTCCTTAACTGCGTGCCTTTCTGCTCATCTCCATTTCACCAGACGTACTTTGGTCTAAGATGTCAAGGTTCTTCTCGGTTTTGCCTGTATGAGTTCTATTTTTATATTGCACCACCTTAGAGATGGCTTAGACAATTATGAATGGAAAGCAACCTTTGCCTTCATCCCTGTTCCAGGTTGTTTATTCAGCTATTAATGTTTACAGAGTGCCTTTGGTGCTCTAATGGACAGACCTGGTCCCTGGCCTCAAGCCATTTTGTCATTGAAGTCTACCATTAGATAGTAGCTGCCTCGACAGCTTGGGTTCTATAAGTAGAGCAAAGGGCGATGAGTAACGTCCTCCTTCAGCTTTGCCTGCCTTCAGAAAGCCTTGTTAATAATTGCCCCAAGGCAGCTGCACACCAGGCTTTATACATTGATCTGAAGACTTGTTCCCTGACCAGTGGAATTGGGATTATCTAAATGGAGTCCAGCCAGCTAACTTTCCATGCATAGGGTTTGTGTTTGTTTGTTGGTCTTTCCACCATTAAAAGAAGAAGAAGAAGAAGAAGAAGAAGAAGAAGAAGAAGAAGAAGAAGAAGAAGAAGAAGAAAACTACTACTGAACTGTTTCCTAGAAATTAGGAACTAGCCAGCATTTATTTCAGTGAGTCTGTAATCTTAAAAGTTGTGAGTTGTTGTTTATTTTTAGTTTTGATTCTTAAAATAAGGTACAATAAACCAGTAACAAGAGACCAACTTTCTCTTCTGGAGTGGCCCCTTCATGGGCATGCTCTGACTTTCAGCCTTGTTCTTTTCATGGTGAGAAGGTTGGCCTGATAAATGCAGGGGTGTGGCTTGTAGTGGACCAGTTTGCCTTCATGCCCCTCCCACCTCTTACCTGCAGCTAAACAGTCACCCTTGCAGTGGTCAGGGGGTTGGGAAAGAAGGAATCCCAATGAGCAGTTGTCCGAGATAGCTCATGACAGCTCTAATCCTGGGGGCAACAGGACACCTCCAGACTGAGGGCAATCTGGGTGGACAGAGTGTGCTTCTGTCTTAAGTTTCAAAGCAGTTAGTGATGCTGACCTGCAATTTCAATAAAGTTATCTCGGAGCAGCCTGGCAGGAGAGTAAGACCTTACAGAGAAGAAAGTGTCTTCTTGATACACGTGCATGTCACGTTTATTGTCATTTAATTGAGAATTACCTGTTCTGCAATCTGCACATTTCTCCTTGTGCTTTAGAGATCTCATCAAAGTGCTCAAGTGGTACGTGGACAGGATAACAGAAGCGGAGCGGCAAGAACATATCCAGGAGGTGCTGAAGGTAATAACACACTGTTGAAAGCCGATAACAGAGTCTACAAAGCTGGTGCATGGTGATTGCAGACTAATTGCTTTCTTCTGCACAGACAGTAATTGGCGATGATATATTACTGACATTCCAATTCAAGGATCTTAATCAGTTCATGGCTGCTCCAGAGCTGATGAAATTTGAAAGGGACTTTGCCAGACCTGTCCACTGGAACATGCTGGGGATTGAATCCTTGTTCCTCTGGGTTCCTGTCACTGGAGATGACATCCAGGATGGACAAGAGAAGTGGGGACATGAGAAAAGACTGCAGATGAGCAACTAATTAAATTTGAAAATTTCTGCCTGCTTCATACACCTGACAGAGCTCTGAGAACCCTTTATCTCAAGTTTTAAGAGACAATAGGGTCACCCAATAGGGATCAAAATGAAGACACCTGAGGCTTTACCGGGTCTCATAATTTAGTAAGTCCCACATCTCTGGACCCAGGGTACTGAGCCAACAGTCATGTTAACATAACCTTCCAGCATGTTGAAGAAAACAAATTTCCCAGCTCCCAAATTCCTTTCCTTTCCTTCCTACCCCTTCCTTCCCTCTCCCTCTCTCTCTATGGCATCGGGTCTCATTAAGTAGCCCAGGAGAGACTCAAACTCTCAACCTTCATGTATAACTCTCTTAAGTAAAGAACACAGATTTGGGGCAAAGGATTTAGTTCAGTAGTATGTGCTTGCCTAACAAGCATGAGGCCCTGGGTTCATCCCCAATACTGCCACAGAGAAAAAAATACATTCTTAAAGGGGTAAAGCCCTAGCTGTCCCCTGATTCATATTGAGACTACTCTATGTGGTGTCAGTAGATAAATAGATAATGCATACATAAAGTTTTATGCATATATAAAAAACAGGCATTTTCTTTCATTATCAATTTATTCTCTTGGTCTGCTTGAAAATAAAATGCTAAGTGGCAAATCACTTTTGAAAGTAGTCATCAGCTAAATTTAAAAAAAATAGCTATTTGAAGATCAAAAATATTCAATGTTTCTAACTTCAGAATTATAAAGAATTTTTAACATGTTTTGCTTCTTTGGCATCAAAGGAGAATGGCTTTTCCCCTCTAAGTGCATATCATTCAAAAATCTCACTGCGCCTCCAGTTTTTGGATGAATTATTTAAAAGTCTAACACTGTTCTGTGATTTTTTTTTATGCTATGTCATTGTGACATAAATACTCTCAGAGTCTTTGAAGCTAACTTTCTAACCTTTTTTCCAAGGCACAAGAATACATTTTTAAGTACATAGTTCAATCCCGAAGGTTGTTTTCCCTTGCCACGGGTGGGCAGAATGAAGAGGAATTCCGCTGCTGCATCCAGGAGCTCCTTATGTCTGTCCGCTTCTTTCTTTCCCAAGAGAGCAAAGGCACTGGAGCGCTATCTCAGTCACAGGTAATTGTTTTCCGTCTCTGCAGACTGGAAGGAAACTGCAGCTGCAGTGTGTTTGGTTCCACACACCAGCTCCGTGTGTAGCCTGGCTGCCTTTCCCCTGTAGCTTCCCCATCACCAGGTTAGACATTGAAGATCCTGGGACTCTAAGCACCAGCCAAACAGAAGCAGCTCCATCCCCAGGTCCCACACTAGGGTAGAGGCAACTTGCATCAGCCATGCTTTATAATATGAATCTTAAAAGGTCTTATTAATAAAAACAATCCTGGGGCCAGGTATTGGGGTGAACACTGAAAGATCAGAGAGACAGAACAGGCCACAGCTAACCTCACTTCGACAACTTCTCAACCTGTTTCCTCAAACTAGAAGCCTCTAAGTCCTCATGGGGAATGAATCTCAGTTGAACTGCTGCTAAAAGCCTAAAAGCTTAATCAAGCTCTAATTCCTGGTCCTTATGCCTTGTATACCTTTCTGCTTCGTGCCATCACTTCCTGGGATTAAAGGCATGTGTCACCATGCCTGGCTGTTTCCAGTGTGGCTTTGAGCTCACAGAGATCCAAATGGATGTCTGCCTTAGGAATGCTATGATTAAAGACTTGAGTGCCACCATTTTTTGGCTTCTATATCTAGTGACTGTTCTGTTCTCTGACCCCAGATAAGTTTATTATGGTGCACAATATATTTGGTAACACAATATCACTACAATGCTTCTCTTTAACAGAACACATATCCTCAACTAGGGGACTAGAATTTCACTAAAGCCAATCTGTCCTGGTTCTTTTCCTTCAGCCTTACACTGCTTTTTTTTTCTATCAACTTGAGAATCATTCTTTGGACTCTGCTGAATTCCATGTTGCTTTCTTTTATCTTACTTACTGTGATCTTCTTGGGACTGATGGTCTAAGACCAACGTCAATTCCATGCTGCCAAATTCTGTGACTGGCAGAAGCCTATCGTGTGTGTGCTTGGGATGCGCACCTGCACCAATATGTTGTTAGCTGTTTTCTTTTGAGACAGGGTGTCATGTGACCTAGTCTGGCCCCCACCTTTCAAGGGCTGGGATGGCAGATTTGCATTAGCATGCCTGGCTCTGATTTTCTTTTTGTATTTGTTTTTGGTCCTTTATTATTGTGTTTTAAGTTCAGGATCCATATACATTCGAAATAGCATCGCCTTTAATGCATTCTAAGAGACAATTCTTAGTATGTCTCTCCATAATTTCTCAATTCTTCTTATATATTTTTAATTCTGATGGCTTGCTTAAAACCTGCCAAATAGAGAAGCAGCCTCCCACCATCCCCTGGAAACTTAAAAGCTTTGATAACTAGAGCTTAAAATTGAAGATGAGACCAAACTGTGTTCCAGTGTTGATGTAATTTCGAGTCACGTGGCATGTGGAAGGCCTCCCATACAGTGTCCCAGGACCAGAAGTCACATTCCCCTGATTACAGCTCTGTGCTTTTCCTGACAGTTTAGGCAGCTAGTCTTGTCATTTTCTTCCTTACAGATATGGACTCATTTTCCATCTGGGCCAGCATATAACACAAGCTCTTTTAAATGTCATTCTGTACTCTAGAGTTAACAGTACAATCAGTATCAGAGAACTTGCCAGAGACCTCAAAAGCAAAGATCTACCTTGCCAGACCTGACTTGCAGCAGTTAATAATTTAAGAAGAATAATGCAGTAGGCTCACCACATATTCCTTAGAGTTCTCAGAATCTACAAAAGTCTTTGTGATTAGGGTTTTACCCTGAAACATCTCTTAGCCATTTTTAATCGCAGAAACCAGGTACCTTTAATTGCTATGGTTCTGCAGGGGGCTGCAGCCTTACTGTTTCTACAACATTTTGAGTTCCGTTGCTCTTGGTTTTCAGAGTTCTCTTCCACAGTCAAGCTTTAAAGACTACTTGGACTGTTACTCTTTAAGTATATAAAGTTTCTGAATGTGCTAACAATCCTTCTCAAGTCATTCTCTACTTTGTTTGCTGTTTATTTATATATGTTACTGTGATGGTTTTATTTTTAGTTTGATGCAAAGTCAGAGTTTAAGATTATGAGAGATTGGTTTCCTTTAATAAACAAAAGGAGCACTGGTTCCCCCAATATTTTGGCAGTAAGGTTACTAACACGTTTCTTCCCATACCAAGTTCACTGTTGACCCCACACTGCTCTTCAGAAAAGTAAGATGGCAGTAATTTGGTTGGTGTGGCATGCTAATTTTCTGTTGACATTGACATACCTTAGCTTGATGACTTTAAACAATTTATTTATTGGGTTCCAGTTTTCTTGGTCAGGAGTCTACACAGGCTTGGTTGATTTTTTTTAAGAGTTTTCCAAAGTCAAAATCAGAACTTGATTGCTTCCTGAAGCCTTTGGAAAAGAATAGGACCTTTCAGACTGTTGGCAAAAATTTGAAGGCTGCCAATGAAGGCTGGAGGGATGGGAGGTGCTCTGTCTTTTGGAGGCCATTCTGAATGTTTTTCACATATGGTTGCTTCAAATCCAGCAGCCATATGCTGTGCTGTTTCTATGCTCAGAATCTCTCTAGGACTTCTGCAACTAAATGAAAAACCAACAACAACAACAAATGCCAAAAACAAAAAACAAAAAACAACAAAAAAAACAAAGACAACAAGAAGAACCTAAAGGTTTGTGCTTAGGTCAGGCCCACCTGTATTATCTCTGTATTTAAAAATCAGATAAGAAGCATCCTTCATTTTGCATGGTCAGTCATCTTAGAATTGTATCTACCTCATCCAGAGCCAAGGATCCCACTGCCCCAAGTTTCTAGACTGTTAAAAGGAGAAACTTATTTTACTGGCTTGACGTTGTGGGAGTCTTTCTCATATGACTTTCAACCCAAGGCACACCCTGATTTGCTGGAGGCAAAGACAGCTTCTCAGCATTCATCAAGCAGGCCAAGGGATTGCTATTCAATGGGTCTGCTCATCAGTGGGCCAAGGGATTGCTACCCAATGGGTCTGCTCATCAGTGGGCCAAGGGATTGCTACTCAAGGGGTCTGCTCATCAGTGGGCCAAGAGATTGCTATTCAATGGGTCTACTCATCTTAGGCCTGGTAGGAAGATTCATTTATTCTTCCTAGCCAAAGCCCAGCTTGACTTTCTTGGACAGCCCTCCCTTGGACAGTCAGTACCTAGAACCAACTCAGCTGGTGTTGTCATTGGTATCTATTTCCCATTCTGTTCACTGACTCCTGCCCCAGAATCTCCTGGAAAAAAAAGGAAGGGCAAAAGGAATAAAGGCCCAAAACCTTGCTGCAAATTCCTTGTAATTATTTTTCTCTATTTGTCTCAGGGCACAGGAAGGTCAAAACCAAAATGTACTTTTATTTTTATTTTCAGTAATAGCTTTTAGCTTGTCCCATTGCAGCTGGCTTCCTGCCCTCACCATAAACTCCTTTTGCTGTATGCTTCTTAGTGGTCATATGATAAAGGTACCTTACATTTCAGGCACATTCAGACTGTTTTTTGAAGTAAAGAATTATAATAAAGAATTCAGGAATATATTAAGAATACCGAAAGTAGATAATTAGAAAGATAGACTAGTTGACTTTTTTATTTTACTTTTATTGATTGTACTCCATTTTTGTGACTCAGTTCTTTGCAGAGTACACTGAAGATTATATAGTCTTTAGCAGGGGATACCAAGGTACTCATTTTAAGAATATTCAAGCCAATGAATAGTTTTTGAGGAGCAAGCATGACATTTTTATTTAGAAAGAGAAATAAATCACAATAAAATGCATTTGAGAATAAGAGGGGCTATGGCTGTAGCCCAGTTTGGAAGACTGCTTGTCAGGCTTGCACTACAAAGCTAGGCTTTACCCTCAGGACCAGTAAGAACAGGTGTAGAGGTACACAACTGTTATCCCAGCGCTTAGAAGAGGAGGCAGGAGGATCAGAGGAATTCAAGGTCATTTTTGCCTACATAAGTTTGAGAATACCCCAGCCTGCATAATGTCCTGCTTTAAAAAAATATTAAAAAGTTAAAATTATTTTAAAAATATATATTTTTATTAATTTCTGGATACTGATATACACTATATGGTTTCTGTAAATGCATTCAGTCCTGTATGTTAAATCTATAATCTTTAAGAGTAAAGAATCCTAACTTTTATATCTTGTATAACTTTTCTATCTTATTGATAGCTTTAGCATTAAGAACAGAGTTTAGGCTCTTGTGGATACTTTTTACTGCATTGTCTGAACACTAAACTTAAGAGGCTTAAATTTGGCTCTACGTTTGCATCATCAGAACGTGTTCACTCCAGCACACAGTGACAGGCCATCCTGGCATATCAGAATGTGTGGCCCTCCCTCCATGGGCAGATGTAAGGTTGCTTGATGACTCCATTGCCTCCTGTCTCTGGGCTTTGCACAGGCTTCCCTGTGATGTCTGATCTTAGCCCAGTTGGTTTGGGTTTTTGTTTTTGTTTTTTTCCCTTTAGGTTATGCCTCTTGGCATTTGATGATCACATTGATTTTTTTTTCTCTAAAAAATGACAAATGTATTTGTTTTCATTAAAAATTGTTTGTGGTCTTTAAATACTTGGAGCAATATGAGGAACTCGTCTAGTGATCTGTTTATTACAGCCTTGAAAAGCTTACAGGACAAAATGGCTTCCCAAAGTCACAGTGCTGATTAGAAGCAAGGCTGCTGCATATAGCCAAATTTTCTTGTTCTGGCCAGGATTTCCTCCTAAATGTAGATGTAACCAGCTTGTTAAATAAGAAACACAGAACCGATTGCAGAGTTAAAAACCACGAGGTCAGAGCAAAAGCGGAAAACCTTACCCTTCACTGCTTCTCGGTTCTTCCTCTCCGCAAGAGACCTACTTCTGTGCGTCCTGTCTATTTAAAGACTTTCTGTTCTGTTTTCTCATTGGTTGTAAATCCAGCCACATGACCTCCTTGTCACTGCCTGTTTGTACAGACCTCCAGGTCGTCTATGGTTGGTATTGAGATTAAAGGCGTGTGTCTGCCATGCTGGCTGTGTCCTTGAACACACAGAGATCCTCCTAGCTCTGCCTCTCAAGTGCTGGGATTAAAGGCGTGCCCCACTACTGCTTGGCTTCTGCTCTGGCTTGCTCTGACCTCAAGGCAACTTTATTGACATACAAATAAAATCACATTTCAATACAAATAAAATACCACTATACCTAAATCACAAACAAAACGCCTCAGGGAATTGCTGTGTCTGGCTTCTTAAAGGGAAATGAGATTTAAATGAGTAGTTCAGAAAATTCCTCCAAAAAGAAATGTAATCTCGGGAACCAGAGCTCCGGCCTCAGCTGTGCATGTTCAATCATGCTGTGTGTTCCTGATTCTGTGGGGTAGACCAGTTATCTTGCTAATGTCAGTGACTTTCCACAAGGTCTTCAGTCTTTATTGTGTTCTTCCTAAAATCTTTCCTACTCTGTCACACACTTTTGTTTTGGTTTAAATTTTTGCTCATTAGCTTTAGGTGACAGAGCTGATGCTCATTTTCGTTCTCCTTAAGATACCATGATAGAAGCTGGGCTGTGGTGGCACACGCCTTTAATCCCAGCTCTCAGGAGGCAGAGCCAGGCAGATCTTTGTGAGTTTGAGGCCAGTCTGGTCTACAGAGCAAGATCCAGGAAAGACGCAAAGCTACACAGAGAAACTCTGTCTCGAAAAAACAAAAACAAAAAAGATACCATGATAGAGCGAGACTTCATGGTGATAGGGAGAAACTGGGTGCTGGTTCCTAGGTATCCGAAAGGATGACCCCAGCTTAGGCTACTAGCAATAGTGGAGAGAGTACCTGAGCTGGCCTACCCCAGTAATCAGATCAGTGAAGACCCTAACTGTCATCAGAGTAACTGATGGAGGCAGATGCAGAGATCCACAGCCAAACACCCGGCCGAGCTCCAGGAGTCCGGTTGAAGAGAGAGAAGGGGCATTCTATGAGCAAGGGACATCAAGATCATGATGAAGAAACCTACAGAGACAACCAAACCAAACTAGGGAACTCACAAAATTTAGATCAACAGCTGTGGAGCCTGCATGGGACTGGGCTAGGCCCTCTGCATAAGGAGATAGTTGTATAGCTTGATCTGCTTAAGGGGCCCCCTGGCAGTAGGATCAGGATCCATCCTTGGTGAATAAGCTGGCATTTTGGAGCCCACTACCTATGGTGGGATACCTTGCACAGCCTTGATGCTGGGGGAGGGGCTTGGACCTGCCCTTACTGAAGGTATGTATATAAAATGAATTAAAAAATTCTTAATTAAAAGAATATTGTGACAATTCCTAAACTTGGTGACATGTTTCATCTCTTTTTTTTTTCTTTTTCTTTTTTTGGCATCTATAATTCATTTAAACTCCCCATTTGGTTTAAGGCTGTGTTCCTGAGCTCCTTCCCAGCTGTGTACTCAGAACTGTTGAAGCTCTTTGATGTCCGAGAAGTGGCCAACTTGGTACAGGACACTCTGGGCAGCCTGCCGACCATCATGCATGTGGATGATTCCCTACAGGCAATTAAGCTCCAGTGCATTGGCAAAACCGTGGAGAGCCAGCTGTACACCAACCCAGGTATGGTGGTGATTCTCTAGAGTAAAAAGCTGTGTCTAGAAAGCCATTCTTCATATTTTGTGGCCAATGGTCAAAGAAGCAATTAAAAATGAAAAGTACTTTCCCCAAAGCATGGTAATTTGCATGAGAAATGTAGGTATCAGTTAGATATAAAAGTGTGGCTAACAAAATGTCATCTTTAGACCGAATAGGCCAAGCACAGTAGCTCACAACTACTGTAGTTCTAGCTACTTAGGAGGCTGAAGTGGGCGGATCCAGAAGTTGAGGAATAGCCTAAGTGAAGTACATGCAGAAAGACCCAAGGACAAAAGAAAGAAGGGAATGGGGAGGGCACTGAGTAAATTATTGATTGTAATCACAGTTAGTGGTAGCATGGGCATGGCTCCCCTGCACACCTTGTTGTAGATTTCCTGTTATATGATCAAGAGAAAAGCAAGCTGTTCCTTCTGAGATTCCTATAGGGTACCTCATATGATCCTGTTTGTGTAGTTTTTGCAACATTTCCCACCACTTTGTGACTTAGTCACTGTTCTGTTGCTGTGAAGAGACACCACAATGCAGTCAACTTATTTTTTGTAAGTACCTTTAACTGGGGTCTTGCTTACAGTTTCATAGGGTTTGGAGTCCATGATCATCACGGTGGGAAGCATGGTGGGAGGC
This sequence comes from Onychomys torridus, assembly GCF_903995425.1. Taxonomy (NCBI): domain Eukaryota; kingdom Metazoa; phylum Chordata; class Mammalia; order Rodentia; family Cricetidae; genus Onychomys; species Onychomys torridus. The sequence goes on from NC_050456.1 coordinate 10,103,430, forward strand.
AGGCAAGCATGACTGTAGGTGAGAGTATGCATCTTAGGCTCAGTGAGCGAGTGAGACTGGGCCTGGTGTGGGCTTTTGAATCCTCACAGTATACTCCCAGTGACATACCTCCTCCAACAAGGCAACATTCCTAATCCTTCCTAAACAGTCCAACTGGGAACCAGACATTCAAATAGATGAGCCTACAAGATCCATTCTCATCCAAACAACTGTAGTTTGTGTTCTGAAAGTGTACAGAAGTTCTTTGTATTCTTGTTTTTTTATGTTATGCCAATACCAAGCGATCAGTTACCAGATGGATTTTGCTATACTAGGTATCAGTAAATTATGTTGCTTCTTGTTTTTTTTCCCTGAAGAAATAATGAAGTATTCATTTTATTTTAAAATTAACTTGAAGAAGTTTCCATCAGATTCACCAAGTAAAGTTTTTAAGATAGATTCTATATGGAGTTATTTTTCTATTTTAATGTTATACAAGTATATAATATCAAAAATACTGAAAAATGCATCATTTTATCATAAAACATTTTAAGCATACAGATAAAAATAAAGCATATAAGTAAATCATAAACAAAACTTAACATCAAGTATTTACTTTAGGTCTTTTATTAAGAAGTTCATCACTTTTACATTTTCATAGCTGGGTATGGTGGTGCACACCTTTAATCCCAGGACTCAGGAGGCAGAGGCAGGAGGATCTCTAAGTTCAAAGTCAGCCTGCTCTACAGAGGAAGTTCCAAGACAGCCAAGGCTACACAGAGAAACCCTGTCTTTTTGTTGTTGTTGTTGTTTTGTTTTGTTTTTCGAGACAGGGTTTCTCTGTGTAGCTTTGTGCCTTTCCTGGATCTTGCTCTGCAGACCAGGCTGGCCTCAAACTCACAGAGATCTGCCTGGCCCTGCCTCCAAGTGCTGGGATTAAAGGCGTGTGCCATCACCACCTGGCATGTCTTTAAAAAGAGAGAGAGACAGAGACAGACAGACAGAGACAGAGAGAGAGAGAGAGAGAGAGAGAGAGAGAGAGAGAGAGAGAGAAGGAAAAAAATGAAAGGAAAGAAATTCATCGCTTTCATATTATATTTTTTTATAGAAACTTCCAGAATATCAGATTCTGGGTACCATTTTCTGGTCCTTTACTATAAGATTGGCTGTGTGACCCCCCACACACACACACACAATTTCATTTCCTTTCATCTTTACATAGCATGGTACTTGCCACTCTTTCAATTAATTTTTGAACTGATATGATATTTTTATGTTATTCCATGCTGAGATATAGCCTGAGTCCATACATTTTACTTTTATATAATAATAGTTTACTAGCTTAATATTTTATCATTCATTTTATTCTCCTGTTGAAGAAGACTTGTTTTTAATGTCTTCTATTTTTCCTTTTGCTGAAATCAGTAATGCTTCAATCAATATAAAAGAAACTTCCATCTTTTGATTTCTCTTGATTAAAAGAAACAAAATCATATCATCCTAGAGCAATGGTTCTCAACCTGTAGGTCATGACCCTTTTGAGGTCAAATGACCCTTTCATAGGGGTTGCCTAAGACCATCAGAAAACATAGATATTTACATTACAATTCATTAACATAGCAAAATTACAAGTCATGAGGTAGCAACAAAATAATTGTATGGTTGGGGATCACCACAACATGAGGAACTGTAGTAAAGGGTAATGGTGTTAGGAAGGTTGAGAACCACTGATCTTAGAGAAAAGGTATTTCTTTCAGGTAGCTTCCAAACTCTGTTTCTTAGAACTGGAGGGTTATATTTCTGCAGTTGGGGACTCTTTTAGGGTTAGCAGCAGAGGTGTGGAATGGACAGGGGTCAACCAAGTCCCTAGTTCATTTCATGCATCATCTCTGTTTTCCCCAAACTGAGGAAGGTTGACTCCTGTCTCATAGGATTGTGATTTCTGCCATATGCTCATATACTGACCAGATGATTCTTCATTAGTTAAAGTGCTACACTAAAAAGTCAGCTAAGGTCATCAAAATAGATTTCCAGTGGTAAAGAAATTATTTGAGAGGATTTTATTCATTCCACAGACCCAGTTCCTTTGGATTCCTAACCTTCAATGAACAAAACAGAAAAGGCAAGATCAGAGAGCTTTTTAAGAAAAGAAGCCAACACAATCCAGAAGTTAAGATAATCAGGTCTCTGTGTAAGTGGGTGAGGATGTTTGCTAAGGTAACTCTGGAGATGTTCTGCAGGGTCTGTGCCAGGGCCCTCAAAGAGAGGCTCAGCGTCAGGATCAGGAAGTGGATAGTTGTGCCACATAGCATGGAGAAGGTAGAAGACCTAGGAACCCTGTGTGCCCTTGCCATGGGCCCATTCCCCTCCAAGGACTATGGAGAAGCAGACACCACTCACAATCAACATAATTGAAAAGGCTTCTCTCACTGCCCCAGTGACTGCTGGCTTGACATTCACTGACTCATCATTGAAGAAAACAAAGACTGTCACATGTAAACGATAGGATACAGCATACCCAGAAGAAGCCTGTCTTCACAGAGAAAAATAGGAAGTGTCCCTGGGAGTCTTTCAAGATTGAAACATCCTTGTTTACATCACATGACACTCCCCATAGTAGGGAAACCTGGAGAGAGTTCTAAGTGACCATAGCATTCAAACTCTCTCACTGTTAACTCAAGAGATAAGCAGGTAGGTCTGTGGTATCCTACTGAATGAAAAGATATTAGAAGGAAAACCAAATGAATAATGTGAATGCCTGAGCTCACAAATGGTAAAACAATTAGGTTGTGGTTAGAAGAGGGACAATATAAAATTGTAACTAGGAGCATGGTAGGGTAAGAAAAAAACCACAACACAAAAGGTCCCAGTAGTAGAACACTCAATGTAGCAGATAAAGGACAATACTTGGCACACCAGTTGAGAACCACCACTTCACAGGTTGGAAGGGCTGAGGCAAGGCAGAGAGTATTAAATATACTAGAGATAACATTAATTCCTCAATACCTGAAAGCTAAAAGTGAAAACAAAGCAATGCAAAAATAGGGTCTTGTACTAAGGACTAGAAATCACAACGTGATCTTTCATAACTAAAGTTATACCCCAGAGATGATGGTAAGATGAGTGGAGGTGTGTAGTGGGTAGCCATCCCAGCCTTGGCCTGGAAGTTCCAACCCCCATTGAGGCTTCGGTAATGGTCACGCCCACAAGGAGGGGCTGAGGGAGGAAACTGAAGACCCAGGATGGAGAGGAGAGGTCTTTTTTGGTTCCGGGACCCCGGGACGCTGGAGGTAGACCGAGCAGAGTTCTCCAGAGAACACCACCAGACTGCACCATACCTTTCCCAGATCCTGCAACCTACCCCTTCATTTGTAAGTTACCCCACAAAATAAACCTCCCTTTTAACTATGTGGAGTGGCCTTAATAATTTCACCAATAGAGGTGAGCATGTTCTAAGCTATAATACTCAGCTAAAAACAATGGACTGAATCTTGACTTTCTCTTAATGATAACTCCACATCTCCCAACATAGAGTACCACCAAGGCAGTTGCTATTTGTAATTTATTAATTTATTAGGTTGATTTCTATGAGCAGAGATTTGGTTCATGATACAGAAGTAGGAAGAATCTAACAGTGGACAGTCTTTCTAGGGCGCTAGTGTCAGCTGGTCCACATGTTAAGAAAATCAAATTTAATTTTGGAGAATTTGACCTAGCAGGATAAGCCCACCAAAAGTGCTAGAGTGCTCTAGAAGTTAAAGTTTGCTAGAAGCGTATACTGGGCATATTCTCCAGAGAAATCGAGTAGAGAAGGCTTGCATCTTAGATCAGGCAGTTCTGGCAATGACTAGAAAGGAGTTGGTGAGTAGAGCGTGGGAGGAAGGTGTGGAGGCTGGGAGTCAGGAGGGGGAGTTCAGGGTGGTGGTAGCCAGTTCTGTACTGCAGATCAGAGTCTGCAGGAGCTGTGAGCATCAGCCTTGACTCTGTCCCTGGACCAGACAGGGGGGAGGGGCAGGGGATGAGATGCCACTGTTTAATTCCTTAAATAAGTTTGTTTAGACACCGAGAACCAACTGCTGTGCTCCCCTGTGTCAGCCATGTCCTCCACTCTAGGTGACATGCTGTCGGTTCTCAGCTTCGGGAGACAAGCTGCCAGCCTACTTTCACCTAGAAACAGAATAATCAAATAGTTTATGGTGGGAATTCTGTATGCAAGTAATCAGAAGGAATTTCTTTTTATGGCTGCCCAGTTGCATCTGTAGTTTTGTGGACTGGTGCAAGGCTGTAATAGAAAATAAGAAACAGCTGGGGCTGGGGCAGTCAGTCAGCAGTTAAGAGTGCTTACTAATTTCTAGAGAACCCAAGTTCAGTTACTCAAGTGCCAGTAACTGCAGCCTCAGGGGATCCGATGCCCTCTTCCGGCCTCTAAGTGCACCAGCACACACATGGCAGACACGCACACAAGTACAGAGACACACATGTAAATAAAAAGTAAATCTTTTTAAAAAGAAAATTTAAAAAATGAGAGGAAGATAGAATATAATGGTATTTTTAAAGCATATTCTAGGAATTAATGGCATAAAATTAGGAAGGATGTTTGATTAGGTTTCTCTGTTAATTTGGCAACTTCAAGAATAAAGATCTTACTATACTTGATAAGTGCCCATTAACACTTGCTTCTTAGACCTGCATCCATGTGTCAAAAAAGCATACAGGTCTTAGGGGTTGTTTTATTTTTTAATGGTGATCTCTTGTTGGTTATGTACTATAAAAATACATTATAAAAACAATTATCCAGGAGAGAAATGAGACAGTAAAATTTGGTTAAACAAACCAACAAAAGAATAAAAATAAAAAAGAAAGAAGAAAAAAATTACTCAGGACCTCAGGACCACTGGTGTTCTTTGCTCTGGATACTTTGGCCCCACCCCAATCCTCCCCTATCTGTGTTCTTCAGCTTCCTTTTCCAGTCTTATCCCAGGGGAAGACTCAGAGCAGAGGCTTTTCCACATACCCTCCACATCACAGAATCTTACTCAACCATTTCCACAAGTTGTTCATACTCTGTTCCGAATGTTATCGAAGATATACCACCTGTGATAATTTGCAGCTACACTTAGGAATCTGTGAGCTGTAACTTCATGTTGGGCTACTCAGGATTCAGTCTCCACTTTGCTTTCTTGCAATAGTTCTGGGGTTTTTAGTGCTGACCTGCGGTAGCCACTGCATCACTGGGAGAAAAGTCTCTACATGTCACTCACTCCCATTTGCACAGATTTTCAGTGGAATGGAGAATGGGGGCAGGGTAAGTGCCACAGGCACTGCTGCGGCTCCCATTGTCACAGGATAGCCTCGTCCTACTGCTGCAGCTCAGGGTGGGCACAGCAGATTGATCAGGTGCCTCCTGCTCTCATCCCATGTGAGCTGTGTTCAGTGAAGACAGACGTACCGGACCCTGTTTTCATTGCCTTAATATCTAACAGAACTCATCACAAAACTCAGTCATTTATCCAGTAAATATTTATACTGGGAAGAACCCCTATAGTATTTTTTAACTTTGTATTGTATGTTTATTTAATATTTTATTTATTATTTGAAAATTTCCTCTATATCCAATGGATCTTGATCATGTCCAACCTAAATCCTTCCTACTCTCTAAAATCACCCCAATACCTGCCCTTTCCTGTCCTCCCTCTTTGCTTCATTTTGTTTGATTTTTGAGATAAGGTTTCTCTGTGTAGTCCTGGCTGTCTTGGAGCTCACTCTGTGGACCAGGCTGGCCTGAACTAGGAGATCCACCAGCCTCTGCCTCCCCAGTGCTGGGACTGAAGACATAAACCACCATGAAGGGCTCATCTCTTCTTTGTTTAAACAGCCCGCTGAATCCTGTTAGTGCTGCAAAGGAGCAACCCACCAGCAGCTTACACACCCCAAACATGACCTTTCCCTCTCCCAGCAGCCCCTATAGTTGTACATGAAATATTATCAGAAATATTGCAGCAGGTTAAACAGTCTCTGCCCTTGGTCTTCTTTTAATCTAGCACACAGCAGATGTTGAACAAATGATTCTGTGGTAAGATGTGGCAGAATTAATGCTGAGGGGACTTTGCAGGGCATCATGTGACATCTGAGGGAGGCTTGAGATCAATCCTACTCAAAGTCTCTCAGTGTTCCATGTATACTGATACAACATCAAGTTTATGTTTCAAGGTGAGATCTTACCCTGAGCTCCAAGCCTACAGAAACAGCTCTTCTTTCCAGCTCCGCATGTAGCCATCTCCCAGGCTCCTACACTCATCTTGTCTGCTATGAAGTTACAGTGTTCTTCTCTGTGAGTGGTCTCCTCCTTACCTGAAGATAGCAAACACATCCAACGGGAAAACTCAGTCATGCGTGAAAGTTCCTTCTCACTTTTACCCTTCATCTCCACTCATCACGTGGTTCCTGTATGCCCCAACACTCCCCAACACAGCCCATTCCTCAGCCTTGTTGCCACATCTGAGACCTTCCTTCCTTTGGTTTCCGCTTCTGCTTCCTCCTGTCTACTCTGTGGCCAGCATCACCCTTGGAAACCGCATACAATGTTACTCCACCCCCAGTCATATCCCCCTTGTTCATTTTGGGGGTACACATCAGAATTGGTCTTCTAGGCTAGTAACCTGGCTCTGCCTATCTGCTCTGCCCCATCTCTCTGCAAGCCACTTTCTCCAACTCCTGAATTTCATCTTCACGTATTCTCCAGGGTACAGTTTAACTTTCCTCTTTGCAAAAATTTCCTTCCCACCCTAGTTATCCCATTACTGGTTCCATAGTTTATTGTGTTTTCCTTCTTGGGTCAGCAAGCACAACTCTAGATTTATAATTAAATATCCAGTTCAATGCCCATTCACTCCCACCTCCACAGAAAGCTCCAGAGAGCAGGGTTTTCTAAGTATCTCAGAGGCAAATCTGTCTCTTGCTTCCATAATATTGTCCAATGTGTGTAGGTGCTAAACAGGTATTTCATGAGTAAGCACTGAGTCATGGGATGGGAATTGGTATATAATAGTAAAGCTACTGAAGTCATGTGTATTTTTTCTTTAGTCTTATAGGGAGGGCAACTTGTGATCTAAGGGTGAGCATGAAAATAACATCAGAACAGTGGAAGTGGGTAGGACTTTGGGGCCAGTCGGGAGCAAGATTGGAAAACGTATGGCATCCATGTTGCATCCTCATGGATTTTAGGCCACTTAAGTGCATTGTATAAGCTTTACACAGAGAGCATCCTTGGCACTGCACTATTGTTTGTTTGTTTTTTTAAATCCTGACGTTATCTAAATCTGTGGTGCTTTCTACTCCATGTGTGTGCTGTCTATACCCTAGTAGCTAAAAGATGTCTTTCCGGGTTTGCACATCTATGACTCAGTTCCTGGTGGCTTTCATCTACTTTCAGGCACTCCCAGTTCTAGAGATTCTCTACAGACAGAAACTTTGTTAAGTACCATGCTTTGGGTAGAGAGTAGTTATGTCCTTTCACACTCAGCTCCCGTTCAAGAGGCTACTTTGGTGCCTTGCTGATGTCCAGTCCGTGTTGGGCTCCAGTTTGTAGAAAGTGATTAGCAGTCTGAGACTGGCAAACTTCACTCCTTGTGGGCAAATTCTAACACCAAGGATCCTTATCTAGAGCTCTAGATATCTAGAGGGAACTAAGATACACTGTTTTCAAAATTCAGCTAAAGGAGGAATGTACCAAGGATTCTTGGTTGCCCACCATCTTCCTAGTCTACGCCGTAGGAAATTCCTAACAGCTAGGTTTATCCACTCCAGTGGGTACACATGAAATCAAACAAAAGGCCATCCTTTCTACAGCCATGGACACCTGTGTTCTGTGAGTTTTGTCTGAGACCTGGAATGTGACAGCAGTGTCCCTTTCAAGGATGGAATCTACATAGCAGACACTAGTGTTAAATGTATGAAGTCAGTTTATCTTCACCTGGAGGGGATCTGGCTTGGTTTTAACTTTTAGTTTTATGAGAGTATCTGGCCTGTTGGGGTAAGAATTAGAATTTGAGCCACTCAGACTGTTTGGCCTTGACCTCCTAATCCTGTCTTTTGTATGGCTGGCATTGCAAGGCTTCTGTTTTTACACAACACAGGTGAACCATCCGTCTCCCTTGCTCCACCCCTGGCTCATAGATATTTTAACAGCTGGCTGCAAATTGAGTCTTTAGAAACCAGATCCCACTGCTGCTGGAGACTATCAGATGAACCTTGCCTTCCCTCCTAATTAAACATTACTACATAGTGCTTTCTGGTTTTCAGTTTCCAGGTTCTTTTCCTGGTTCTTTTTGTCAAATAATTGCTTTGTAAATAAGTAAAGTTCCTGTTGGGGTATACTGCTTACAAACGGCCTGCACTGAATTGTTCTACAGGTTTCATTCTAGTATTCTGTGTAAATTTTCCTTTCTTTGTTTCTTTCTCTTTCTGTCTGTCTTTCTTTCTTTTCTTCTCTCTCTCTCTCTCTCTCTCTCTCTCTCTCTCTCTCTCTCTCCCTCCCTCCCTCCCTCCCTCCCTCCCTTCCTTCCTTCCTTCCAACCTAAGGCCAGATATTCTTGCACTGGTGGTGCCGAGGCAGACATCAAAAGGAACCGGAGTCTCTAGGCCCGATTCCTGTGTCACACACATTGGTTTGTTTGTTTTCCCCTTTTGTTCTTTGCTTATAAAGATGAAGCACCAGGTGCCAGGGAAATTTCCAATGTGAAAGTCAAAGGCCGTAATGAAAACAGAAATAAATCATTTGAAAGAAAAAGATAATGCCGAGAGTGTCCCCTCAGTTCCCAGAGTGATGTGGGCTGCCTCAGGGGGGCAAGTACTGGAGGGCGTGAGACTGAAGAGGTTCCAGGCCCATGACGCTGCACCTGGGCAAAGAAACGAGCTGCAAGATGGCAGAAAGTGTAGATGAGAGAGTACAGAAATCACCAGAAAAATGGGACACCGACATGGGGAAATATGGAAGGCAAGGTCAATAGAGTCACACTGGGAAAGTATTTGAAGTGCCAGACACAAGGAAATCAGGGCAGCTTCCCCCAGTGAAGGACACTTTACAGCAGTGGTTCTCAACCTTCCCAATGCTGCAACCCTTCAGTACAGTTCCTAGTGTTGTGCTGACCCCAACCACACAATAATTTTCATTGCTACTTCATAACTGTACTTTTCCTGCAGTTATGAATTGTAATGTAAATATCTGTGTTTTCCAGTGGTCTTAGGCAACCCCTTTCAAAAGGTTGTTCGACCCACAGGTTGAGAACCACTGCTTTACAGGTTGAAAGGGCCAAGGCAAGGCACGTAGTATTAAATATAAATACCACGGATAACAGTAATTCCTCAATAACTTAGAAAGTGAAAAGAAAAAAAACAAAGCAGTGACAAATAGTCTTGTACTGAGGACTGGAGGTCACAAGGTGGCATTGAGAGCATAATTGCCATATTCACCAGAAACTGTGCTGTAACTCCTGAGAAGTCAAGCATCAGGGCAGGAGGAAGAAAGCTGAGTCCTCTACCACGGTGAGATGTTGCAGATGCTCTGCAGGGAACAGCAAGAGAAGCAGTTGATTTAGAAACGTAGAGGTACAACACTCTCAGGATGGGGCAAAAGGCAGGAGAGAAACTGGAGTTATAAGAGAGGCCTCTTGACTATAGCAATCATGCGCCAGGGGAAAGTGTTCCTTTTTTAATATAAAACTCGTAGAGCTAGTGCTTTGTACCACCATGTGCTGATAGTTTAACAATCAAAATGGAATTAAAAAGTTGGTCCGGATGCGGCTGAGGCTTGTGTGGGACTCCAGCAGCTGTGACACTAATGGTCCCTCTCTCACAGACTCGAGGTACATTCTCCTGCCTGTTGTACTGCATCACCTCCACATCCACCTGCAAGAGCAGAAGGACTTGATCATGTGCGCCCGTATCCTTAGCAACGTGTTCTGTCTCATCAAGAAAAACAGCTCCGTGAGTACTGCAGGGCATAGTGTGTGGTTCCCATCAAATGGCTTCTACAAATAAGTAAGAGCTGAAATGTCCTCAAAGAAGTCACACCACAGAGAAGCACCCAGAGACTCACTTTCCATTTTCAGCCAGGCTGGACTTCTTGGGTTTCTTCAGAAGGAATTTAAAAAAAAAAAAAATTATAGTATTAGAGTAACCTTGAATAACCTGGCTTCCCAAAGTTGCGTTTCAAGGAAGAACTGAATACCAAATAAGAAAAAAATTAGAAATTTCAAAGTCTCCCACATGTGTCTTTAATCTTGATGGGATGAAAGCTCTGTGGCAAAAATAAATTACTGCTTGCAGGGTATGGTGATTTGGGTCTGATCCGGGAAGGCCACGTGATGATGCTCAAAAGTTGGCCATGGCCCTTGGGCCTAGTCCTGTAGAAATTACAGAAGCAAAGGACAGCCCCCAGGAGGTTGTACCTTGCAGTACAACCATTGCCCAACCCCAATAGTAGTCTTTTTGTTACAGCTTCTAGGGTTCCTGTTTTGCTTGACTCTTGACACAGTATGATTACTGTGAGTTAAGAGTACAGCACAAACTGAGAAAAATGGCCTGTATTCTTATAAATGGAACAATGTCTGGGACTTATGTTCAGCTCAGGAGTCTGCTCTGAAATCTGAACAGGGAGGAAGTCCTGTTCTCTTCCCACCAGTCTGCAGCTGTCAGTTACATGCTGGGCTTGTCGGCCGCAGGTGGTAGAGAGGTTGGAAAGTGGATGCTGGACCTCCAGTTTGCCCTATTCTCCATCGAAGTCTGGGCTGCTTTCCCCATTCTTTCAGTGTTTCTGATCTACTTCAGAAGAGCCCAGGGGAGGGGTGGAGAGAGTACTCCACTGGCAGGGACCCAGAGGTGACATGTTAGAGGAGCTATGAGTTCTGCATCTGCAAGTGTGATGTGCAGAGCATACACGGCAAGGCGGCATCCACTGTTGGGCCACCCAAAGCCAGGGATGCCGGGAATGAGATGGAGAGTACAGTGGGGAAATGCCTGGCTTTAAAACTCCCGCTGACCATTTGACCACAAAGAGCCAAGCCATGCCTGACGAGAAGGTTTTTCCAGGTCACAGTCACCATGAGTAATAGCTAGCCAGGTCACTAGACAGACTAGGAGCAAATAACTATAGTAGAGATGATTTCTTTCCATTTCTCCTCTATTTAAATTGGAAAATTGCAGTCAGGCTTTAGACTAAGGTTATAAAGATCTAGAGCTGAAACCAATTCACTCGGGAAAACTGGAAGTTTTCATGTAAGCATTAAAAAGTTTATCATTAAATATACATGTATTTAATATATATCCATATGTATGTATGTATATATACATATATATCCAATAGCTCCTTCAAAGTACACTTTCTAAAACTATCTTTTGCCAAGAGCCAGTTTGCCCAGAAGGTTTTCTCATGGAGATATGTTAAGAGCCTATGTCTTCTATGCAGTGTAGATATTCTCTCTGAAGTCTTGAAGTATGGATAGTATTAACCATTTCAGTAAATCCCTCCCTCCCATGGCTACTAACCTCAGGGCTCTTTGTAACCAAGGATATGCATCTTGACTGCTCTCCAGTCCCTTATGTTTATATGTATGCTTTAAAATAAAACACTTCTATGGGAATAGTCATTTGTGCATAAACCAGTCTTGGAACATGATCTGTGTGACTGTCCAGCTGAGAAGACTCAGTGTAAGCACAATTAGGACTTTAGAGAATCATACTGAGAGAACAGACTCCCACCCAGAGAGGCTAGTTCAGGTTCCACAGGAGTATGGCTGGCCTCAGAATTAGTATGTTTTACATCTCTGTACCCTTTTTGTTTTTAATCTCAGCTTTACATTGCATAGCCAAATGGGATGCTTTGGGGGTGAGCCTTTACTCTCTGAAGGTTTGTTTTCTGCAAGGCCATTTATTTTTTCCAGTTGAGGTCTGCATCTTTTGTTATCTCGAGTTCTCTGAGTCTTTAAGTCTAGATTTGGGGATGGACGACTCCCTTTGCCCATAAAAAGAGATTTGGTACATGCAAAGTCGGTCTCCTGAGCGCTACTTTTTTTTCCTCCTAAGGAAAAGTCCGTGTTGGAGGAAATAGACGTGATAGTGGCCAGCTTGCTGGATATCCTGCTCAGGACCATCTTGGAGATCACCAGTCGGCCTCAAGCCTCCAGCTCTGCCATGCGGCTGCAGTTCCAGGACGTCACTGTAAGATCGATCATATGGCATGTGGCACACATACAGGTCCTGGTTGTGCTTCTTAACACTCCAGTCCTTTTGGCTATGAGTTGTAGTCTGACTATGGGAAACCTGGTCCCTGGGATGAACTGTGAACATAGCTAGTGCACAGGGGGTTGCCTCCACTATGCAAAAACTAAGCCAGGAAGCCTGGAGGTACAGATGCTATAATAAGCAGGTCTGAATTTCAGAAAGATGACTTTGATATTCACTCTTCCTTCTCTAAATTTAAATTCGTCTGTGGTTTTATATCCCCAGTCAACTTGGTGACTTTTCATTCCCCAAATTGCCTAAAGAACAAAGAACAGGGGAACAGCCACTGGATTCAGAGGCCTTGGGTGCTAATTCTGAATTTTTCACCATGACTCATCAAGATCTTAACTTTCTTAGTCTTCAATTTGATAGTGTTAAATGAGAAGGTTTAACTTGGTAAATTCTAAGGGGCTTTCAAACTCCCCTGTCATAGGATGCTAACATAACATGATTCAGGCAAAGTATTAGGAAATAATGTATCAGATATTTTATACATATGTTTCCGTATATGCTGTATGTGTATACATATGCAGTTTATTCATGGCAGTGTTGAAAAGCAAACCCAGGGCTTCATGGATGGTAAGCAAGTACTCTACCATCAAGTTATCAACACAGGAATTTCTATTTTAAAACTCACATGAGGTTGACTTTTAAAATGTTTATAGATTAGGCAATGTTCTCCTAAACAAGAGGTATCGTTTGTAGCTGTGGTGGTTGATGCTCTAATATTCATCAATAAATTATGTACACAAGCGTTAATTAAACGCTTGCTATTGGCTTCACAAATTGTGCATGAGAATGTTAAGGTCTAGTTGCAAATAATTTTCACTTTTATTTAAAAATTAAGAAGTCTGAGATGGTTAGGGAACTCTGTGGAAGAGGAGGCAGAAAGAGCTGAAGAGCCAGAGGGGGCGAGAGTACCAAGGAATCAAGGCTTTCAACAGAGGGGCTGCACATGTGAACTCACAGAGACTGAGGCAGCATGCACAGGGCCTGCATGGGTCTGCACTGGATGGGGTCCTAGGGCTAAAAGGAGAAGTGGACACATGCCCCCATCTCAAACCCAGAAGCCATCTCCAAATGATAAACAGTTGCAAATGAAAAATTAGTTTTCTTCAACAGAGTCTCACTAGTGAAGCGAAAGGGTAGGTCCCATGCCAGGCTGTAGAAGGCCAACACAAAAGAAACTCAGTGGTGTCTTTGGAGGTCCTTTGTCTCACAGTGTTGTGTCAGGGCATTTTCTTCTAACATTACAGGTCCTGTGTGTATATATTATGGCTTCTCTCTGTTTCCTGTGTGAGGAGAGCAAACTAGAAGTGAGGCAAGGCTGTAAACTCCTCAAGCCCATCCTCAGTGGTGGACTAATTCCACTCAGACTCTACCTCCTAAAAGGTTTTTTAGCCTCCCCAAACAGTGCCACCTGCTGGGGACAAGTACTCAAATCTATGAACCTATGGGGTACATTTTTCATCCAAACCACAAGTAAAGTTAAACTATCTTCATAAACTAAGGTTTAAAATGGTGGTGTGTGTATATGTACGTACACACACACACACACACACACACACACACACACACATCACAGAACTGGAGAGATGGCTCCATGGTTACAAGCACTGGTTGTTGCTCCATTGACCCAAGTTCCATCCCCAACACTTACATGGCAGCTCACAGCCACCTGTAGCTCAAGTCCCAGAGGATCTGATGCCCTCTCCTGGCCTCCATGCACACCAGGCACCCATGAGTGCAAGGATATATATGCAGGCAAAACGCTCATACACATACATTTTTAAAAAATCCTAATGTATGTAATAGCTGTACAATCTTATTTAAAATAAAGAAGGGTAAATCACAGTTTCTTGTGGCCTAACGAAGCCTGTTCTGGGAAATGGCACCCACACCCTCAGGTTTGCATCATGCACTTCCTGTGTGTGGTGATGCTCACAGCATGTTGCTTTAAGCCGCTGGACTTCAATTATAGGGTTGAAGGCTTGAGTGATTGGCTGGTTTTTGTTTCATTTTGTTTTAATTATCATTTTTTTACTCTTTAGGTTAAATTTTTTATTTTGTAATAATATAAAATCACATGCAGGTATAAGAAACACTATAAAAACATATCATGTATCTTTTATCCAGTTCCATAAATGGTAGCCTCTTGTGGAATTCTATAACAAGACATGAATGTTGATATGATGAAGATCCCAAATGTTCCCACCACCCCAGTCATTCCTCATGTTGTGGTATCACAGCCCGACCTACTCTCCTTCACCTCTGCCACCTCTGTAACCCAGGCGACCACCAGTCTCCTCTCCGATTGTGCAGCTCTGTCATTTCAAGGATGTCATATGAGTAGAATCTCATAGCATGGGACTTTTTGTGATTGGCTTAAAAAAAAAAACAGCATAGTCTGTGAATATTCATCTAGGCTGCTGGGTATAACCTGCTTCCCTTTTAATTACTGAGTATTATTCCATGGCACAAATATATCACAATATGTTTAACCATTCACCCTTAAGGTCTGTAAGGTTATTTCCAGAGTTTGTGTAGTATTAAGAAAGTGTAGTGTTGATATTAGTTTCTTTTTCTTCTAAATTTAAATTAGTCTATGGTTTTATATCCCCAGTCAACTTGGTGATCTTTCATTCCCCAAATTGCCTAAAGAACAAAAAATAGGGGAACAGCCACTGGAATCAGAGGCCCTGGTACTAATTCTGAATTTTTTCTAAATCCACATGCATTGCTAAAGCCGAATGCTAAACATGTGCATTTAGGTTTTATGTGAGCATGATTCTCCACTTTTTACTAGAAATTGCCAGGCATTTGGCTGCTGCATCAGAGGGTAGCTACATGCTCAGTTTGCTAAGGCACTGCCCAACTTCTCTCCCCAGTGGCAATGTCATTTTACATTTCCCCATGTCCATAATATGAGTGATCTAACTTCTCAACACATTCATCACCATGTGATGTGGTCACCTTTTCCTGTGTGTGTGTGTGTGTGTGTCTGTATGTCTGTCTATCTGTGTGTCAGGGTTAAGAGTATTCTGAAGGTTGTATAACCCTCTCACTGAGAGTTTAATTTCCATTTCCCTGATGACTGACATGAGAAATACCTTGATCATTCACAAATCAGGTTCACTCTGCACATGAAGAGCTAGGTGGCACCTTCTCATTTTCCATAAAGAATAGGCTCTAGGTACAGGGAGTTTCTACATGGCGTTTATACAGTGAACATCTTGCAGTTCTTGCAGGCGCGTTCATCACTAAATGCCCCTGCTAAATGAACATGCTGTAAGGAAAGTTGGTTTCTGCAAGTGTCACAACGGCATTTTCCAGGGCTCCATAACAGCCATGTTGCTGCCCTGCCTCCTGGCAACCCCAGCATGAAGACTGCATGTGCTAACAATGTAGCAGTAGTTTTATTTTTACTATTTAGAAAAATTGTACTTCTTGTTCTTCTAACAACTATTCTTTAAACTTTAAAATACTTTATCTGGCTAGGAAAAAAAGTGCACCATTGTAATTGAAACATCTAATTGTGCATAGCAGGTTTTATGAAGCAATGTAAATGACCATTTTTCTCGCACCCTCAACTAATTGACCACCAGAGTTTCCTACAGTGCGTAAACGTTTCTTTGCACATGACTGCGTTAAATGCTCTGTGTAGTGGGTGACCACTCACTATTGGCCCTGTCTAAGATGCTCTGACATGCCTATCTAAAGTCTCAGGTACTGTTTTTAGTTTGTGATTAGAGAAGACAAGGGTAGCATTGTCTAGGAAATACCTGGAAAAAACAGGCATATGTTTAAGAAAAGCTTTCTTGAAGACTTTTGATGTAGTCTTAAAATATTCTGGGGCTGGAGAGATGGCTCAGAGGTTAAGAGCACTGACTATTCTTCCAGAGGTCCTGAGTTCAATTCCTGGCAACTGCATGGTGGCTCACAACCATCTGGAATGAGATCTGGTGCCATCTTCTGGCCTGCAGACATATAGGCAGACAGAACACTGTATACATTAATAAATAAATAAATCTTTTTAAAAAATGTTGGGGATTTAGCTCAGTGGTAGAGCGTTTGCCTAGCAAGCGCAAGGCTCTGGGTTTGATCCTCAGCTCAAAAAAAAAAAAAAATTCTGGCAGTTATTGATAGAAATACTGTTGACAAATTTATAAATGGTCTTATAAAATAAAAAACATAGAGCCAAATATAGGGGTGAAAACCTTAGAGAAAGATCAGCTAACCCACCTCACCAACTCAGCAGCTTCCAAATGTGAGTTACTACCTGTCTACCCACGTGTTTATTGCCTTGATGTTTTGCCCTCTCATTGGCTCTCTTAGCCCAGCTACCTCACTTCCTCTTCCTATACTGCTCTGTCACTTTCTGTCTGTCTGTACAGACCTCCAGGCCTCTATGGTTGATACTGGAATTAAAGGTGTGTGTCACCACGCTTGGCTCTGTTCCCTAGTGTGGCCTTGAACACACAGAGATCCTGCCTGCTAAGTGATAGGATTAAGGGCATGTGACTGACTTCTTTGTTTACTTAAAATGACTTGCTATTTCCTCTGATCTCCAGGCAAACTTTATTAAAGCACAAATAAAATACCACATTTCAGCACAAATAAAATATCAAAATACCCATTGTTTTCTGTACATAAAAATGGATTAAAGCCACGGAAAATTATTGAATTTTAGAGGCAACTTGTCAAGTAAGTGAATCTTGGCCAATGATTTATCTTTATTATTTTTAACAAATTATGAGAATTCACATGAACATGTTATTAAAGTATCTTAAAAGTAAAGAAAATTACATAATAGTAGAAAAAGATAGAAGTAAAATATTAGACATCTAATCTCCTGGAACAAGGACTTGAGGTTCCAAAACAGATTATGTGAGTAAATGACAGTGAATTGAAAGTATTAACATTGATAGTATTTCATAAATGGGCCAGAGATTAGATGCCATAATTATAAGTTATTTACAATGGGTCTAGCCCAGACACAACAGACAGAGTTAATAGCTTGGATTCAAAGAGTTCATCAATGTACATAGATTATAATAAGCTACTGAAGGTCTATTTGCTATTTTTTGTCTTGGTATTAAAATTATGATCTAGGATATGTAATTTTCAAACTTAAAAGTATTTTAGTATTTATAGATGTATTGAATTAGTGTTTAAATATATTAATAATGTAGTAACATGAGTTAGAATAGTTTGCATACAATATCAAAAACTAAGAAGAAAAACTGATTGAACCTCTATCAACTAATTTGCATTCTAAGAAAGACCATAATAGATTAAGCAGTATTAGCCATAGATAGATTCTTATGTATTTATATATGTTTGAGCCATGCCCCCTAAATTCAGGTGTGTTTCCTACATGAAAAGAAGCCACTGAGTACAGCCTTCTAGAACCGAAGCCACCTACCTTCACATTCATGCTTTGCCGTTTGCTAGCTGTGAACCCAGATTATTATGTTTGATAGTGTCTACCCAACTCTAATAAGAATGAACTTGACAATGCAAAGTATAAGTGACATATACATAGTATCTTTCCATGAATCATAGTGTTAGCAATGCCTTCTGGAAAGATTTTTATTGTAAATAAAATAAATTTGAAAAAGAATGAATTTTATATTTTTAAAAATGTAACTTGATATATTGTGTTTACTTAGGAAACATTACAATAAATAAGATAATGAACGTATCACACAAAAATTGACTAGTGGACCCTCTCCATCCCCTTTTATTATTTAGCTGGCTGGGATCATTTTGCTTTGCCTAATTAGAAACCATGGTTACCGAGGGAGAAGATCTTCAAATGCTGGTCTTTGGCAACATTGTATCCTCAGCATTGGATGAAAAGCGGCAAGGGGTGGGAGCAGTAGCAGATGGCTCCCTGGAGGGTTACAATTCTGTGCAAGTCCCAGGCAGCAGGACTCTTAGCCCTGTGTATCTCTTACGCATGCCCTATGTATCTCTTACGCATGCCTAGGGAGTCGGGATTCCTGAGCCCTTGTCAGTCCAGTGTTACAGCTTCTGGCCTTGGAGTGGCTGAGACCCTCTGCTTTAAAGACTTGACAAGCCTCTGGAACCTTTTCAGCAACCTCAGCCTACTGTTTCTCTTCTTGGCTCTCAGTAGCCTTCTGTTCTTCATCAGCCTCAGCATTCCACTCTTTCTCCCCTTCTCTCTGCTCCCACTGTCCTTTGCCTGCCTGGGCCACATTCTTGACTTCTACAGCTCTTTCTTACCGGGCCAGCCACTGCCACAGCTGTGGTCTCTCACAGGGCAGCTACAGCCAGCCTGTGCTGGTGCTACCACTGATACTGCTGCTGCCCTCGAAACTGCATGCCTTGAGGTTCTTCCTCCTTTTGTAGCTGTCCTAGTGGGCCGCCCTGCAGCTTTTGCGGCTCAGCATGCCAGCTCCCCCTCCGCTATGCCTCTGTCATGCAACCAGATGCTTTGCTCTTTCTGACGCTCAGCATACTGGCTAGTCCCCTGCAAAGACCTGCTGTTTGGAGGCACTAACACTCCACTGCCTGCTTGTTCTTTCTTCGTGTTAATAGTTAGGCATGCTCAACTACAAGTGGGTGAGAGTAGACAACTTGGTAACTCTTTTATTTGACCTGATATTCTAACATCAGAGGAGACAGGGAGAGAAATTGTTTTCTGGCTGGCTTATAAGATGAACTAAACAATCCACCTAGCTAGCCAGAGACAGGATGTTTGCACTAATCACAGCAAATGTCTCAAGACATGAAGTCTGTGTTTACACAATTTTTTTTTTTTTTTTTCCACAAATCCCTGCGATCCCTGTGCTAGGCTACCAGAGAAAGTGCTTGCTCCCTGGCTTAGGTAAAAATGGTCATAATATCACCTGAAGTTCTCCGAAGCTTGTGATATCAAAACCATGTTTGCAGTAAAAAAAAGCAGTAGCCTGTTGCTTATATTTTCTGTCTCGTGTGAAGTATTCAGAATTCTGTTACACGTTGACAGGAGAGTATGGTGGGTTTGGGAGATAATCCTGCTAGACTGCATTAGTTACTTTGTGTCATTGTGACAGAGTACCTAACAGTTTATGGGAAGAAAGACTTGAGTTCAGGATTTCAGAGCAAAGCAGTTATCAAAATGGAGGTGTGCCAAGGGGGCTCCGTCCATAGCAGCTGGAGCTTGCATTGGTGGCTGCCCCCATCATGCTGAATTAGGAAACAGAGAGCAGAACTGGAACCAGGGTCCAGGCCAGAGCCTACGAAGGCTTGCCCCTAGTAACTTGTTCCTACCAGCCAGACCCTGTTCCCAATGGTTCCGTAGCCTCCTAAAGTAGGCTAACCTTGGCACAAGTACTCTGTAAATAGCCTATGGGGGCAATTCAGATCCGAACTGTACCATGACCCGTATGGCAGACTTTTGAAGATTTACTCTAATGTCCAAGGGCAACTGTTTGTCATATCTGTGTGTCACAAGTGACTGTCTGCATGCAAAGAAATCTCTGACAGAACCATTAAGTTGTATTCTATGGGTTCTTGTGGAAACTGGTAGGAAGACATTTGCCTGAGCTAGCCCAGCTGCCTGAGCTGTAAAATCTACTTGTCAGGGCTTCTAGTCTCCAGTTCTAACTTGATACTATAGTCTTTTCCATGTGCACTCAAACCTGTCTCCCAATTAAAGTGAGCTTCTGTGTGCATCCAGTTAGCCAGCAGTGGCCTCTCCTCTTCTGGCTGCATGCTTTTATGTTTCCCTGTCTAGAAGTAGATCAGTTCTTTGTTGAGCAAAAGTGGTTACATTAAAAACAATAGTTTCAAGTTGGAAGTCTATTAGAAAATGCAAGTTATAGCAATTTCTGTCACTCTTCAAATCTAAGGATGATGTGTGCACTTGCCTTTTTCATTTTTAAGCATTGCACTTCACAGGAGTCCGTTACATAGAGCTCAAACACAGAGTGGCTATTAACTTAAAACCATTTCTAAAGGGAGATTGAAGCCACCATTAGGCATTGTGTGGGTTCTTTTACCCAGTGAGTCACAAGACCCGTGTTCTGATGAGTTCAAGTGGGTAAGTTCTGGTAAGTTCAGAAAAGGAATGTGGAATTAGAAGAGATTTGGAGTAAAAAGTCCTGGGGAGGACTCTAGCTCTGCCAACGCCTAGCTCTGTCTTAGGCCGTACTATTTAACTCTCTTTTAGTGTGTTTTGGTCTGTGTTTTTTTCGTTTGCTTGTTTTAGAGTTTCTGGTTTCATTTAGTTTGTTGTTTGTTTGTTTGTTCGTTTGAGACAAGTTCTCACATTTCCAGGCTGGCCTCAAACTCATGAAACTCCTGTTTCATTCAGCCAGCCAAACACAGGTACCCACCACCACACACAGCACTTTATGCCATGTTGAACATATGTTTTGACTTTTCTTAAGTGTTCACCCTCTACCACATAGCACTGATATGAATCTTAAAATAAAAAATTTCTGGTTGGGGATGTAGCTCAGTGGTAGAGCGCTTGCCTAGCAAGCCCTGGGTTCAATCCTCAGCACACAAAAAATTGTTTTTCATACATACCAAGTAGATAGTGGTCATCACATGGAAAATTTTGACTACAATAAGGGTGATTTAGATCGGAAGATATCGTAGGGTAAATTTGGGATCATAGCAAGTTTGTAAAGCATTTCCTTTGAGAGTAATTCATACTAAGTTACTGATGGTCTTGAATGTCCTTCCTTTAAAATATGGGATTTTTTTTCCCGTAGGGGGAATTTGTTGCCTGTCTCCTTTCCCTGTTACGACAAATGACGGATAGACATTATCAACAACTTCTGAATAGTTTCAGTACAAAGGAAGAACTGCGGGTAAGTGATGTTTACATTTCCTCCTTTTACTTTCTCTTGTCCTTACTCTTCGCTGCTCAGAATGCTTCTCTGGCAGTTGCTTTGCCTCTTTCCATTAAGTTCTGGTTTTTCTCAGTTGTGCTAACAGATCTTCGTTTCTGTATTGGCTGTTGAGATTTCTTTCTTTCTTTTCCTTTCTTTCTTTCCTTTCTTTTTTTTTGAGACAGGGTTTCTCTGTGTAGTTCTGGAACTCTTTCTGTAGACCAGGCTGGCCTCAAACTCACAGAGATCCGCCTGGCTCTGCCTCTCGAGTGCTGGGATTAAAGGCGTGCGCCACCACCGCCCAGCCTGGGATTTCTTTTACTTAGTTAAACAAAGCTACTAGCCATTATTTTGGAGAAAGACGTCAGATCTTAATCCCATCTCATCAAGGTATGTAAACTAGAAACATTAATAGAACTAGGAAGGCAGGTGAATGAACTGCCTCTTGCATGTGGACTGGAAATGCTGTCCTAGTAGCAGACAAGAGGGAAGAGCTAAACAGATTGCCTGGTTTCCTCCTGTAAGAATGAGAAATTTTAGCTGCGCCTTTCTGACTAGAGGAACAGAATCGTTTAGAATTACAAGCACACAGAAGGTCTGAGAACTTACCTGCTCGAGGTGGGAAAATCTGTGAATCAAAAGGAAGATAGTGGTCTAACTGACTTTCATCAAAATTTGACTACCCAAGATAATTGAAAGAATAGTATATTTTGCATGAGAAGTCTGTGGTTTCATGTCTCCAATTTTCCCAAAAGAAGCCTACATTTTTTAATATGGCCTGGGAATTCAAAAATATAGAAGCACAGATCAGAAGACATTATTAGTTTAGTTCAGTTTATATTTAATGCCTTACTGTTCATATCGACCACAAAGCAAATGGAAATCATGGGTGAAATGTTTCTTGTCAGTTTTCCTTCTGTAAAGTGGCATCGTATTTCAAAGAACATATAGTTTCCTCTGCAAAATGGCCTGACCTTCAAACCAGGAGAAATATTTAAGGATACTAATTCTTAATCTGTTGTTCAGGAAATATAGACTGAGAACTTCATACATAGGAAGCCCTCACCCTGGCACTGGAGATGTGACCAGGCACAAGATGTCTTGTTGTTCCAGGGGACCATTGGCATTCGTTATGAACACTGAATGGTGACCATATAGGGCAAACACACATAATACTATATAACAAGTAGGACTTGCTGTCAACCCAGACTCCAGCCAACAGGAAAACTTTCCAAGGGAGGTGTTGGATGAAAATAGATTAGTTAGAACTATGCTCATAATTAAACTTCAGTTTGGCCCACAGATACAGCTTGCCCAACATTCAGATGGGACTAGGTCCATTGCCCAGCACTGTAAAATGAATGAATAAATGAATGAACTATCACTTCAATGCCCTGACACAGCACATACCTCCTTACTGTAGCTTTTTAATATGCATTGGAACCTGGAATTGTTTGTTTGTTTATGTGACTGCCCCAGCCTCCAGCCACTGGGTTTTAAATTACTTGATATTTAAAGCTCTGGTTGGTTCATTGTGCTGAGGTCATATCTATAGGCATTCAAGCACTATATGTTCACTACTTGATGGAACATAAAGCCCCTAGAAACAGCATCATAAAACATAAAAGTCTGGGAGAGGATATGGACTTTATTTTGAGGGCATGGATGGTTTTAAGAAGGGAGAAATGAGATCACATTTGTCTGGTTGCACAACTGAAAATGGATTAGCCAAGGTCCAAATAGGAGACAGAACCATGTAAAGAATTCAATATAGTAATCTAAGCTAGAAATGACTCTGACATGTGTCAGAGTTAGCCTTAGCTGTCAACTTGATACAACCCAGAGTCGTCTAGGAAGGGGGAGCCTCAGTTGAGGAAGTGGCTGGATCATCCTCCCCTGTGGTCAATGGCTGTGAGGCATTTTTAAAGTTTTTAATTGGTGTAAGAGGGCCCAGCCCATGGTGAGTAGTGCTATCCCTAGGCAGGTAGACCTGGGCTGTCTAAGAAAGGTGAGTGAGTAAGCCAGAGGAAGGAAGCCAGAAAGCAGTGTTTCTCTGTTGGTTTCTGCTTCCACTTCCTACCTTGAGTTCCTGTCTTGGTTTTCCTGGATGATAGACTATAACATGTAAACTAAAATAAGCCCTTTCCTCTCCAAGTTCCTTCTGGCAGTAGTATTTACCTCAGCAACAGAAAGCAGACTAGGGCAGCTGAAACAGAGACAGTCACAGAGTCGGGGTCCTAATAAGTGGGAAACTTGAGTTGACAGGACTTGATGACCCCTCAACAAACTTTTCTGAGATCTCTCCAGTCCTTCAAACTTTTTAAAGTAAAGGAGGGGGCTAGAGAAAAGGCTCAGATGTTAAGAGCGTCTACAGCTCCTCCAAGGGGCTTGAGTTTGGTTCCCATCTGCTCACAACTGCCTGTAACTCCAGCTCAAGGTTCTGATTCCCTCTTCTGGTCTAAATGGGAACCGCCCCCATACACACACACACACACACACACACACACACACACACGTATCACACATACACACATGAAAATACACATGAATAAAAATTTTCAAATCTTAATTTTTTGTTAGTTAAAAAAGTGAAGTGGTGGAGGAGATGACTCTCTCCAAGTATTGGAAGCACTGGATGGTTGTTGGCGCCCTTCACCAAATAGGGATATAAAGGGAGTAGGTATGCAGGTCTGTTTAGCCTGAGTTTAGTTACTTAAGGGATATTGAAAAGGAAATGCTGCCAGTTGGTGGTGGTGCACGCCTTTAATCCCAGCACTTGGGAGGCAGAGCCAGGCGGATCTCTGTGAGTTCCAGGCCAGCTGGTCTACAGAGCAAGATCCAGGACAGCCTCCAAAGCTACACAGAGAAACCCTGCCTGTCTCAAAAAACAAAAAAAGAAAGAAAGAAAGAAAGAAAGAAAGAAAGAAAGAAAGAAAGAAAGGAAGGAAGGAAGGAAGGAAGGAAGGAAGGAAAGGAAGGAAGGAAGGAAGGAAGAAATTAAAGGAGATGCTTAGTGGATAGTGTCTAATTTTCAAGAAAGACAGCAAGACTGCAGGTACAGATATAGGAACTGTCATCCTGTAAGTAACTGATTTTCCAGAAGTAAATGTGAACACCTAAGGAGTGTGTGGAGTTAAAAGGGTCTGCTAGAATCATAAATATTAAGGAACAAAGAATAGTGAATCATGTAAAGACCCACTGATGCTGGGGAACCAGATGAGCAATTCCATTGTAGATGTGAATGGGAGCCTGGGTGTCATGTATTGAAGAATGGGGGAAAAGGTAATGCGATAGAGCTTTGCGGTTTTCAAGAATAAGCAAGTGGCTACTGAAAGGGAAGTTGGATGTCAGGGGAATATTTATAGATGCAGACAGAAAGATGTTTAACAATTAGCAGTGGGAGACATCAATGCTAAAGATACAGAAATGAGGTGCTAGCCCACAAGATGTTCTGAGAAGTTACCAGATGGGAAAAGAGTGTGGGAAAGTCACCTTTCCAGGTGTCAGAGTAGAAACGAAGTAACTGGGAAAATGCAAATCAAAGGTCATTGATTTGATTTGCTAAAGTATAATTATCTGATTATAATATGCATATTAAAAATTCTGGTATCATCATTTAATAGATCTGCTTCCCAGTGCTCAATTTGGTGCCAAACTAAGGGAGCCTTAGTTATGCCCCTCAAAACTATCTTGCAGTATTTTCCAAAGGTGATAACATTGGTCCATGAACCCTTATCTAAAGTCCTTAGTATGTCTTTTGGAAATCAGAGTTTCATAACTTTCAGAAAGCTGATATGGTGCATAAATCTCTGTTATACTATAGCCCTCCAGTAAGATCTTCAGTAGAATGCAACATTTCCTCTAGAGAAATAATTCAGGTGAGATTTTTGCTGCCAACTGGCTTATAACACATTTTAGAGCCCTTTTAGATTTTTTGATATCACAATAAAGACCTAAAGATATCTAATAATAAACACTGTGTTTAGACTTAAATATGAAGTAGTCAGCATTTGTGTGATTAATATTAGTTCATTTGCTTCTCAAAAAGAACCCATGAGGTAGGACCAGTTATTGTATTACAGATATCAATTATTTGATTCAGTAAATATATACTGAGTATGTTGGTTGTAGGGATATGAAAGATAATCAAATAATCTTGTATTGGGAGTAGGTAGATCACTGTTACACCTTTGATAATCACTGCTGAAAAAGGTTTAACAATGAGCCAGATTCAACCTTGGGAAGTTTAGATGTTCCTAGGGACTGGCAAATTTAGTTCATGGCCAAACGTAGCCTACTGTTTACTTTTACAATAAAGTTTTATTGAACATACACGCACACACACACACACACACACACACACACACACACACTATTATTATAAATGAATGTGAATACTTGGGCTTCTCTTCCAAGCACATGAACCTTTTACCTTTTACCCAATTAATGTAGTTCCTATCAACAATAATGGCCAATAGTTAGGGAATAGCTCCCACTCTCCATCCTTGAGCCAGGCATGTGGCTGAGCCCTCTTGAGCTGTTGTATTTCATTCTCTGCATCTTTAAAGGTTGATTGGTGCCATTATTCCCAGTTAATTGGGAACGCTAGGAATCTCATGAATGTCCTCAGCTCCTTGCTCAGACAAGCACAGTGCTTCCCTAAATGTCAGTAAACCAGTCTTTGCTCTCAAGTTACTGCAAATTTCATTTGTCACCTCGTTAAACATACTAAACATTTCTGGTCCCAGAGTGGAAATGTCTCAAGCCAAATTAGTAAACAGAGGATTATTGGATATTCCTGGTTCTACATTTAGGCTTGAAATTCAACAAAGTAGCTATAAGGCAAATGTCAAATTAACATAGTGCTAATTGATGAAAAAGTATACCAGAGTTGGATTGCATACTGAAAGAGCCAAGTAATTCTACAGTTTTCAAAAGGGGTAAGCAGAAGCCAGCTTCCTGACATAAACCATCTTACGTTGCTGTAACACAATGCCCGAGACTGGATAATTGAGGAAGCTGTTTATTTTGCTTCATGGAACTGGAAGTCATATTGCTGAGTCTTAGGATATACACACTTGAAACTGATAATGACAAATCATGTGCTTAGATTTTAATGGATATTGTTGCAGTTCTTGATTCCTGGTGGCCTTTCTTTTTTTCTTGCCAGCTTTTCCCAAATGGTTCTCCAAATCAAACTGAATTTCAGAAGTAGGCAGTTCTCAAGTAACTACTGGGACTAATGGTTTTTAGCTCTATTTGGGCTTAAAGATGCTGGGTGCCTGTAGGCTTACTGTTGAAGTGACTCCTAGCTTTCTGAACAGATGCCATTTCTTCTTGGTCCTCAGGTACTTGTGTGTGAGTGGCGTGAGTCACGGTGTCAGAGCACAAGTGTGTGGGAGGGAGCAAAGACCTAAGGGTCGGTAGCCTATACTGCGTAATCTTTTTTTCCTTCAGCAGAATATTACATTTTTTTAAAAACGAACAAAAGCAGTCACTAGGTAGCGATTATTTTTCTCTCTCTCAGCAATCAGTAGTGTTTTATTGTACACCCACCTTGTACTGGGGCCTGAAGTTTTGTCCATATCCTTGATATTTCATATACAGCATTGAAACTCCTGCGTTTTGTTGATTATGACCTTTGATAATGAGCCACAGGGATCTTGATGTAGGCATGAGATTATACCTATTCTGGAACTATCCATTGTCTACATATTAGCTTTTAAAATCGAATAGCTCTGACCTCTGTCTAATCCAGGTTGTTTCTTGTGCCAGGAGCTTGTCATGTGGCCAAGGCTGGTCTAGAATTTACTACTTAGCTCAGATTGACCTGGAACTTGCTAGGTATTAATATTAATCTTATGGTCCTCTTTCCAAAGCCTCCTCAGTATTGAGATCCTAGGTGAGTGTACCACCACAGCTGCCCTTAATTCCAGTTTAAGCATCTCAGCGCTTCCCATTGCTGACTAGACCAGTGTCTTTATCACGGCATCGCTGTCTTCTGTCCTCCTTCCAACCGTATCGCCCACCCATGTCCAGACATTTAAATTGCTTATTCCTAGCAGTTCATGTATATCATTGCTACTTCCTCCGTGTTGTTTCAGTTTTGTTGTTTTCTTTCTATCTAACATGGCTACTCTGTGGTTCAGTCTTCACAGGAGACATCCACCCTGTCTTATGCGCTGTTCACTGGTTTTGTATCTTCAGTGTCTGTTGGCCCCTTGAATTGTGATCATGTCATTGTGTCCTACTGACAGAACCTGTAACGTCTGTGTCTAGTAAATGGGTGTTCTTACCTAGACTCTGCCTTCATTAGCGAGTTCTCCCATACAATTGTTTTGACTTCTCTTTATTTGCATATATTGATTACAGAACAATTCTTCTACCACTCTCAGTGACTGAAGAGTATTTGGAAAACATTTTGCATGTCATGTTTCAAGATTCCATTTTGAGAGTATAAATTTTAGCATGCTAAATGTTACTAATGCCCCTGCATTGAATTCAAAGCTGGTATCAAGGCTGTTATGCATTTAAAAGTTGTAGCAAGTTTGTACAGTACCATCTGACTGCAAATGGCCTAAGTGACAGAAACGTGTTCTTAGCAGTGGTGCCCTGTCTGGTGTTCAGTCATCTACCTGCCCCGTGATGCTTTGTGGGATATCTCTGTGTTCATAATCCTTTTCCAGGATGGCTTTGTGAGTCAGTTTCTGTATGGAGCCATCCTAATACACTATCATCTTTAAACACAAAGTGCTCTGTATATGATGCAGAAAAGTTTCCTAAATCACAAATTTAATCCTCTGTACACAGAGCCTGCCAATGCGTCCACGTTGCCCTTAGGATGAATTCCAAACTCCTTACCATGGGAAAGGCAGGAGAATAGTTTCTCTCCTTTTTTTAATCCCTATTCACTTAGCTTTTATTTATGTGTTCTCTATCCCAATTTACATCTTTAATTTATCCCTATTTCGCTTTTATACCTGTATTTTGCCACTACCCCTTACAGTCCCAATACCCCATGTTGCTTCTAGCATGTGTTCCCTCTGTATGACATGCCTGGCCCTCCATGTTCTCCTAGTTCATAGAGCATGCACACATCCACATGGTTATTAGGTTAACATGTATTTATACCACTGGTCCATGAGTTCCATGAAAACAGAGAAAGTGTGTCAGTTTGAACACATTACTAGTAAACTCAGAGTCACCAACCATTCATCAGTGTCACGTTCAGATAAAAGTCAGTAAAGCACTTGCCCTGGGTTTCATTTGGCCAAGATCTAGCCCAGATTTGAATTCTCCATTTCACGCTTCCTGTGTCTTCTTGCAGTTCCTGTCTGTCTGTTGTATGAGTCTGAATCTGTGCCTGTCTGAAGTAGGTATCTTGTAAGTCTGTGTCCAGGTCTGAGTCTGTGTGTCTGTCCCTAACAATGGGCTTTGCTCTCTCTTTTATTGGACAACACAGAAAGCATCACATGGGGAAGGAATGAGTGACACTTTACAGAAATCTTTAATAGTTTTACAAGAGATTAAGTCACTGACTCCAACTGACCATATTACAAACAAAATACTATCAGAAAATATTCATATGTTACATCCAGCATTTATGGTGGATATTTGTTTTTATAAGGTCTCTTTCATCCTATTTGCTGTCTTCAGCAAATAATGACCATAGCATACATACACATATATATTACTCACGTGTCAGAGGCATGAAAGAGCACATAATTTAAGATTACAGCTATGCATTAGCTTAGGTTGTAAAAGTTGATTACATGGTAAATCCAAGGCAAGTAACGTTATTGTTACGCTGTTCTCTTAAAGGCAGTTTGAACAAGCAGGCTGCATACACAGTAGAATAGCAGTCTTAAGTGACCTCAAGGTGTGTTATTAATTCTGTCCATGAAGTCCAGCAACAGTTCCAGTCTCTTAAAATGTAAGAGATATTTTACAAGCCATTGCCACAAGAAAGTGTTGTTCTTAAGTGCCTTGTGATGCCAAGTCGCAGGTGTAGATGAATTTCTAAACAATCTTATTGAAT
The DNA here is from genome assembly GCF_903995425.1 of Onychomys torridus. Classification (NCBI taxonomy): domain Eukaryota; kingdom Metazoa; phylum Chordata; class Mammalia; order Rodentia; family Cricetidae; genus Onychomys; species Onychomys torridus. The sequence goes on from NC_050456.1 coordinate 10,132,575, forward strand.
AAGAAACACAGAGCCAAATACAGAGGTAATAGCCAAAGAGACCAGAGAACTGGCGAAGAGCCACGACTACCTTATCTTACCTCCTCACCACCATCGCTTCCCCAGAGAGAGCTTCTTCTGTTTAATTTGTGTTTTTATTGCCTTCCTGTTCTGCCTTCCCTTTGGCTCTAAGACCAACCACATGACTTCCTCATTACTGCCTGTCTATACAGACCTCTAGGTCTCTATGGTTGATACTGGGATTAAAGACGTGTGTCACCATACTTGGCTGTGTCCTTGACCACACAGAGACTCTGCCTGCCATGTGATCAGATTAAGGGCGTGTGCTACCACTGCCTGACTCCTGCTTATGGCTATATAACCTCTGATCTCTAGGCAAACTTTATTAACATACAAATAAAATCACATTTCAGCACAATTAAAACATTACCACACACAGGTACTCCTTAAATCCCTTCTGTTGCAGTGTGTGTCTTAGCGTACCGTGAGTACTAGCATCTAAGACAGTACCGGCAGGCAGTAAAGAATCCAAATTTGGGGGCTGGAGAGATGGCTCAGCGGTTAAGAGCACTGGCTGTTCTTCCAGAGGTCCTGAGTTCAATTCCCAGCACCCACATGGTGGCTCACAACCATCTGTAAAGAGATCTGGCACCCTCTTCTGTATATATAATAAATAAATAAATCTTTAAAAAAAAAAAAAAAGAATCCAAATTTGTAAGTGAGCAAATGGAGAGAGTTTCCCAGATCATAGCAGCCTTTCCTGCCTTCCTTTTTGTTTGAACATGGGCCTTTTCTTGTTATTTGAAGATTTTTCTTAAAAGACTTTCTTGCCTGAACCACTTGTGCTACAGAAAAAACTAACTTCCCACCACAGCACTTCTCAATTTCCTTTTTGTTTTGAACCCTGGTCTGAAGCATGGCAGTGGCATGCTTCCCATGTTGTGTGCATTACATGACCCATCATACACACAAGAAGACTTCTGCCAGGATGCTGATTTTTTTAAATGGTGCCGTGTGAAACCCTTGTTCTGGTGTTACCCAAATGAGGATTATTGGACACAGAAATGTTCTTTTTAATAGTATAAAAAGGAATCTGAAAGTTACATGTGCAGAATATTGGTGTCTACCTCCAAAAGCACACATGTAGAGAAAGGGCTGGAGCTGAGAAGTAGTTAGAGGACACACGAGGAATCAACAGTGCCCTACAGACAGGAAGCAGGAAGACGCAGGAATGCCAGCACTTGGCTCCTGCACTTGAGAATACTGGAGCTGATTATGAACTATCATCTCTCACAAGGCAGTAGGCAAATACTGGCTGAACTAGGGTGTGTCCCAGGACCCTGGTGGAGTGTGCTCTGGTTAAGCCCTGTGCTCAAAGGAAGCATGAGGCTACAGTTTAGAAAAAAGAAACAAAAACAGCAGGCTACTGTATGAATAGGTGAAAAGATATATCCATGTTTTTCAGAACTCCTCTAACTACAGGATGCCCCAAGCCCTCGGGTTTTCCAAGTGTGAGAGCTCAACTCCTCAAAGACTGAATAAATTTCCAAAGCCATCGAGCTATTTATTTAATTGTTGAGCCAGAATTAAAATCTAGACTTTTCTGATTCTCCTTAATTTTTTCCTTTAAATAAATTTTTTTAAAAAATGTGTCTAGTTCCACAAATGTAAATGTTAAGTAGCTTGGGTTATGGTACAAAGCTACTTGAAGAGCTAAAAAGTTTCTCGCGGGCAGGGTGGGGGGGATAAAGACTTACATCGATACATTGAGTACAATGTCACCAGCTGCTTTTGCTTTTAAATTGTGAGATGCATGGGTAAATGGGAAGACTCCGAGCCAGTTTCCATACCGCCAGCTCCTGTATCTGGAAGAACCTTCCCTTGGACCACAGCACTGAAAAATAAACATTGGAGCTGCTAGCCCTTAAGGTAGAAGCTCGCCCACTTCAGCCACCATTCAGTCTTGCAGCCAGCAGCCAGGGCTCACACCACCCCCTCCACACACCTGCCAGATGCCGCCAACTGGGCTGCCTCTGGTTTCCAATGCTGGCAGAAGTTGTATGGTTAGAAGATGAAAGTTCAGAACTTTTTAAACTCTTAATTGTGGACTAGGAAACCCAGATGAACTCCCCACTTGCATGATTTTGCTTCATAAAGTAGGAAACCTGTGAAACATAAGTGCAAAATCATCTTTCAAGGATAATGTGTATTCAAGTCTCAGAAACCCAAAAGAATTAACTGGAAAACCATTAGGATAATATTTAGAAGTGCTTTGAAAAGAACACCTTCCCGTTTTACTATGCTAATGACCTACCATGTAAAACCAGGGCTAGCACTAAGTGCCATTCAGTCCTTGCCCTGCCACTGAGACACATTCCCAGCTCTCCAAATGATCTGGCCTGCAGTAAATACCTTAGGGGAAATGTGTGCTTTTAGTGACCCTGCAAACATGAACAGGATCTGCAAGACCATTCAAGGACAGGTGGTCTCCGGGGACTGTTTCCATGTACTGCATACTATATACTAATGTGTGTTGATGCTAAAGATGCTGAAATAATTCTTGTCAAAATATTTGTGGGCTTGATTGAAGCTGTTAGAATGTGTAAAAAGAAACACACACACGCACACGCACACGCACACTGGAAAGCTACCACATGGTTCTCGATTTTTAACAGTCTTCTGTTGTTTTGAGTGACAGTCATAATCTTTTATTCAGGCAGCTTCCATGTTTAACATGATGTGTTGTTAGATTTGCTAATATAAACTTTGTGTTTGGAGTTGCTTTTATTCCAGAATTATCACACCTTTGCCTTCTATTAGATTGTTAGAGAAGTTTATTTTCCTAGAATCACTTTAGGTTACAGAGAATAAAGCTTTTAAGTTTGCCAGTTGATAAATTGAAGCTAGACTTATTGTAGAAAGTTTCAGCTCTTTCATAACATGTGGTCTGTCCCCCCATCTTTCCTGTAAGTATTTTAGGTCTTATCTCTCTTGTTATGCTTAAAGAAGTGCTAATTCCATGTCTGGTGATTGATATTTCCAAACCTAACAACAGATTCTTGTCAAAAATGCAAGTATTCTCACCAAAAACATAACTGTATAAGGCAAAGCATTTGCTAATGAACTGGATCTAGCTATTCCAAAATGTATATGTATTGCCAATAGCATGTGCTTAGTAAAAACAGGTGATTCTGTCAATTTCAAACAAAAATCTTTAAAATGTGTGTGTGTGTGTGTGTGTGTGTGTGTGTGTGTGTGTGTGTGTGTGGCCAGAGGACAATATAAGATCCCCAGAGTTGGAGTTATAGGCAATTGTGAGCCACACAATATGTATGCTGGGACTGAGCTCAAGTCCTCCTCGAGAGCAATATTTGATTGCCAAGTCACTTCTCTAGCCCTAAACAAGACGCTTTTAAGCTACAGTAAATAAAAGCATGGGGAAACAGAAGCAAGAGGACCTCTCGGCTGCAGCCCTCTGGCCTGGCGCCTCTGCAGGGAGTGTCTTGATGCTCTTGGAGCTGGTCAGCACTTCTCACTGGTCCACCTCAGCACGGAATTCTGTGTGATACATGAAGGAAGGCTTACTCAGATTTCCTAAACCCACAGCCCTCCTCTTAGTTCTGCACCTCAACTATGCCCTCTAAAAGAACACAGCTTTTTTCGTAAGATCCTTCTGTGACAATAACCTTCCAAATATCAACAACCATTTAGCTGAGCTAAGACTGTTTATCATGCTCCTGGGTTGAGAAGTTCTAATATTTAAGACACTGTGCTGGGAGAAAAGGAAAGGCTTGGCTGTCTATCTTCTGGAACAGTTTTGTCTCCAGAACCTACATTTGTAGAGCGTGTGAAGGTGAGTGAAAAATGATTTCCCTTGTTCCTGAGAATGAGAAAGATGAGGAGCAGTTAGGCTGGGCAGTGGAGCAGGATGGAAAGAAAGCAAGGTCCCATCTGCTGCTGGATCTGCCGTGGACTCCTTTCTGTGAGGATGCTTTGAGAACGGCAGCTGAGCTGCTCTCTGTGTGGATGCTGACAATTATGATAAATCAACAAACCATCTCTTCCTTCTTATCCCAGGATTTCCTACTGCAGATATTTACTGTGTTCCGAATATTGATACGCCCAGAGATGTTCCCCAAGGACTGGACCGTCATGCGTCTGGTAGCTAACAAGTAAGACTTTTCAGTTAATAACTGCATCTCAACCTGCAAAGGAAAAGGATAATCTAGAATGTTCTTTGCAGTATCAACACAGATTGAAACCTCTATGTTCTAAGTTTCATTTTCTTTACCTCCAAATCAACTTTTCTGCCTTTTTAAAACTGTTACTAATTGTCTTGAACTGTTATTTAATATGACTTTATTAATGTCTTTTAAGAATTAAACATTATAGCCGGGCATGTTAGCATACATCTTTAGTCCCAGTATCTGGGAGGCAGAGGCAGTTAGTTCTCTGTGAGTTCAAGTTAGTATGGTCTGTAGAGCGAGTTCCAGGACAGCCAGGGCTTGTTACACAGAAAAACCCTGTCTTGAAAAAGAGAGAGAGAGAGAGAGAGAGAGAGAGAGAGAGAGAGAGAGAGAGAGAGAGAACCAAACGATATAACAGCGTGGTGGTTCACACCTGTAATCGTAGCATTTGAGAAGGACAAGAGCCAAGACAGATTTGGACCCAGAATGGCAGCATCATCTGCTCCCATCAAGTTCAAGGCCCTGGACCTGTCTGTTCTCTCAGCTTCCTGTAGCCCCCGTCTCAGAAGGAAGAAGGGAACTCTAGAGTAGGGTCTCAGTCTTCACTCTCATTTTGTTAGCATTCTCTTGCCATCTGCCATTCTCCAAATGCCAATACCCACATGCTTAGGGTGAAGGTGAGATTCTCTGCACATCTATCCCAGGCCAAGGTCACCATCTGTCCCCCCAGACATGCAGGTACAACCATCATGAGAGTTCCAGGAACACAGGATTCAATTTTGATTAGTTATGCTTAGCATGGCTTCTGCTTCAGGGAGCATTTATAGACTTGGAGGTGTTAAAATGATGTGGTAAAAACTTGCAAAGTAACAAATAGTGTCATGTGGCATATTCTATTTTACATAAGCACTGAGCAGCTTCTCTACTTTGAAGACTAATTGAGACTAGTGAAATCACTCTTTCAGATTCAGCATATGTATTTTGATATCTGTGAAGGAATCGAGTGTCTGCTTCTCTGGATGTCTGGATGCTTCAGGTTTAGGTTGGAGCTGTTGCTGCTGTATTTGCCCTAAATTCCCAAAGGTTCAAGATGCCTGGAAAGGAGAATGAAAGATCTGGGGAGCCAGACAGGAAGCAGTCCAGGCTGCCCACAGCAGGAGCAGCAGCATCACAAAACGCCAGCCTCGGGTCACTCTGCTCGCCCCGTGTGCAGAGTAACATTTGGCTTCCATGAGAAGCTTCGGTGGCCGACCATCAAGCTGAAGATAAATCTAATGTTTTCTTCTTAGGTGCACAGGCTTTGTGCTTCAGCATGCTGGAAACCGTGACAACAGTGTGGCTTTTGATATTAATACTGTCTGTCCATCCCACCTCCGGACCCCTTCTCCATTCAGAGGCTTTCATGGCCACATCAGTGGGCATCAGACTAAGAAGTACACAGTCTACTTTTGTGTAAACACAATGTTCAAGATTTGCATGGACAGTGTTAACCAAGCAAGAACAATTTTGGTTAGAGATGAGATATATGTAATATATTTAAAATGAAGATTTCTCCCATAGTAAACCCAAGCCCTTGCTAAACACAGTGATGTCTTGTTGTCACCCAGGCTAGTGCTGGTAGCAGACTGGACCTGCTTTTCCATAGCAATGGCTGATGGCTACAGACCCAGCCTCACTAATGGACAGATGACTTCTTTGTGCTTGCTTCTGTCCCCCCCCTATCCCCCCCCCCCCCCGTGTTCCTCTTAATCACAGGAGCCACTTCCTATTCAAATTAGGAGACCATATGTGATGTGCCTTGCTTTATAAATATAATTCAGTCCATAAATTTGCCCTAGATTATTTTTATTTAATCTTAAACTAAATAACATTGATAGGAAAGTATAGTTCTGATATGGACCTCTAATCCTAGCACCCAGGAGCTAAAGGCAAGATGAGATTGTGAGTTTGTGGTCACTGTGGGCTGCAAAGTAAAATTCTGCTGGGAGGGAGGGATGGAAGGAAGGAAGCAAGCAAGGAGGCCTTCTGAAAGATACTAAATTTATTTAAAATATATTTTGTTTTGTTTTGTTTGTTTAGATTTTTTTTCTCCTTTTTTATTTATTATATTTGTGTTTTAATTTTATACATCAGCCATGGGTTCCCCTGTCCTCCCCCCTCCCGCCCCCACCTGCACCTTCCCCCCAGCCCCTCCCCTCCATTCCCATCTCCTCCAGGGCCAAGACTTCCCTAGGGATTCAATTCAACCTGGTGGATTCAGTACAGGCAGGTCCAGTCCCCTCCTTCCAGGCTGAGCAAAGTGTCCCTGTGTAAGCCCAAGGTTCCAAACAGCCAGCTCATGCACTAAGGACAGGTCCAGGTCCCACTGCCTGGGTGACTCCCAAACATACTTAAAATATTTTAAAGTGTGTATGCTGAAAGAAAACGTTGTACTTTGCTAACCATTACATTGGGTTATAAGAATACCTCTGTCTTCAAAGTTCACTACCTGTCTTTCATGCTGCTAACTTTCTTAGACAAACATTTGATCCAGGCCTCTCAAAGGGTCATTTTAACTCATACTCCCCTCTCGTTAGCCCCAGCTGAAAAGTCACCATTGCCCTACCCTAGATCACAACCAAAGGAGCCTACCCCTCAAAAGCAATAGTCTTTCACGTGTTCATCGTTCCTGTTTCCAAGTGAATCAGGCGCCTCTAACTTTCACCCTTAGCTGTGTTGTCTTGGTCCTGTCACTTTTCTGTTTTATATGGCATTCTCCACAAGCTGTGTCCAGATGCCAGCTTCCTTGTATGGGTTTTACCCATCTGCACTGTTCTTGAAATACAGTTGATATACCAGGTCTCAGTTCCACTAGGACAGGAAATTCACCCTCCATCTTACACAGCTACCCTGTGCCCATTGTAAGTCCCTGGTAGATGTTTCTAGTGTGTTCCTCCAGCCGAGGAAGAAGGAACATAAGGATGATGAAAACTAAGAACCAAAAATACAGGACACACCGAGAGAAGTTTCTCTCCACCTCCTTCCCATACACATTGTGAATAAAGTACAAAAATAGAGCCACAGTTTTATGCATTGTTTCTAGGAGATAATCTGATATCACACTTGTCTGTTGAGGGAAGTTGGCCTCTTCACTTGAAATCTCACGTCCGTGTTTGGTGTGTCTTATGTATATGTTGACTTCAGACACAACATATAATAATCAACTTAAATTTCAAATGAGTGATACTGATACAAATCTCTCTCTCTCTCTCTCTCTCTCTCTCTCTCTCTCTCTGTGTGTGTGTGTGTGTGTGTGTGTGTGTGAATCTGGCTCATTTGCTCGCTGTCAGCAAGGGGGTACAAGTAACTAATTCATTTAAACAGAGATCCTTAGAATACTCCATTCACTAACCCATTTATACAGCAGATTTTTTCTAGTGCTAAAAATACAAAGAGCCCAGATGTGTAGGGATAATTTTGAAGGGACCTTTGTTGTGGACTAAACTAAGAGACTTTCATTAAAGATTAAAACTTGAGCTAATATAAGTGATCACGGGCAAACAATAAACAAAAATTATTGCTGCCAGTAGAGATAACTTATACAGAAGGCCTTGTGATCAGAGGGAATGTGGCACTGTCAAGGGGAAGCAAGTTAGTTAGAAGGTGACCACAGGGCCCAAATGTTTTAAAATGTGGAATCGTCTAGTGTGTGGGTGGACTGATAGGAAGGCCCTCAGTAAATCCATAAATGCTGATGATATTAAGGAAAACAGTGAATTAAAGGAACAGTGTTCGTGGATCCGGAAGTGGACTTTTTACTGGATCCACTATTGCTGGGTGTGGATAGAGAGACAAAAGAGAAAGACGAGAAAGGAGGAAGGATGCTCCTTTGAATGGCTTGGACCAGTGGGTAGCAATGAAGGTAATATACAGATTGATTGAAGATAAGGGTGATGAGGCCTGCCGGTGACTGGATGTGAGTGGAAGAGAGGAGAAATGATTGATGATGGTCCTCAGGCTTAGGACCTGAGCAAAAGGACCAGTTGGGATACCAGTCACTTCAGTGGAAAAGATGGAGAGGAGGCATTCGATGAGTGAGAGCATGGAAGTTTAAGTACTGTTAGTGTCCAGGTTGATGTTTCACTCTAGTCCTTAGGATGCTGAGACAGGAGAGTAGCCTCAAGTGCAAGAAAGGCCTGAACTACATAGTGAATTCCAGGGAAACCGGAGGAACAGAGCAAAACCCTGTCTCAGAAAACAAGCAAGATGCTGTTAGATATCCAAGTGGAAATGAACACAAGGAAGTAGCTGACCAAAGGGAAGAAGTTGGGGCTAGAGCGGTCCCTCTATGGCAGTAAAGCCTTGGTTAGGAGCTGAGGCTGGGGGATGGAATGAGAAGAAAATGTGTGCACTGAAAACCTTGGGACTGTGCCTGGGCATGCCATCATTCAGAGGCCAGGCAGGGAGCCAATGCCAGGAAGCCACCGAGGCAAGATGACGGCCAGGGGCCTGACACCCTGGGAAGGAAATACTTCAAGGAAGAGTAGGTCGAACTGTGGACCAGCAATTAACTCTGGGAGCTGCATTGCTGCTGTTACCAGTGACCTTGAGAAGGGCTGTCTCCCTGGAGTGGTAGAGATAAAAGTCTGATGAGGGAGAATTCAAGAGCAGAGCCCGGTGGAGGAATGGAAAACAGTAATTACAGGCAGATCTTTTGAAGAGTTTTGCTGTAAGTGGGAACCAAAAAATACTGATGTCTCTGGGAGGAGTTGAGAGGGTAAGGATTTGTTTTAAAATTTAGAATAATCTAGCATGTGGATTCACTAATAGGAATGCCCGTAGTAAATACATAAATGTTAATGATATTAAGGAAAACAGCTAGTTAAAGGAACAGTGTTCATGAGTATGAAAATGGATGTAATACTGGGTGCATTATTGCTGGGTATACCATTCCTGACCCCTCTATACCTGACTGTAACAACCTTACACCTGAGAAATCAGCCCACCCTGAAAGTGTACCGCTGAGGTCAATGCACACTATTTTGTATGAAGATGTTCCTAAGATGAAGGAAGCTGACCACACTTAGAAGAGTGCTGACTGAATCCAAGTGGAGCACTGGCAGCCTGTCCACAGTCAGAAAGGAAGGCAGAGTTAGGGGGTGCCCTGGAAAGTTCAGGGAGTCCACCGAGCATTCACTAGCACAACTAGTATTGCTGTTTTTATTAAGTGTGGTTATCCTTAAAATATCATTGGTGAGAGAGAGGACTAAGACACTGATTTTCACCAAAGCTATGCGTTACTGTGGTGTGTGCCAGATTAAATGTTACTGCAAATATTTATGCAAGAGCTGCTTGCATACTGGTGAGCATGTCTTGGTGAGTTGTGAGCAGTTGGTAGGGAAAACAGGTACTTGAAGGAAATGGTCTGTTAAGGTTTGGGCCAATGAGGTTAAAATATAGATCACCCTAAGACTGATTGATGCTGTAGTTCCTTGAGGGGAGAAATCAAGGGAGCTTCCTGCTTCCCTTTGCCTCTCCCACTCTGTGTGCTACATTGTGAAGGAAGGTCACTTCTTTTCCTGGTCCTGATGTGGTTGTAACCCCTCCACCTATGTCAGCCCTGCTGACTCATCTCAGTCTCCTCTATAATTATTACACAGCATGGTTTGAACACAGTGATAAGGCTACAGTCCCTTCATGCAGATGGGACCAAAGTCCCTACTGTTGCTGAACTCAACTTCTAACCCTGTACATACTCGCCAGGCCACAGGTGCTGATGAAGGCTGGTATCTGTTTGTCCTTGAGGTCAGTCTCATGTATGCTGGAGTTTCAGAATTTCCCATGTAGATCAAATAGTTTTAATTCCCCTGATAACTATTCATGATTTTCATCTGCCCTAAGCATCTTCCTGCTGATTTATGCTTTCCCCAATTAATGCTCCAAGTTAGAGGGAAGTTACATTCCAGGTTTGTTTTGTTAAGTTTTTCAATGTATAAGCAACAACATTAGCTGGACATGGTGGTGCACACCTTTAATCCCAGCACTTGGGAGGCAGAGGTATTCAGATCTCTATGAGTTCAAGGTAAGTCATAGTTCCAGGCCAGCCAGGACTACCTAGTGGGGCCCTGCCTCAAAAAGTGGAGCAGCAATGAGAAAAATAAAGAAATCAACATTGTTGGTAATCAAGTTACTCTACACTGTAGAGTCTACAAGGTGTTTCTCTTAGTCTTCGTGTGATTACTGGACATGGGCTTATGCTTGAGCAGATCCCAGTTTTAGTCACTTTTGGAAGAACAAATTCCAGGACTGAAGTTTTCTATGGAGTGAGAAAGCAAGAGAGGAGGGAAGAGAGTTGATTGAGGATAATTTTTTTATTATGGAATGAGGGGATAGCTGGAACACCCAAGGCAGTAAATCCTAGTCCCTGTGCCCCAGTTCCTCTTTCTTGACTAGATCTCATCATTCTATGCCTGTGGAGATTGTCATTGTCAGAGCAATCCTTGTGCGCACATTATCTGGCAGAGTCAGTAATCTGGCCATTTCAGTAGCAAATTGCAAACTTTTCTCAACTATTGAGGTTGGATCGTTTGAGATCAGAAATAGTTTCACGTTCCAAAATTGAAGAACAGAATGAAGCCAGAGGAGCCATGTGGTTTTAAATAACTGGGAACAAGTGAAGAAATTCCTTCACCTCCAAATATTCGGCATAATAGAACAATGAAATGTGAATCTCTTTAGCTGGCTTAGGGACCTTGTGCTGGGAAGCTATGGCTCAATGCCGAGTTCAAGCCCCTGAGATAAGCTGGGAAGTGTAAATGGCAAGCATATGAAGTAGAGTCTTTCTAAGAGCTTCCCAGCCTTGAGAAGTCCTGCTTTGGGTTCCTACTCTCCACCATATTAAAAACACTAAACAGATCCGTATGCCATATTAGATACCTTCACTGAGGAAAAAAAAAATCTATTTATCAGCATTTGAACTTATTGGGAATTCTTGCAAAGGTGCCGATACATTCAAACTGTAGTCGTTTGAATGTATTGGCACCCACAAGCTCATAGGGGGGGCACTATGAGGAGCAGTGGCTTTATTGGAGTAAATGTGTCCTTGTTGGAAGAATTATGTCTCTGTGGGGTGGGCTTTGAGCTCTCCTTTGCTCAAGCTACACCCTGTGAGACAGACCACTTCTTGTTGTCCACAAGTCAAGATGTAGGAATCTCAGCTCCATCTCCAGCACCATGTCTGCCTGCATGCCACCATATTAATTGACTAAACCTCTGAAAATGTAACACACCCAATTAAATGTTCAACTTTATAAGAATTACCATGGTCGTGGTATCTCCTCACAGCAATAAAAACTCTAACTTCTTAAGACAGTTACCCCTCATTTTTAAGTTAGTAAAAATTGTATAAATATTAAATTGAATAATTAATGAAGTTAGATCCCGTGAGCATGTAATTGATCATATCTTGGTTCTTATTTTATAGTTTTAATTTGTCAGTGTAACATTTCTCAGCCTTTTAGTGTTTTTCAGACTCACTGAACAGCATGCACCCTGTGCCTCTGTACCAGGAGAGCAGGCAGATCAGATAAGGGGTCAAGGTCATCAGTCTAGCATCAAGACTACATGCTGCACAACAGACTCTAAGACTGCTGAAATCCCAAAGTCAGGAGCCTGCAGAGCAGAATTTGTTGGGATGTTTTTCCAACTCAGGATTCTCTAGAGCAGTGGTTCCCAACCTGAGGGTTTCAGCCCCTTCCAGACTTGCATTTCAGATATCCTGCATATCAGATATATACAGTTCATAACAGTAGCAATATGAAATATTAATTAAAGGGTTACAGCATTAGGAAGGTTGAGAACCACTACCCTAGAACCTTGTTCTTCACAGGATGCTTTACAGACAAGAGCATTGCCATCACTTGGAGGTTGTTAGAGATACAGACTTCCAAGAACTACTCCAGCCTGCCTGACTCATTCTCTGAATGTTAATTAGGTTACCAGGTACTCAGTGAAGTATGAAAAGCACAGCGCTGGTCTAGAACAGTGGCTCTCTACTCTAGGTGCACAAAAACTACCCTGGGAGCTCTGCAAAGCCAGGTGTTCTATACACAGTATAATCTCGAGAGGGAAGCCCCAGCTCTCTGTGATTTTTAACATGCCAATGGTTGTAATACTAAGACCACAGAGGTTCCATGTTAATTATCAGTGCATACAGCTTAAGCCACATGAATGTTATCTGTCTTTATGACCTAGTGCCTTAGCTAAGGTTTTTATTGCTGTGAAGAGACACCATGACCACAGCAACTCTTATAAAGGAAAACATTTAATTGGGGTGGCTCGCTTACAGTTTTAGAGGTTCTGTCTATTATCATGGTGGGGAGCATGGTGGTATGCAGGCAGACATGGTACTGGAGCTGAGAGTCCTACATCTTACAGCCAACAGGAAGTTGACTAACACACTAAGTGGTATCCTGAGCATAGGAAACCCCAAAGCCCACTCCCACAGTGACACACTTCCTCCAACAAGGCCACACCTGTTCCAACAAAGCCACACCTCCTAATAATGTCACTCCCTATAATTATGGGGAACAATTACATTCAAACTACCACATTCCATGACCTGGCCTCCATAAGCTTTTAACAATGTCATAATGCAAGATTCATTTAGTTTCAACTTCAAAAGTCTCCATAGTCTTTTACAGTCTCAACAATGTTTTAAAGTCCATAGTTCAAAGTCTCTTCTGAGATTTATGCAATCCCTTAACTGTAGTCCCCTATAAAATCAAAACACAGATCACATATTTCCCACATATAACAGCACAGGATATATATCACCATTCAAAACATAGGGAAGCATAACAAGGAAATACTTGGCCAAAGCAAGACCATAAAACAGTTGGGCAAACTCCAAACTGCATCAAAACACTCTTCAGATCTCCAACTCTGTTCAGCTTTGTTGACTGCAACACACTTCTTTCTCTTGGGCTGGTTCCACTTTCGGTTAGCAGCAATCCTCTGCAGGTAACCCACAACTCTAGCATCTCTAACATCTTGGGTTCTCCAAGACAATCCAGGCTTCAATTTCACAACTTCACGAAATGGCCCTTCATTCATGGACACCCTGACACATGCCTGTGTTATGAATTATTGTGGGGGTGGGGGTGGGGGAGGGAGGAGTTCACAACCCGGACTCTGCATTCACATGGAGAGTTTATTATAATAGAGAGATGAAGACAAAGATAGGAAAGAGAGAGAAGAAGAGAGAGATGGAGAGAGAGAGAAGTTAAGGGTGTGCACCTGGTGGAAAGAAAAACAGAAGAAAGAGAGAGGAAGGGGAAGAGTTGTTCCTGAGAATGAGGCTTTTACATCAGGATGCAGGGTGGGGCCAAGAGGTGGGATTTCAAGGGGCAGATCAGAATATTAACAGCCTGACCTCAGCAGCTGTCCTTAGGCACAGAGAGGGAACTTCTATAACCCATTTCTCCTTCTATCCTTAACTCTAAAGCCAGAACCACGTGGCTGAAGCTGCCAAGTTCTGCTGCTTACTGGGGCTGGAACATGGCACCTTTGTTTAATTACATCTTCACCAACCTTCTGGTTTTCTTCACTGTGTGAGCTTGGCTGTCCTTGAACTTGATCTTTAGACCATCCTGGCCTCAAACTCAGAGATCCACCAGCCTCTGCCTTTAAGTGCTTGGATTAAAGGCATGCACCACCACACACGGCTCAAAGCTTTTCTTAAATTCCCTTCACAAGTTGGAAATTTAGTGGTGATATCTGCCTGTCTGTGCCTCTGAAGTGCTGGGATTAAAGGCACACACCTGGATCTAAGTTTTCCTTTAGTTCCTTTTCACATGTTGGAAACTTAGCTGGGTTGGATCGACCTCGCCCTGAAGTCACCACTCCCGTATTCCATTTCTTAATCTGTTTATCTCCTTGAACACGGGATTTAGCTCCATTCCGCGTCCTGGTGCTTATTCCCTCAAAATTTACTTCTTGTAATTTACCCTGCTCAGCTCACTCCTTTTCATTATAAATCTTCATTAGAATTACCACTAATATCCACCCAAAACAGTCTATACTAGGCTGTTTTAAGATTTCTTCTCCAAGGGAATTTAATCCAAAACTCAGGCAAACTCTTTAGACAAGGGCGAAAGGCAACCACTTTCTTCACCAAAGTATCACAAGAACCATCTCTAGGTGACATACTAAAATTCTCTGAAACCTTTTGAGTCCCTTGACAGTTAAAATAACTCAGCACCTCTGTCTTCCATGCTTTAAGCACTGCTTAAAGCATTCCACTGCTTTCCTAACCCAAAGTACCGAAGTCCAAATTCCTCCAAACAAACACATGGGTCAGGCCTATCACAATAATTCCCTTAGTCCTTGGTACCAACTTCTGTCTTAAAGTTTTTATTGCTGTGAAGAGACACTGACCACAGAAACTCGCCTTTCCTGGAACTCACTTGGTAGCCCAGGCCGGCCTCGAACTCACAGAGATCCATCTGGCTCTGCTTCTCTAGTGCTGGGATTAAAGGCATCCACCGCCGCTGCCGCCGCCGCCGCCGCCGCCACCACCACCACCACCACCACCTGGCCCACAGAAACTCTTATAAAGGGAAACATTTAATTGGGGTGGCTCACTTACAGTTTCAGATGTTCAGTCCATTATCATCATGGCAGGGAGCATGGCAGCATGCAGGCAGACGTGGTGCTGGAGCTGAGAGTCTTACATCTTACAGGCAACAGGAAATCAACTCAGACACTGGGTGGTATCCTGAGTGTAGGAAACCTCAAAGCCCATCCCCACAGTGACACACTTCCTCCAACAAGGCCACTGCCACTCCAACAAAGCCACACCTCCTAATAGTGCCACTCCGTATGAGATTATGGGGGCCAATTACATTCAAACTGCCACACCTAGCATGTAAACTATTTGGTAAGTCTTTTATTCTATGGATTGCTTTTCAAACTGGAAATTTTAGTTAGTGAGACTCTTCCAGGACCTTAGGCTCAGTTGTTAAAATATCAAATAGGCTGAATTAATAGTAGAGGTTCTTACTTACAAGTAATAATCCAAGCTAGACTCGGGCCAGAAGGTGGATTTCTATGTAAAAGCACAGGTATAACAGGACTATGGATTTTTCCATTGGACATCAAGCACAAAGTTTGTGCTTATCTATTAATAAAAAATTTCAGGCAGAGAGATGACTCAGTGAATAACAGTACTTGCTACACTAGCATGGGGACCTGAGATGTGAGTGGCCATGCAGCCCTATGACCTACATTGCTGGATGTGGAGAAAACAGAGATAAAACAATATCTGGAACTTGCTAGCCAGAAGCCTAGCTAAAAATCAGCAATCTCCAAGTTCAGGGAGGGGCCTTCTCTCAAGGGAATAAGGATGAAAGTGATAGATAAAAGAGCTGGCATCTGACTCTGACCCCTGCACATACACAGATGGATGGATATGTGCACACAAGTACACATTTTACTCACTTTGGCTGGTTGGATTTTTGGAGTTCATTTGTTTGCCTGTTTGACTGACTGATTGATTGAACCTAGGCCCTTGTGAATGCTAAGTGCACATTCTGCAACTAAGTTGCACCTCTATGCCTCCCAAACTCCCCTCAATAAACCTAGAACCCCAGTGATCTACATGATGGGTAAAGAACCACTTCTTAACTCAGTAGCAATTCCTCTTCTGATAGTAAAGATTTACATTCATGGGGTAAAATCTTTCAGGGAACCTCAATAATTTCTTCATTTATCATCATTTTTTGGGATGATCTATGCACACAACCTCTCTCCTACCATCATCTGAGGTCTCTCTAGTGTGGAATTGGCTTATGATGTCTGCCATAGGAATCTGAGAAAAACCACAGCAATTTTGTCTTACAGGTTTATCTTATCCTTAACTTTGGTAGCAAAACTCTTTGAAAAGTACCATGACTTATACAAAAATGTGTGTACATTTGCATAAACAGGGCCCCTTGGGTACTCGTGGTACATGGTGGTTTGCTTTTCTTTACAATGTCTACATTCAGCCATCCAGCCCCTGGCCTTGTTAATGTTTCCATGTATGGCAAGAAAGATGCAGAGTGAGCTTTCCAGGTGGGAGCAGTAATGAAGCATCATATCCTTCAGAGACCATAAATATTATTCTAGTTAATAATGAAAAAGTATTCTTCTGATCTATAGTTTTCCAGTAGCATAACCATGGAGTGAGTTTGGTGGTATATTTTACCTTACTTCACCCTTTATCTCTTCAATTCTGACTCTCGTGATGAGAGCTAAGACCTCATCACAGCCTAGTGCAGCATTGCATATTCATCCAAGAAAAGACCAAACAGTTTTAGAAATCAACCATTTGTACACTGGTGTTTGCTTTATAATAGTTAAAGTGGTGGTTTGTCTCAACATTACCAATTACTAAAAGCTTCAAATTTAAATATATACTCTCCTAGTTATCAAAATGAGTAGATTTGGAGTGAATTACAGAACTCTGTTTAGAACTAGGCAAGAATACTCACCAAATAATTCTTTCTTCATCTCCTGAGCAAGATAAATATATTTGAGTTTAAGTGTAGTATGCTTAGCTAAGAACATAGGGCTGTACCTATGTTCTGCCCTAGGGAGATGCCTCTTCCTTGGAATTGCTGTGACTCTCTGTTCTATAGGGGTTATAGACACTTTGACAGGAATTATCTCCTTAGTATTAGTCTGGCCTCCTGTGTGACTCTGCTTCCATAGTCCTTCTGTGCCCTCCAACACCTTACATGGGGAAGAACGGAGTGAAGGCGGCTCATAAAGGGACAATACATTCTGTCTCCTCCTCTGTCCATTACATCTTTAGGCTCTCTGTCATTCATGATAATCAAATTAACAATGTTATGTTTACATTAAGTCATTTTGCTCTGTTTGGAAATTAATTTTAAAGTGTCATAAAACAACAGTATATATATATTTATGTCTGAATTATTTGAGCTTGTAAATCTTTCTATGTGTCATTTTATGAAGAAACTAATAGTTTTTTTTCTGTTTTATTTTATTTTTGAATTAACATGCTTACTGAAGGACATTTCTTTTAGATACCTTTTATTCTTATCTACTACCTGATTTTCAGTAATGTGAAATTTCAGCTCAAATGTGTTCTTTTTTTTAATCACTAGTGTTATCATTACAACAGTTCTGTACCTCTCAGATGCACTCCGAAAGAACTTCTTAAATGAAAACTTTGATTATAAGGTCAGTATCCAGTCCATGACTGTCTGGCTGAGTCTATAAGATCTACACTGTGTTTTAGAGTACTTCATTTGTGTTCAGGAGAATATTAGTTCCAACTGTGTATAATATTAGACTTTTTATTATATTTGCAAAGAAGTTAGAGTTATTGTAATGTTTATCAGCCTGATAGGAATCAACCATACCTGTTACCATAAATTTTAATTATTGTACTTCTTTGTATAGTTCTGGTGTAGAACAAAGATGATTTAATACATGTTTTTAAGTAATTTTTAGGCCTTATTTTAGTGTTTTAGATTTTTATTTTTTAGAGTTTATAAAGAAAAAAATTACAAAATTAATATTTCCCTAGCTTTGAATCTTTGGAGTGAATTCATGATAACGATAAAACCTTAGTATGATTCTTTGAGGCAGAATTCTTGGTCCTGGGCTGGAGAGATGGCTCAGAGGTTAAGAGCATTGGCTGTTCTTCCAGAGGTCCTGAGTTCAATTCCCAGCACCCACTTGGTGGCTCACGACCAACTGTAATGAGATCTGGTGCCTTCTTCTGGCCTGCAGGGACATATGCAGACAGAGCACTGTATACATAATAAATAAATTTAAAAAAAAAAAAAAAGAATTCTTGGTCCCTCAGTTATGTGACTGGTGATACTCCTGCGTGTCCCCTATTCTAGACTACCTCCCTACCCACAATGACAGTGTATAAACTAAAGTGCCTGCTCTGGCTTCCTTTCTCAATAATGGTTCTGTATTGTTACCTTTGTTCCCTGTTTTTTTTTTTTTAATAACATGTTTAACATTAAACATTTAATAAGAACTTATTATTTGACAACTAGAAAATACAGGAAACACAAATACAACAAAAATTGTAAGAACTCTTGCCTGGCATGCATGAAGTAAACCTTGGTTTGATCAAACAAACAAACAATCAAATCATCTAAAGAACAGTCGAAGCCTGACTATGAAAAGTCAACACAGTTGACCATGTTGGTGTGGCTTAGCGGGTGTCTTCCTCTACCCAGTGTCACTTGCTGTTTGATAAAATGAAACTAAAAACAACATCTTCAGCTGTCGGATTTTTGGTATTTATTTCCTTCACTACTTTCTCCTTGTAAATTACCCTTTAAATATACATTCTTGCAAAATTAAAATTGCCATACGCCTATAGTTCTTCAAA
The DNA here is from genome assembly GCF_903995425.1 of Onychomys torridus. Classification (NCBI taxonomy): domain Eukaryota; kingdom Metazoa; phylum Chordata; class Mammalia; order Rodentia; family Cricetidae; genus Onychomys; species Onychomys torridus. Next base: position 10,151,163 of record NC_050456.1, read on the forward strand.
TACGTATTATTAGCGGAGGGGGCTGGAGAGATTACAGCAGTTAAGAGTGCTTGCTTGAACCAAGTTCAATTCCCAGCACCCATGTCAGGTGGCCTCTACCTTTAGTGGCCAGGGAAATCCAACTCCCCTTTAAAAATGGTTTTAGTGGAATATTTTTGTTTTAGGGGTTCTGTCACTCCCCTGTGTCATTTGTGAGAGCTCTATACATATGACATTGTCCTATTTCTTATAGTTAGTTAGCTTTCCTTTGATATGACATCACTGGAGACATAGTTTCATCCCATATGTCCTACATGGTTTTTGCTGTTTATTTCTGGAAATTTTATTCTAATGTCTTTCTGATTCTTTATTTGGCATAAGAAAATTTGTGAGTCAAAATTTGTCTGGATAGAGAATTTTAAAATACAATGTGAATTTAAAGCAATTAGCATTTCCAGAGATACAGATACAGATGCATTTCTTTTTAAGTTCTCTATCACAAGAAGCTCCAAAAATTGATCCACACAGGAATGAAGTACCTAAGGCTGCATGGAGATGCTCAGAGTAGTGTCTGCAAAACAAAGCATCTATCCTTTGGCTACATCAGAGACCTCATGCTCCAGGGTTCCGATTTTAAGCAGTATCTGAAGAGAGAGTATTTCTTTAATTTTATGGCTTCATCATAGAAATTGTCAACTGTGTGTTATATAATAGCAGTGACTGTGGCATAATGACTACACACAAACACCATGCATTCATAGCTAGCAGTGACTGGAACAGAGTCTACTCCACCTTCACTCCCATCCCTTTCCTGCTTCTGAAGCAAACATCAGCTGTTGCACCTACTTATGTGTGATGGCTCCCAGCACACTAGTATTTAAACGTCTTGTTCTTGTTTTAGATCTGGGATTCCTACTTTTACCTTGCTGTCATTTTTATAAACCAGTTGTGTCTGCAACTGGAGATGTTCACACCTTCCAAGAAGAAGAAGGTACTAGAAAAGTAAGTACCGATGAGGGAAGTGTGGCCTTTTGAAGATGCTTCCTCCCAATCACTCGTGCATCAGAATGCCGTGTCTGGACATGACAGGTGGTGAAGCAATCTTGAGAACAGGGCTTCCAGGGAAATTTCAGTATTTTTGGACTTATTAATACCTTTTATTGAGGGGTCTTCAGGATTCAAAATTATTAGTAAAACCAAAAGTTATGAGTGTATGTGAATATTTTCTTTGGGGTCACCAAGACATAGTGACTAGATGTTTATAATTCAAATGTCTTGCCTTTAATTCAGAAGGATACATTATATGCTAAAGAAACACAAGTACTTCGTTCTGGAAATATATCAGTTTTGATTCTTTTTTTTCCATTTCAGGTATGGTGATATGCGGGTCACCATGGGTTGTGAAATTTTTAGCATGTGGCAAAACCTAGGTGAGTGATGAACAGTGACACCCCCTCCATGGTCCAGCTCGTCTCCTGACCTTTACACATACATAGATGAGTGGCTGACCAATGACAGCATTTGAGAGCAAATGTGTAAATCAACCATGAGAAACTGACCTCGTGGTGCTGAATGAGGTTTATTCTTCATATTGGTGTCTAGTTGAAAAACATCACAATACCTTTGTGTCTTTCCTTATTAGTGATAAGTTCTGAGATCTGGTATCACAATGTTGAACTAGCAATGAACTAACCTTTCAGAATTTGAAACTATAGCAATGCAAAACTTTTAGAACTCTGAAAGGAAGCTATAAATCATCATAAATTTGGATTAAACTTTGTGAGAGATTGCCTTAAGCATCATCATCCGAAACACCTTTCCTGCATTGACCTGCATCATATGGAGTCTCACTAAAGGCCTATAAAGCATCTGCAATTGCTAAGAGACCATTAGATCCAATTGTGTTACTCTCCCTCAGTGTAGAAAGCATATTATCCCAGCAAATTGACAGCCTAGATCTGCCTGCACAAAAAGAGTAATATTTAGAAAATAAACTGTTCAAAATTTCAGTGGCATAGGATCTCTTTCTAGAGATCCATAACATTTAATTTGGCATATTACTTTTGCAAGGTTTTTGTATCATTAACTATTACTGCGTTTGAATCCCTTGCAATTTATTCAAGTGGTTGACATTTGACTGTGTAATGATCTGAGAGTTCCTTCCTTTTTGGCCTCACTGAAGCACAACTCAGAAATTGCAGGAATTGTTTTCTTGTTCCAGAATGATTTCTGTCCAGGAGTCATATGTCCCTCAAATTTGCACTGAAATTTGGAGAGCTTTGTTATTCATAAATGCTTGCTGGTTGTCTCAGGAAAATAAAATGAGTTAGCATCTGAAAAATAAGATCCAATGATGAAAGGCCAGCTAGAACGACTCATGATCTGTCTCTAGGCCAAGCTGAAAAACAGCATGAGATGTCTTGGCTGGAGAGTCACTGTCTTAGTGTCCACGCTTTGCTGAGTCTGTCTTGTTTTCCCTAAAGCCCTTCTGCTGAGCCTTGTGGTGTCCTGGTTACATGTGGCATTAATTTAGCATTGCATTTCCTCCTGAGTTCTGTACTGACATGCTTTCCCAAGCATCGTGGCTGGTGAACTTCTTCACAGAGCCTATTTGGAAATCATGCCATACATGGTTGGGTTACTAGAGTAGTGGGCGCCGTGGTTTTCTCTGAGCACCGCTGTGTGCATTACTTCACTCAGGCCTGGGTAGCCGTCCTTTTAGGCTCGAGTGTCTCAGTCTACTTAATGAAATAGGCATATTTCATAAGCTGCTCTGTTCTAATCCTTACAACCAAGTAAAAGTACGTACTTCTCCCTCTCCTCAATGGATGTTAAATTACTTCTGTTTTCTTCAGAAATTAAGACATTTTAGGAAATCTTTGCAGGACATGTATTCCATAATAACATTCGTTAGAACAGTGGGATTGGAAGTGGAATTCCAGGTAGTGTCTGCCTCACATGGAACCTTGTGAGAGATGCAAACTCTGTTTCCCCTATAGACCCTGAAGTCTCTGGGATGGAGGATAGCACGGTTCCAGGAGCTTCTTAAGCACTTGACCAAAGATGGAAAAATGCTGCCTTAAGCAGCACTCTCTTCCTCCTTTGCTGTCCTAGCCCTCAAGACTATCTCTACCATAATCTGGATCTGTCAGGACCATTGGTTATTTTCAACACACAAGTCCCCATCGTGATGTATGTAGCTTAAGTTTGGAGTCTAAAGCTTCACTTCAACCATTCTTTTCTACAGGGAAGTCTTGACTTTTTACCAAAACATTGCATGAATTTTGCAGGTTTTTCCATTCTGCTGTGAGATAGGGGGTGGGGGGATTTGATTTCAAAAAAACCTGTAACTTTGTAATCAGGCTGCTAAACATAAACCTAATGTTGCAGACCCAGCCATTATGTCCCTAGTTTTGTGTGTGAGCAGTGTTTCACCTTTAGAACAGCTTAGACTTCATGTCTAGCAAATACCTGGCAGAAATAACTTACAGGAGAATGGGCATGTTTTAGCTCTCTTTTCAGAGGCTGCCCTCCAGCACTGGCTAACTTCAATATTTCAGAACTAAGGCAAGAGAGAACATCATACTGGAAGGGTATGGTAGAGAAAAGCTGCTCGCTTCATGGGAGCCAAGAAACAGAAAAGAGGGAATACCTGTGCTAGCATACCCTTCCCCCTGTACCCCCCTTTATCACATAACAATGGGGATTTGTATGTTGAGAATAGTGAATGATTCCAAACAGTGCTAGAGACAGTCTTCTGGGCTAGGACAGCAAAGGAGGGAGACGCTACTTAACTCAGGGGTATCCTTGACCTAGGGGATGATGCTGCCCACTCCCACAACAGTCTTTCCCTGATAGTCTTCTCTAGAAAAAGATGTCCCCAGACGTGTGCTTTGCCAATCATGTCATAGGCATCTCTCAGTTTAATCGAGTTAACAATCAAGATTAATCACCACATTTCCCTGGGCTCTGGTTTCTTTGTGTTTAAGAAAGTCTCAGTCTGTAACCCAGGCTAGGCTGGAATCACAATGGTCCTGCCTCAGTTACCTGAGTGTTGGAATTATAGGTGTGTGCCACCATGTCCTGCTCCCCAGTTACTTTCCACCATAGCTTTCAGACAAGTAGACAGTCAGTTGTGTGTTTATAAAACACTTTTATCATTCTAAAGTTGTATAAAATTTACACTATTAAATGTGCTTTCTAATGACATTTACATAGAGAAAGTTGAAGCTTTTTTTATTAACTATGTAGATATTTGGATACTTTAGTGTATGTTAAACCCACAATGTATTCAGATTTCTCTTCCTTTAGTCTCTGTTTTGGAGCGTTTGGGCTCTTAAGAGGGGTCATAAAATGGTGATTTTCACCTTAACAAGAGCAGCGCAGTGGCTTTGCCAATTTATGCTTCAGATCCAGGAATGGCGGAGTCTAACTGGGAACAGGGGAGCAAAACCAGGTTTTGTTGTCTGTAGACTCAGCAAGTGAACAAGGAACATAGAGCAGTGGTCCCCAACAGAGCAGTGTCAGGCTCTGCCACTGAACTCTTGAGTTTGTGATACTGTCCCTGGTATTTGTGGCCCACTGGATGCAGTGTCCTTAGGACTTCATTAAAATCTAATATGTGTTTGTAGGTATTTTCAGTTGTGGTAAAATACTCATGAAATTGCAGTCTTAACTGTTTCTCAGTGTTGAAGAATATTAAGTATGTTCACATTGCCAGTCAACCTTAACCTCCACCATCCATCTCCAGAGCTCCTATCTTGGAAAACTGAGTTACTGCAGGAAAGGAGACCCTGGGGAGGGAAGGGCGTAAGGGAAGGAAGAGGAGAAGGAAGTGGCAGGAGGGTGGGTTCACAACAAAAACAAATTTTGTTTGAAAAATACAATAATGAGGGGCTGGAGAGATGGCTCAGAGGTTAAGAGCACTGACTGCTCTTCCAGAGGTCCTGAGTTCAAGTCCCAGCAACCACATGGTGGCTCACAACCATCTGTAATGAGATCTGGTACCCTCTTCAGGTCATACATGCTGTATACATAATAAATGAATAAATCTTTTAAAAAAATACAATAATGAAAGCTAACTCTTTGTAGGCTAATAAAAAAACATAACCAGTAAACAAAAACTTCCATTACCCTCAACCTCTGGTGTCAACTTTCTGAGTTTTCTACCCTCACTATGCCACACACATGCTAGATAGTTCAGCCTGTGTCTTGCTGCCACTGACTTCTTTTAGGAGAATGACCTTGAGCTTCGTCCTTGTGATGTGGAGGAGTCGGCTTCCTTCCCTTTGAGGGTCAATGGTTTTCCACTGCTGCAACTGTGCTGTCCGCAGATACGTGGACTGCTCCCACCTTGGGCTATTATGAGTTATAGTTTTGTGAACATGGTGTCTGGGGGGCCTCTTGAGGTCCTACTTTCTCTTCTCATGCGTAGATGCTCAGAAGCAGAATTGCCAGATCTTGTCCTAATTGTATTTTTCACTTTTTGAAGAACTGACATGCTGTTTACATCATTTTGTCCTGTCCCGTGTCACCATCAACAGAGCACAAGGGTCCAGTTTCTACATTTCTAGTGGATGTGCAGTGACATCGCATTATGGTTTTGATAGCTTATTTTAGAAGAATAAGGACTAACTGGTGATGAGTGAACACCTCTTCTTAAATGTGTTATACCCCAATATTTTTATTTCCTAAACTAAAAAAATAAAGTATCATTCTGTCAATAGAAGGGGTAAGTTATATATTACCCTCTAAATTTTGTCCACTTACGTGTGCCCTTGAAAGAGTAGGGTGGTCTGTGAGGAGGTTATCCTTGCCAGCTGGCTGCACATCTGGCCTTCATTTTGCTGCAAAGTTTTCACTTTCTATTTTTAGATGACTTCACAGTCTTACTAAACATAACGTGTGCTGTGTTCCATATTTGCAAACACAGCATCTTGGAACCACTGTAGAACAATCAATACATAAGTATAAAACTCTCACAGCCCAGGTATCAGGTACCCCAGATACCTAAAATAAGACCATGTGGCTGACAGCTAGGTGTGGGAACATACACAAACCCTCCAGTTTACAGGAAATCATTTAAGTGAAGTAAAGTTGCTGCTCCTATACATGGCTCCAAATTTTGCATTGCTGATTCAGTAGGGGTTGGATTTTTCAATGCTTGGGGACTTGACTGGGTTTGCATATGCTCTGCACTCCCAAAGTATGCTTTTAGCAATAAGGCTGCCTTAAAGCCTTCCTGCATAATCAAGACCCAAAGAGTGGCTCTTCTCTGACTCCTCCATGGTCTGAAGAAAGATACAGCTATAGAATGTAGTCTGTGGGCTTTGTATGAATTGTAGCTGAAATGGAAGCTATAACTTGCATGCTTCAGGACCATAGGAAAGTTTTAAAATTGCTTGTGTTTTTAATTGATTTAAGAAATGAATGTTTGTTTGAATGTATTATCATGATAAAGGCATTGTGACTCTATATTCATAAAGTGTCATGTCTACTAAAGATGCTTTCTGATGGTGCAGTAGTAGAATGTTATGTCTCAGACTTGCTTTAAAATTCTCTAGATAAAAACTTTATGCATGATGTTAGTAAAACAAATTGGTGAAAATTCGAATTATGATGGAAGCTGAATGATGTTCATGTGGGATTTGATGGATTGTGGATGGTGTTCATGTGGGGTTTGATGGAATGTGGGCTGTGGATAGTGTTCATGTGGGGTTTGAGGGAATGTGGACTGTGGATGATGCTCATGTGAGATTTGAGGGAATGTGGACTGTGGACAGTGTTCATGTGGGGTTTGGTGGAAGCTGGACTGTGGATGGTGTTCATGTGGGGTTTGATGAAATGTGGACTGTGGACCGTGTTCATGTGGGGTTTGATGGAAGCTGGACTGTGCTCATGTGAGTATGAGGGAATGTGGACTATGGACAGGGTTAATGTGGGGTTTGATGGAATGTGGACTGTGGATGGTGTTCATGTGAGGTTTGATATATTTGTCTCTCTCTTGTGAGTGTATTGAAATTTTTTAAAAAGAAGAAAACTAGGTTATAAAATATCCATAAATGGTAGAGACTTTTTAAAGATTTATTTATTTATTATATATACAGAAGAGGGTGCCAGATCTCATTGCAGATGGTTATGAGCCACCATGTGGGTGCTGGGAATTGAACTCAAGACCTCTGGAAGAGCATTCAGTGCTCTTAACCTCTGACCCATCTCTCCAGTCCCTAGAGATATTTTTAAAGGTGACTCAGATAGTGATAAGTCAGTATGCACTAGGGGTGATCTCCACTATGAGGTCAATGAATGCCAGGCTCAAGGATGGGTAAGAATGAAGTTTGCAGAACATACAGGGCTAAGATAGCTCAATACTTATCTAATATCTGAATAAATGCAAGGCAGAAAGTCAAGGAAACCATACAAATAGGCCTGTGTTTAGGCCAGAGCTCGTAGCTCAATTGGCACAATGTTTGCTTAACATCTATAGGGCCCTGGATTTAATTTCTAGCAACACAACAAAATAAGTCAACAAATAAATACATTGTTTTAAAACATGAAGAAAAAAATAAATAAATAAAAAATGAAATTGACACCGCGATGGCTGTCAATCTCCTCCTAACTCACCCTGAGAGAACTACCTGGGCAGGTTGAAATCTGAGTTTAGTTGTGTTCTCTCTCTGGCTTATTGCCCTTCCCTCACATACTCAGAAGCTGTGCATCCATTTGGTGTCTATATAGTGTGGAGGTAGCACAGAGCTTATCCGAATTACTCAGCCAGTAGGATGGCTTTTGTGTGATGGCTTTGAGTAGCTGGGCCTTGGCCCTACAGCCTGGTCCTAGGGCAGGCTCTCGGTCAGGCATCACACATTAAACCTCAGGGCGCTCCAGCCTCTCCAATCATGCACACATTGGATTCCCCTCCATTTCCTCTATGTCTTTCTCTTGCCAGGACAGCTGGAAAAAACAGTGAATTTCGACAGTAAGAGTGTTTGCTTCAGAGTCTCCTTTCTGCCTTGACAGAAATAACCGAGAAAAGGAATTGTAAACTCTAGCTGCTGGTACCTGCCTGAAATGTGGATGTCAGAAGAATAGAGAAGAAAAAGGAAAACCAGTGCAGGCATTCTATCTTAGGAGACTCATGTTTTTGAGGAAAATATACAAATTTACTTCAATCAGGAAGTTTCTCTTGAGATATTCTTGCTGTATTGAGGAATACAAAACAGTCTTTTGGGAAAGACAGAGGATTATCTGGGTCAGAAATACAGGTAGGAATACATGAGAACTTACAAGTTCCTTCCTTGTGCATTGTGGGCATGGATAAGATTTAGGATACCCAGGGAGATGGCTCAGCAGGGAAAGGCCCATGCCACCAAGCCTGAGAGCCTGAGTCCTATGACCTGGACTTAGAAGGGGAGAACAGGCTCTTGAGAGTTGGCCTCTGACCTCCACATGTGGTGGGTACATACACCCAAATTAATAAATTTAATAACAAAATAAAGATGGTGAAAACCAGTTACCATTGATGAAATCTCAGTGAGAGAAGATGGGGCTGTGTTGTGACTTCAGTGATATTAAAAGTGAGTTTCATAAGGATAGGGGCCTAAGGATTGTAGCCAGGACTGGGTTTCTATTCCCAAAGCCCTTTTCTAAAGCACTTGATCAATTTATTTTAGATTCATTTGTTTCATTTTGTGTATGTACATTTCTCTGCATGTATGTACATATTCCACATCTAAGCCTGATGCTCTGGAGTTCAGAAGAAGGCATCGGTCACCCAGGAGCTGGAGTTACAGATGCTGTGAGCCACCATGTATGTGCTGGGAATTGAGCACATCTTCTATAAGAACAAGTCTCATAACTGCTGCACCATCCCTCCAGCCCCTGGTTAAGCCCTTTAATTCACATTGAAACTAAACACAAGGCAGAATCAACATGACCCCAGTTATGATGAAGGTCAACTCCCTGACCATGTGAGGTCCATGTAGGGTTCTCGATCTCCAAAAAAGGGTCTGGCAAATGCCCCAGGATTCTGTGTGGTGACAGTGGCGAGCATGAGGATCTCTGTCCTGTAGGGACCTCCAGACACATGAAAGGGTAAGGACATCTAGCCAAAGATGAGGCAGGTATTAGAGAAGCCTCAAACACATTATTGCTGCCATTAGAAAAGTTCGTGATATGAAGCCTTTAAGTATCCCAAGATAGTAGGTAATTCAAATCAGTGGCCTCTGTCTAGGAAATCACTGAGGTAAGTGGAAATCCTGACAGAATTCAAGATGTTACCATCTTCTTGTCTCCTCCTATTGTGATTCTGGTCTCTAATGGGGAGGCAAGATACTGCTCTTGAGGTCTTTGAGGGAACAGACATCCACACTCTAACTGGTGCATCAGAAATCTACAGGTTGTGTTTGACAAAGCACAAACTCCCAGAGTTAATCTAAGGATTAACTATGCATTAATTAAGAAATGCATAGTCTCTTGTATAGCTAGGAGGCCTGCTGGTAGACCTGGCTTTAAGCATGGGTTTCTTAAAGAGAACATCCAGGCTCACTATGTCTTAGCTATCCTTTGCTCTGAGTGCTTACTATTAGTCTCCATTCAGTAGTAAAATGGTTTCTGAAGACTTGAAAAATAATTTGTTTCTTAAAGGCCCATCTAGAAAAGTCCTTAATGGCTACATATTAGTCTCACAATATGAAGCTGGTTTGGACAAGACTAAAATTATACTTGCTTGTCCTGAGGCCAGAATAGAAGGTTGTTATACCTAACTATGTGGAATGATGGATAAAGAACTCTTCCAGAAGATAGGATGCTGGCCAGAGAGCAAGCATGTCTGGGTACTATCTCAGTGAAAAGAAAAACGTTTGCTTATTCTTTTCTCCAGAGATTTTTAATTGAGTTTAGTGGGTCTTGTCTTTGATTTGGCCTTGCCCTCTGGCAATTTCAGCTTCAAGAGGATAAGTTGGCAATACTTGCCTCCTCAGCGTTTACTTTCTACCCTTTAATTCATAGCTGGGCTTACCTTCTAATCTGGCCTCCTATCCCAATTACCATGACTGGTGCTTTGGGACCAAAACCTACTATAACCTAGCTACCATCAGTTTTCCCAGTATAGCACATCTTTCCCATGTCCTCAAAGTGATGTTTCTGCAAAATAAAATGGTAATATGCACCCACACATACACACAGTTGAAGAGTTACACCCCCTTTCCTATCCAACATGGTACGTAACCCAGGCGACTATTGCTGATTTCTCCCTGACCTCTGCCACACTTCCAGATATGACATACTGACCCTGCTGTTTCCAGGAGCATCTTCTGTTCATATATTAGGCCATCTGCTGCTTATTCTCCAGTCCAGTGAAATAACCTGTCTATAGCAGGCTTTTTTTTTTTTTTTGGAGGGGAGCACCAACCATTCCCAAATCATGACATGGAGACTTACTAGTTATGAATACCTGGCCTTAGCTTAGCTTGTTTCTAGCCAGCTTTTCTGACTTAATTTAACCTTTTTCTCTTCATCTATGTTTTGCCTCAGGGCTTTTTATCTTTCTTTCCTTTCTTCTCTATGTCTTACTTTCCTGCTTCCTCCCTGGCTAGCCCCTGGCTTCTCTTTCTCCTCTCTCCTCACTTCCAGCCTAGATTCCTCACCCTATTTATTCTCTCTGCTCACCAGCCCTGCCTATCCTTTCTCTGCCTAGCTATTGGCCATTCATCTCTTTCTGAGACTAGTCAGATGCCTTAGGCAGTCAAGGTGAAACAACAACACATCTTTACATAGTTAAACAAATATAACACACTTATACACAATTATACTAATATTCTACAACACCTGTTCAAGCAACTTTCCTCAGTTTCCCTGGGTCAAGTGAGCTGTACCATCCTTGATGCTCTTTGATTATAGATATGCATCTCTGCGGTAGCCTCTGTTTTTTATGTTTTATGTTTGCAAGCAATAGATTGTCCAACTTATACAAGCATTCCTATCTATTGATCCCTTGAATAAAATAGATGAATGACTGAATTAGTGAAACAAATCTAAAATACACATCCGTACTAAAAGAAAGTATGTTTTTATTGTCTTATGACTCCCCAATTTCTAGGCTCTCAACTAAACTCATAATTTGTCACCTGCCCAAACATATTCTGGAAAGAGGTACTCATCAACTTTTCTCTTCTTTTTTGTTTATAATCATGTAATGAACTGAAAACTCAGAGCTCTGATTTTGCTGAGATAGTGTCTTATCCAGAAAGGTAAAGACCTCAAGTGTTTCATGGCCTCTATGGATCACGGGATATATAGGGAAGATACTGAAAAAGAGTGCATCATCCATCACACATAGGTTTTTTTACTATCAACATAGAAACTTCTCTGTGAAGGTTAACATAGACTCATGGACTTCAGGTCTACTGCATACATAAAGTCACCTGTGTCCCTGCAGCTGCGTGCCTGCCTTTGCTCTGAATCATGACTACCATGACTCTTAGTATCGGGTTGCAGACCAGTAGAAGTTCAATTTTGTTATGTTCTAATCTTTTTGGAAGAATAGCTGAAAGTTTTGAGGGGGTGGCATTTCAACTTTTCCTTAGGCTGTGTGTTGTTTATTTTTTCTTTAAAATACAAACAGAATCCAGTTTTCCTTATATAAAAATAATTTGCAGTTTTACCACCCAGAGATAACAGCTGTGGTTACCTTAGAGATATCTTCTAGGTGTGTGTGTGTGTGTGTGTGTGTGTGTGTGTGTGTGTGTGTGTGTGTGTTGGGTAAGGGTATTGCTTACCTTTATTTTTATGTACCTTGTGTGCACCTAGTGCCCACAAAGGCCAGAAGATGGTATCAGATCTTTTCAGACTACAGTTACAGAAGGTTGTGAGCCACCATATGGCTTCTCGTGCTACTGAACCGGCTTTCCAGACTCTTATGTAATCTTAAGTGAAATGTTCCCATATAGTCATACCTTGTCTTTCACTCACTTAATTATATTGGGAAAGTTCAATTGTGTTGTTCTTCAGCCTCACTTTTAATAACAGCATCTAATTTTTTACAAGAAGGTACAGTAGCAAAATATTCTGATTTCTGTCATTTTAATTGTATGCTATGGGTTATTTTCTTATCTGGGGAGATAATTATAGCTGAATATTTTCTGGTAACTGTTTTAACTAAATTTTAAAATGGTAATCTTTTCAAAACTGTATTAAGACTAAATATACTGAAGCTCAAATATTTTGCTTAATTTAGGAGAACACAAACTTCATTTTATCCCTGCCCTGATTGGTCCCTTCCTAGAAGTGACCTTGATACCCCAGCCAGATCTCCGGAATGTCATGATTCCTATTTTCCACGATATGATGGACTGGGAACAGAGGAGGACTGGCAACTTTAAACAGGTAGGCGGTGGCACTCATCACTTCTAGAGACCCCTCGGTGGGTGTCTCCACATCTCCCCACTTCAGCCCTAAGTAGGGACGTGAACACTGAGTCCAGAGAACTCAGAACCAGGTGAACCCATGCCCTACCCACCCACCACCCACCCACCCCTGCTCACCCATGCAGCCTTAGATACATCTCTCTGGCTTCTTGTTCTGCTGAGCCTCCAGGGAAACCCTGAAAGTCCATTTCATTCCTTTCAGCTGAAAAATTCTTTGACTTACCAACTCTATACTTAAGAATTTACAGAGGGCTGTCTGCTCCCAGCTGGACACGGCTCAGAGGAATCTGAAGGCTAATGATTCTTTAAGCCATTGAGCTCTCAGTGGTCTACACATTGTGTTTGGTGAATGACTTGGCTTTGAGCATTTGACTCACAGTATGTTTTATTGCTCTTAGCTTGGAGCATTGAAAATTAATTTGAAGGAGAAAGCAGTGGAAAATCTCACAAAGGAAATTCCAAGGGGATGAACCTATGGTTTCTTGCTGACAGCACTGCTCCCATTTGGGGAAGACAGACATCCTTATTGCAGAACCAGATCTGTAAAGAATCAGCCACTTTTGCTGGTCCACGGCTATTGGGGGAAGCAGGCAAACCATGCACTCCCATAGTGACTGCACAAACTTACTTGCCCACAGGATGTAGCCCTCCTTCACATTCTCTGCATGAAGCCGTCTTCAAACCCCAGAAAAGTGCTTGCCAACTGTAGAAGCAATTTGATTGCATGCATAGATTTTTCCTATTGCCAAAAGTGTGGGCATTTCACTTGTATTCATATATACATTTATTTTCAAGAAAGCTAATGGGTGAGCAAAAGGCTATGAACAAACTGTGCTTGGTAGGGGAGCCCACTTTTCCTCCCCCTTATCTTTATCTCTTGATTGACAGATGGTTTAAAGGAGTAATTGGGCTCAGTCCTTTGACGCCCTATTTGCTTTGACTCTGGCTAAAGGTTGTCATTTTCTCCCTCCCCTTGCCTCATGTAGATGAAGAGAAATTGTTCTCTTCCTGATATTCAAGTCATAAAGGATTTACATCCTTGCAAATATAAATGTTTTGACTATAGTTTTCAGGAACTGTGTCCTCTCTGTCTCTTGCTGCTTACTGCTGACTTAGAATATTTCTGTGGGTCTACCATCTGTATGTGGCTGGGATGAGTTCTCAACTTCAGCGAAGATTTAGTGCAACCTCCAACTGTTATAGGAAAGAAAACAGATAGAAAACACATTAAAGATTTAAATTAATGTATTCGGGCATGCTAGTTTGCTGATGTTCTCAGATATAGTGATATAAAGAAAAAAGAAATAGGACTTGCCAGTTTTTATAGTCTCTAAAAACAGAATTGAAATGTTTAAATTGAGCTGCTAACATTTATGTCAGGATCACAGAGAGATAGATGCTGTCTTTGGCAGCAGGGAAAGCTAGCCAGCCCGGAGTATGAAGTCATGTTAACTGCGTCTAAATCAGCCCCCTAGAATCCCAAAGGGAGGCTGGCTATTAACCATGGCTGACAATGTCACTTTCACGAAGTGTACTATAGCTTTCTCTTGGCATAGAAACATACATACCAGTTTGCCTTAAAATCTCACCTGTGAAGTGGGAGGAGAGAGTAATATTTGGGTGTGTTTCAGGTGGAAGCCAAGCTAATTGACAAACTGGATAGCCTGATGTCAGAGGGCAAAGGTGATGAAACCTACCGTGAGCTCTTCAACAGTATGTGAGTAATGTCCTTCTCTCCAGCTGTCCAGGACATCTGGTCAGTCCTAAACCGTTCTGCACCATGGTAGATGAGAACTACAGAGACAGCTTGGGTCTCATAGGAGAGCTTTGTCTTCATGGAGTGTGAAGTAAAGGATAATCGCCTAACTCAAGCAAGTGGATCTTATTATGTTGATGATTGGACACATCTCCTTATTTTAACCTCAGATTAGGACAGGTCATCTGTGTTATGTAACAAAGCTCACTCTTTTCATGCTTGATTATTTTAAGGGAAAATAAGGCCATTGTTACAAGATAATGATTTTCAAGAGCATTATGAGTGGGAGAGGGAGAAAAGGGTGTGATTATAACATTTGTATACACTGTTTTCCAAAGCATGACACCAGCTGATTGACTGTTTGAGCAATTAACTTAGTTTGTGATTTTCAGCACCTGCTTTACCCCATAGATGCTGGCTGGCCATTTGCTCAGGGTTGTTAAATGCTTCCTAGATGCCCCTTATTAGAAGGTCACCAAAGCAAGTCATTTCTAGTAAGTTTGGTGTTTGGAATTTGCAAGAATAGAGGGAAAAGAATGAAATTCTATGAAGGGGCTTTGAGATTGTCCCAACTGCTCCACTATGATCACAGTCACAGGATAGATTGCTTGGATTATGCATCAACTCACTGTGTCCGAGCAGCCAGAGTGGAGGCAGGAGGATGTCTCAGTGCTTTAGGTATTCCCAGCTGACATTTGTTTTCTTTATGATCTTATAGATCTTAGTCATTTTCAAAACTAGTATTTTTATAAAGCATTTTTCTTTTAAGGAAGAAAATTAGCTTGCTGAGCTTGGGAAAAGTTTGCATTTCTTTCAAAAATGCAAAAATAATACATTTCCCTCATGAAATACACCTGTGTTTTTATTTATGCCCAACCATCACCTAAGTGGTACTGATAACCAAATGCAAGATTCAGGTTCATTTTAGGATGGTGGATCAGCAACAGTGGAAATACAGATGTACAGGTTTTAAGAATGCTATCTGTGATTGATAGGTTGGGTAGTTTTTAGCTGGCCTGATTTAGAATCATTCTTGAAGCTTTCAGAAAAACTATATAGAAAGGAAAATCCAGGAAGGGCTATAGCAATTTCATATGGTGTTGGTGAATGATGAAATACGTTCTGAACCGTGAATACCATTTTCTTTTGATATTGTAATTAAACCAAAGCTTTTACTAATTATTCACCAAGCCCTCATTCGTTCTTGTGCACAAAGTGTCTGTCTTTCATGACGGCTGGAGTTTAGCAAGAATTCTGGTTAAAAACTCATCCAACATAATAAATTGCCTTTGAAAGATGCTTTCATTTCAGCACTGGTCTTTGGTTAGAACAAAGAGCTAAAATACGAAAGCACTCAATGGAATGACCCCCTTGAGACTTGTGATTAATTATTTATGATGAATTCATAACATTAATAAATCCATGCTCTCTTTCTTTAATGCCTCTTATCTACTTTAGTAAGAGCCTGATAGCTTGCAATCTGGATTGCTTTTATATAAATAGGACTTTGAGCTAGAAGATGCACCTTGACATTAGAATCAAAGTAATAATTAAGATATTAAGCCTCTATAATTAGGGCTATTTAAGGAACCTGATTCATTCAATGAAAATTTTTATTCTTTTGTTCCTTTTTAACATAATACTAGAATATATAAATAAATAATAACAAAAATAAATTAAAAAATTTAAAGGCTGTAAATATTTTTCTTTAATGCTTTTATAGTCAGCACATTGGGAATAAAGTAAATTAATGTGACAATTAAATAGCCTTACCACCTGGTCCCAGAAAAGAAAGTGAAAATGTAAGAGCATTTCAAGAAATAATAAAGTCCTTTTATGTTTTGCACTAACAATCACAGTGAGTTAGTGTAATCACAGTGAGTTAGTGTAATCACAGTGAGTTAGTGTAATCACAGTGAGTTAGTGTAATCACAGTGAGTTAGTGTAATCACAGTGAGTTAGTGTAATCACAGTGAGTTAGTGTAATCACAGTGAGTTAGTGTAATCACAGTGAGTTAGTGTAATCACAGTGAGTTAGTGTAATCACAGTGAGTTGCTACACACACTATGAATTAGGAAGGCATGCTGTTATGGAACAGATTATCATTTGCTCTGAATTTATGACTAAAACTTCATAAAATTAGTTGAAGAGATGAAATTCTGGAAGATGCTCGCTGCTTCTATCCAATCCAACAGAACTCCAGATTATTCCAAAGACCTTAACCAATGATTGTGTGTTCCATCACTGCTTGGATTTAGGAGACTGGTTCTTTAACACCATGCCTCAAGTATCTAAATCTGCTGTTTGCATTGTTCAAGAAGAGTGTATATGTCAGAACAATCCTCTCAGCCTATCCTCATATGGTATAGAAAGACAGATTGAAAATCAAACCACTGTCCAGCCCCATTTCCTTCATGGTGAACAAAGTTACCAAGCTTCTCTATGGTCTGACCTGATGGAAGAGTCCCATTGCAAAACCCAGAAAAGCTTTGAGATGAACTGCCCCTTACTTATGAGATGAGGTCTCTGAACACTCCTAGCCCAAGAGCATGACTGCAGATCAGGAGACCAGCACAAGAACCAGGAGAACAAAGCCCAGTTTCACCAATTATCTGGAAAGACTCTTTGCATGCTGACAGCCTCCTCGGGTTGTATCAGTTGAGCTGGAAGGTGGAAGGATTCTCAAATGAAGCAGTAAGCCTGGCCAAGGATGCAGATGAACAAGGTTCTAGACATTTAGTCCTGAGTCACTGAAGGGAGCAGGGTGTGCAGAGCAGTGCCTCTTCTGCAAGATGGTGTAGCTCTGATTTCCGACTACATCAGGAAGCTGCAAACTAATGCAAGTCAGAAATGAAGCCTCTGTGTATTTTTAGAATTATTACTTCACATGAGTTACTTGTTTTTTAGCCTCTGAGTATGTGACGTGTGGGCTGTCACTTGGAGAAATGTCTGTAGCATCCTGCAAGATTTGGCAGGATATGAGAACATGGTTCAATACCAGTTTGCCACGTCTACTCTAAACAGGTGCTGCTGAGAGGTTCTAAGTGAAAACACATTTAAACAAACTAAGAGGCCTCTCCTAGGGGATCAGTCAGGGCAAACCCCACACTTTCCATGTGTAGTCTTTCTTGGAACAACCTACTCTTAATCTAGATAACATTTTAAAATCACTCAGGAAAACATACCATGTAACAGACCACAACAGACATGGAGAAAAGACAGAACAGTGGGTACTTGGTTGACAATAGCAAGAGAAAGAAGTGGGGTGGGAAGAGGGTAGAGCCACAGACAAAATAAACCTTTACCAAAGTAGTTTCCCCTTTCCTGTTTTTGTTTCAACTAAGTGCAGATATAATATACTTACATTGTACATATGAGAAACGTTCACACACACAGCACACACAGAGACACTGCTCCTGGTTTGTTTGTTTTTTAAATCAAAATGCAAGAGAAAAAAGATTTTGGACAGAAATGATGATCATTGAAATAGGAGGGGTGAGGAAATGTGCAGATACCCCCACATTTATGTTCTTTTAGCTTTGGGGGAAGTTCAGTCAGGAAGCCTTTACCAAGTACAGCGTTAATTTGCAGAGAGGAGCGCAAGCGAATCAGGACTTCATTATGATGACTGTCATTGTGTTGACATAGTGCCTCTGCTCCAAGGTGTTTAGGATTAGGAGAAATGTAGGAGGAGAGAGGTGGCTCGGTGGCTCGGGCGCTCGTCATCAATCTGCTGCAACAACCACTTAGAAAACCCTCTGATTAATGACAAAGTGAATGAAACCGTTGAGTGAGTGCACAGATAGTACACTATGTATCGAGTGGGCAAATGTTAAGGGAAGGGAGAAAACGCAAAGCGTCACACCGTCTGTGCAAGGATTTTCCTGTAGCGGTTGCGTTTCAGCAAAATTGCTTGGGTGAAGATGCATTCCACTGAGAGGTAGGAAAACATTTTTATGGGACTAAAACAAGCTCTTTGCTTAGAAGTAAACTTGGAGGGACTCCTGTGTCTGCTTCCGCGCTGTTATTTAGTGTGGCAAAGCACCAGTCTCCATCAGCATGACAGAGAAGCCAGGGGAAAATGTCTTTGAGCTGTGAGGTGCTTGTGTGTATTTGAAAGCATGATTACGTGCATGTGTTCATATTTTATGACTTGGATAATCTGAAAAATCGATTTGCTTTGTCAATGCTTCCTGGATTAGAATTCCACTATTTGGTCCCTACCCTAGGTAAGATATTGTTTGCAAATTGTGCTACTTGTGAGATGTTGCTGTGGTTGCTAAGGCATTTAAGGTACTGATGAAAGTAAAATGGTTGTCATGGTGACTGATAAAAATAAATGTTGAAAATGCCCTGGCTTCTTTCTTTTCCAGTCTACTAAAGAAAATTGAGCGGGAAACATGGAGGGAAAGTGGCGTTTCATTAATTGCCACTGTCACTCGGCTGATGGAGAGGTTGTTAGATTACAGGTAAGCTGCCGCTTAAGATTGCAGATAGGCTCCATTCTAGTTAAAAGCTCAAACAGCTGAACTCTAATTAGCATTCCACTTGAGTTAATCATTCAAAGACTTGCTAATCAGCGCTTGGACTTCAAACCAGCTTGTCCAGGGTTTGGAATCTGGCTTTGGTGTTTGTTTCCTTGTTTGTTTAGTTCTGTTTTTGATAATTCTTTCAAAGTCTGGTTGAGTTGAAAGAGTTCTCAGTGTCCTTGACCGTCCTCAAAAATAGAAAGAAGGAAAAGAAAAGAAAAATCTTGGGGTAATTAGACTCGCCCACTCAAAAATTGTCAGTGGTCCAAACACTTTAGGGTGAAGATCTAGACTTCGTGTTTAGAGTGAAGACAGGAACAGGAAATTGTACTAATGTGCTGTGTGCTTTTTTTTTGGGGGGGGGGGGCACTGATCACAGTTACCTTTCCCGGATACAATTTATTTTTATTTTCATTCATCCTGCCTTTAGAGCAGGCTGTCCCAGTTCATGTGGTTCTCTCTTATTTTAAGAACACTCTCCTCATAGTTTCTGGTCAGACTGACCAGCTGCTTTTACACCTCGGATAGATGTAAAAGTCCTTGACATGCAGGTGAAGTCCTCAGCAGACACTGCAGCCCTGGGGGCAGTCTCTGCTCCCAGTCCTGTCCGAGACCTTCAGCCCCAGTACCTTCCCCTGAATCTACACAGTCTCATCTCTGACAGCACCTCCCCTACCCCACACCAGACACCAAAGGACACCCTATGCTCTCCCCGTGAAAGGACGTTCCAAGTGTGACTCTTACTTTCTGTTTTTAGGGACTGCATGAAAATGGGAGAAGTGGATGGCAAAAAGATTGGCTGCACAGTTAGCCTTCTGGTTAGTAACCTGGCCTGTTTTCTCCTTTCCTCCTAACCTTTGCTGTTCTTCACAGAAATACTAATTTTTGTTTGATCTTGAATATGTGCTCTTTTCTAGGATGTTTCTTACCAAAATGTACAAATGTTTTCTTTAAAAGGAAGATAGTGAACTTGAGGTTGGCTGAAGCCCAGAAAAGCAATCCACAGCTTGGACCATTGCAGAATGCTCCTGCTGTGCGCTGGGCTGGTGGCTGCAGACAGTCCTCAGAGGCATCCCAGAGGGACTGAGGGTGCTGTCCTCCCCTGCTGAATTGCTTACCCAACTCAGTCTAGTTACTTTCCTAGGAAAAGCACAGTAGCCAAATGGAGGTCCCCTTATTTCTCTGTTGACCACTCCCTCTCTGCTTTCTCATCCTCACAGAGCTCCTCTACATTTTAATAGCCATTACTGAGCTCTTCTCTAACTAATGAAAGTTTTCCATTTAATATACTTAAGTTTCACTCACTAACCTCTTTGTAGACTGAGTTCATGATTGTGCTGTTGCCAAGAGTTACGTTACAACCAGATGACCATATAATTTATCATGCAGGAAAATACTTCTTTAGAGTATAATTAAGCAATATATATATATATATATATATATATATATATATATATATATATATATATATATATATATCAGTCTAAACCACAAACAACTCTGGGCCAACCAAAATGTATAAAAGGTGTCACCAACCTCATTATTAAATAGAATGGTATCTCACCACAAAAGAATAATCATACATTGGACATTAATTTTGGTATTTCACTATGTGGTAAACTAATGCTTTTGATAATTTTCCTTCATCTCATTTGGAATTGAAGAAGAATGACTTCTACTGTAAATGCCGGTTTCTTTTCCTTGTCTTTCTGAGAACACATGAAACTTCATTGTCTGTTCTGAACACTTGTGCTGTCCTTGGCATTCCGGCCCTGACACCCTGAAACCTTTGCAAATGTCTTTGCCTGCACCTTGAAATTGTGTTTTCCCTCCATTCAGCCCACTGGATTTTTTATTGTATCTTGTCCTCCATTCAGCCCACTGGGCTCTTTTATTGTGTTTTCCCTCCATTCAGCCCACTGGGTTCTTTTATTGTGTTTTCCCTCCATTCAGTCCACTGGGCTCTTTTATTGTGTTTTCCCTCCATTCAGCCCACTGGGCTCTTTTATTGTGTTTTGTCCTCCATTCAATCCACTGGATTTTTTATTGTATCTTGTCCTCCATTCAGCCCACTGGGCTCTTTTGTTGTGTTTTGTCCTCCATTCAGCCCACTGGGTTCTCTTATTGTGTTTTGTCCTCCATTCAGCCCACTGGGCTCTTTTATTGTGTTTTCCCTCCATTCAGCCCACTGGGCTCTTTTGTTGTGTCTTGTCCTCCATTCAGCCCACTGGGCTCTTTTGTTGTGTCTTTGTCCTCCATTCAGCCCACTGGGTTCTTTTGTTGTGTCTTGTCCTCCATTCAGCCCACTGGGCTCTTTTATTGTGTTTTCCCTCCATTCAGCCCACTGGGCTCTTTTGTTGTGTCTTGTCCTCCATTCAGCCCACTGGGTTCTTTTGTTGTGTCTTGTCCTCCATTCAGCCCACTGGGCTCTTTTATTGTGTCTTGTCCTCCATTCAGCCCACTGGATTTTTTATTGTATCTTGTCCTCCATTCAGCCCACTGGGCTCTTTTGTTGTGTCTTGTCCTCCATTCAGCCCACTGGGCTCTTTTGTTGTGTCTTGTCCTCCATTCAGCCCACTGGGCTCTTTTGTTGTGTCTTGTCCTCCATTCAGCCCACTGGGCTCTTTTGTTGTGTCTTGTCCTCCATTCAGCCCACTGGGCTCTTTTGTTGTGTCTTGTCCTCCATTCAGCCCACTGGGCTCTTTTTTATGTTTTACTCATTCCTCTCAGTCGCCTTTCACATATCTGAACTTTCACTTGACCAACTTTCTGTTGTCCCAGTTTTTTGCTACACTGCTCTTCTGAGCTCATGACATCCTCTTCCTTTACTACACCCACCTCTTCCTTCTCATTTATAATTAATTTTTACATGCTTCTTTCAATTGCCAGGCCCTAAAAATAGGGAGACCTAAGCATGCTCCCGAGGGTGTGTCACATTCACACTCGTGTACTTATATAATCTTCCTCCTTAGACCCTCAGCCCATCCACTGCGCTAGTCATTTACCTCTCTTCTCGCAGTCCATTCTCAGCTTGACACAGTCCTTCCCTCCCATTTTCTCACCGCTTTGTGTATTTTCAGTCACAGTCAGGGACCTAAGCCTTTTCCATGACCTTGCTTGTGCTCTGTGAGCTTCGATTTGAATCCTCAGCCCAGGCTATCCTCCCAGCTCCAGGCACAAAGGCTCATAAATAACGTCAAAGCAGAATGTTTACCTGTTCCCTAAGGAATGCTCTTCTGCCATCCTCACCTTTTTTCCAGATGCCTTCTCTTTGGTTGTGAGCCCATGAACGTAGCCCTTAAGTTCATCTCCTCAACTTGACCACCAGGAGAAGCCCTTTCCTTTGTAAAAGAATGAGTGCTTTGCTCTGTATTCCTTCCTGTCTCCTCATAGAAATAACACAGATGCCTCATAAATCAGTGGCCATGTAATAATCGCTTGACACCGATGCTGAGAGCTTTGGTGTAACAAAGAGCAGAGAACACACGCATTTTGAAAGCTGTTCCAGTTTTGAACCAGTACAAGAATTCTTATTAAGTACGCACATGTATCACTTTGAAGCTAATCTCTCTAGCTCCTACTCCATATGGAAAGTTTTTGATGTTTTCTAGCAGTATGGTTCTCCTCAGTTCCCCTTCCTGTGAGGTCAGCAGCAGACCCTCTTCAGGAGACCTCTGACGGCAGGTATGGGATCTGAGCTTAACTCTAGTGTGCACTTGGTAACAGTGCAGAATATTTGACATGACTGACAGGAGGAACTTTAATTATTATTTTGTTCTCTGTATCACAATTCTTAGCAGACATATGTGAGAGATTGTCATCTGCCGGCTGGGGAGATGTTAGCTTTGGTTTTTCTCTTAAGGAGGAATATTCATTTATAGAGTGATCACTTATTTTTGTTCTCAAAGAATGCAGCTCCTTAGCAGAAAGCTATTAGAGCAAATCATCCTTTAATAATGTAAAACCTGCTGTGGGGCTGTTAGATGTGTTTATGGTACAATTCTTGCTAATTAAGATGATTTTGGTGATAATGAGGGAGGTTTGAGTAGCATTGCTTACTTGGCTCTTTAAAGAATGCCAGGATCCACAGGAGAGGAAAGGCAAGGAGAGCAGATGGCGTGGGTTTGGAAGTAATAATGCATTCAATCCAACCTCAGTGTCCTCATAGTCCAAAGAGTCCTTGGGCTCAAGAATGGACACCAGTCAGGTAATGGACAGACAGTAGAGTGGATCCTTCGGTCCCTGACTGGCTCAGCAGCTATAGAAACCTATAGAATTCCTGGCATTTTCTGTTTCAGAAACCTGGCACTCTTTCAAGTAAATAGCTTTCCTTCCCAGCACCAGCCAGTGTCTTGCATATACCAAGTAGCATCAGGCCAAACAACGATAAGTACTACTTGAGATTGTGTGTTTGAAGCAGGGATTTCATAATGTACCTGCAACTCATATAGCCAGCTAAGTAAAAACTGAATTTTTGATAAAACTTGGTAAAATATTTTAGAGAAGTTTAATGAAATTCAGATTTGTAAAACAAAATTAGTTATTTATCTTAATGGTTTCAATAAGCACATTCCATAATAATAAGCAGAAATAAAATTCTTGGTATCTTTAAGGGTTTTTTTTCTTTTTATTAAGAGATTTTTCTATTTGTTTTACATATCAACCACAGATTCCCCTGTCCTCCCTCCTCCCACCCCCTAGACCTCCTCCCCAAGCCACCCCCTATTCCCTCCTCCTCCAAGGCAAGGTCTCCCCTGGGGAATCAGCAGAGCCTGGTACATTCAATTGAGACAAGTCTAAGCCCCTCCTCCCTGCACCAGGGCTGAGCAAAGAGTCCCAGCATTGGCTCTAGGTTCCAAAAAGCCAGCTCATGCACTAGGGACAGGTCCCGGTCCCACTGCCTGGGGTCTCTTAAATAGTTCAAGCTCATCAACTGTCTCCCTTATCCAGCTCCATGGAGATTTCTCAGCTATTGGTTCACAGTTCATGTGTTTCCACTAGTTTGGCTAGTTGTCTCTGTACTTTTTCCAATCATGGTCTCGATATCTCTTGCTCATATAATCCCTCCTCTCTTATCGATTGGACTCCTGGAGCTCCGCCTGGGGCCTGGCCATGAATCTCTGCATCTGCTTCCATCAGTCACTGGATGAGGGTTCTAGCTTGATACCTTTATGTTTTAAACATAAACTAAGAGCATTAAAACTTAATATGACTGCTAGGCATACTTTAATCCAAGCACTGGGGAGGCAGAGGCAGGTGGATCTCTGGGAGTGTGAGGCCAACATGATCTATTTAATGAGTTTCAGGATAGCCAGGGCTACATAGTAAGACCCTGTCTAAAAAAAAGAAAGAAAGAAAAAAGAAAAGAAAAAGAAATTAACACAACTTAGAAACGTGACTTAACAATGAGAAGCAACTTCATCTGTTCTTTTAACATAATTTTCCAGGGAAGAAAAAAAATGAATTTTGTTTGTGTTTTTGAGCCAGTGTCTCTCTATGTAGCCCTGACTGGCCAGGAACTCATTATGTAGCCCAGATTGACCTCAAACTCAGAGACCCCTCTCTCTCTGCTTTCTGCTGGGATTAAAGGCATGTGCCACTATGCTTTGCAAGAAAAGCTCCTTTACCTTGTTTACACATCCTTACTTTATGTCCTAAAGACTTCTTTCTTTAAAAAGCCAAGTATATGTGAAATCAAAAATATCCCTGCTGCCAATCAGCATATTGAATATACAGGTAGTTTATTATATCTTTTTAATATTTTAGTTGAATAGGCTGACTGCCCAATTGACGGCAAAATTGAGAACAAATAATGGAAAGTAACAAGAAAACAAGAGACCATCATTGGGTACGTGGTCATCCTGGCTCTTGGAGTCTATGGCAGGAGTATCATGTTGTGAGTTCTAGGCCAGGATGGGCTACATACAAAACCCTGTCTTAAAAGAAAAAGAAATGAAAAAGAAAGTGAAAGAAGAATTCAAATCATTGATTACAACCCAAGAATTACCATCTTAGCCAATAATTGCCAGATAATGTTGAACACAGGGTCAGACTGAAGATCAGTTACTGTAATTCAGTCTCCTCATTTTATTATTAAAAAGATACTTTACAAGGGAAAAATACACATCAGTTCTCCTGAAGACACAGAACTTTAACAAAGTAAACGGAAATATTTGTCAGCCTCAATGCTGAGGAAACATCAGGCCTGTGCTCTTTTTCACAGAACTTCTATAAAACTGAACTGAATAAGGAGGAGATGTACATCCGCTACATCCACAAACTCTACGACCTGCACCTCAAGGCGCAGAACTTCACAGGTAATTCTGCTTGGGGCTTAGATGGGGGTGGGGAGTGGGGTTGGGAGGAGGGAGAGGGCGGGTGAGCGAGCTATGATGCATTCAACATGATAACTCCTCTGCTTTTCGTAATTAGAGATGAAGACTCAGGCACTTCTCTTTTAAAATCAAAATGCGTTTTAATTATATGTATGTTTTTCAGTACTGTATTTTTGACTCTGTCTTTACGTGATCTTTTGGAGGTCGCCCGAGGGATTATGAAGTAGATACCTAACTCTTTGCTGTGTTAATTTAAACATGGGATCTTTGTAGCCAGGAGGATCCCTGGATCTGCCCTACTCTGTGCTCTGCTTTCATGTGTGTTGAATCTGTCTTCACTGAAAATTCCATCAGATACTGATGATGATCTTTGCTTTTCATGGGATACCAATTTTTAGAAGGTATACTATGTTTACTAAGATACTGGCTACTTGGATGACTCTCCATTCTTAAGTTCTCAGTTTTTTTACCATTTTTATTTATCCCAAAGAATTTCATTGCCTTTAAGAGACTGAATAGTGAAGAGTTCTCAAGTTTTTCTTCATCTAAGAATATTTTTATTGCCTCTTGTTACTAGTCACCTTTCTGTTATCGAGACCTAATATCTACACTAATCAACTTAGAAAGAAGAAAGGTTTGTTGGGTTTGGAGTTTTGGAAGCTTTGGTACATTGTTAGTTGGCTCTGTTGCCTGTGGACTTGGAGCAAAGTAGGGGGGAGATGGCAGGGAGAATGTATGGCGAAGTGTAGCCCCTCATGGTGTGGTTATGACCCAAAGAAGAAGCCCCATGATTCTCTTCATGCATGACTCTCATAACCTAAACCTTTCCAAGCCACCCCATGATTCTCTTCATGCATGACTCTCATAACCTAAACCTTTCCACCAAGCCCCACCTCTCACTGTTCCCAGCCATCTCTCCATAACAATGATGTAAGGACCAAGCTTCCTCTTTTAAGATTTTTTTATGTGTATTTGTATGCATGAGTGAAGGCCATACATGGACAGGTACCCTCTGAAGCAAGAAAAGGTGTCACCTCCCTTGTAGCTGGAATTACAGGTGGCTGAGAGCAGCTGACATGAGTGCTAGAAGTAGACTCAGGTTCACTGGAAGAGCAGCTAAAACTCCTAACTCTTGAGCTATCTCTCGAACCCAGGACCAAGCTTTAACATATGAGGCTTTGATGGACATTTCTAGATCCAACCATAGCATACCTTCACCCCTGAAGGACACATTTGCTGGAGTCAGAATTCTAAGTGAATAGTTCTCTTATTTTTATGCTTCAAAAGTGTTGTCATTGTCTCCTGGCCGCCCTGCTTTTGGTGAGACACATATGTAGTTATTTTAATGACCTACTGTGGAGTGTTTTCTGGTTGCTTTTGAGAATTTGTATTTGGCCTTTGGTGGTTTGATTATGGCATACATGGCATGGTTTTCTTTAACATGTTTAGGTTTGCTAGCTCTTCTGAGCTATAAATGTTTTCCCTTCACCAAATTTGAAAAAGGGTTAGGCATTATTTTCTCAAAATATGTTTTACATACCAGTCTTTTCTTTTGGGACTGCAGTAAAATGAGTACTTGGCCTCTGGTGACTGTCCCACAAGTCCTAGGACTCTGCCATCCCCCCACCCCAACTTTACTTTTGCCTGTGCTTTAGGCCAGATGTTAATTTTGCTTTATGTCAAGGCCACCAATCCCCTTCTCTCATCTCTGTCCAGCTCCTGAGCCTTTCCAATGAAATGTTGATTTTGTTGCTCTATGCGTCCATTCTAAAATCCCCAGTCTGCCGTTTTCTTCCCAAAGCTTCAGTTTCTATACAGAGAACCCATCTTCTCCGTTGTTCAAGAGTGTTCCCGTTTACTACGTGGGGCCTGGTCTCAAAAGCGGCTTCATAGTCTAAGGTTCCAAACTGTGAGTCATCTTGGGGATGGCATCTGCTAATTGCTTTTTCCCTCGGATAGTTATTTAGTTCTCGGGTTTCTTGAATGCCAAGTAATTTTAGATTACATCCTGGACCTTCTGAACATTATGTTACAAGATTCAGCATTCTGTCAAAATTGGTATTTTTAATTTTGGCAGTCAGTCCAGTTAGGCTGAAACCTCAGGTCCTGCACCACTTTCTGGGGTTATGACTCTAACGTCTGATTTTTAAGGCCTCCATGCTGCCACTCCAGCTCTGTGCATGTGCACCACCCAACATGGGTCTTGGCTCCTTGGCTGTGATCTGTACCATGGTGCATTACCTGTGTCAGTCATGGTCTGCTCTACAAATATGCACGTGGAGATCAGCCCAAAATGACACATACAAAATGAAGAGATCTTTCTTGAGATCCTTTTTTCTCCATTGGTTCCCCACTCTTCCCATGGCCTGGGCGCTCCCAGTTCTTAGGATTCTGGCTATGGAACTGAGGTTGGAAGAAGAGGAGGAGGAAGACAGAGAGTGTAAGAGCTCATGCCACAGGAGTCCTTTCCCAGCCCTGTAAGAGAAAAGCTCTTCTTGGAGCTGTGATTGTGTGATCCCATTTGCAGAAAGTCTAAGATAGGCGACATAAAAGGCAGAAATTAAAAGTAGACAAATGAACACATTATGATCTTCAAGTGTGCCTTTTCCTTGCTCTTAATTGCTTTTCAAAATCCTCCAAGAATTGTCTTATATATTCTATTGAGTGTTTTATTGTACTTACTAGTAAAGATAGAGTGGAAGGTGCTTGTTCCACTTAACCAGAATCCTTTCCATGGGTTTGAGATGACAAATTGAGGGCTTTGCCCCACTTTTCTTCTAGGGAGTTCCTGAACTTTGGCCCTTCCTTGGTTTCCAAGTGAAGAAATGCTTTGGTAACAGTTCTAGAATTTTAATGGGCCTCTAGTGCCTCTAGCTGGTCTGACCATCTCTGTAGCACTTCTGTTTATAGTCTAGAAACATGGATGCCACCCAGGGCTCTTTCTAATCTCCCTCAAGTTGATTCCTGAGGTGTATGGGTTCTTCCTTGAGGCAGTCTGTCCCTGTTCTGAGGTTCTCTTCCTTCAAGTTCCCTCACCAACTCCATACCTACCATCCTTTATCCATGGGCTGGACTGAGCTTTTTTGTCTCTTTCCCCATTCTCTTTGCTTTATTTTCAGGAGTGTGTGCATGTGTGTTTGTGTATGCCATATGTGTATGGGTGTTCAAGGAGGCCAGAATAGGGTATTGGAGTCTCTGGAGTTGGCGTTACAAGAAACTGTGAGCTACCTTATGTCTGTGCTGGAACTCAAAGTAAGGTCCTTTGGAAGAGCAGAAAGCACTCTTAACCACTGAGCTAGCCATCTTTTTAGATCCATATTCTCTATTTTAAAGTACTTATCACATTGTTTTTATTATTAATTATATTTCACATTATGTGCATGTATATATGTGATTGTACAGATACAGATAGATAGATAGATAGATAGATAGATAGATAGATAGATAGATAGGTAATTCCCAGTTAAGGATGAGTCCTTTGAGGACAGAAATGATGGTTTCTTGTCCATAGTCAGCTCTTAGAAGAGAGCTTACGAATACGAGACCTAAATAAATTCTAAATACATTGCTGATGAATGCACTCATCAATTCAATTTTAACTCCTGCTATGAAGATTTTACTTCAGTGCTTATAACTCCTTAATCATGAAGTGGACAGTGCAGCATGATAGACTGTTTTAAAATTGATGGAATAAGAATTGATAGAGTGAGCTGAGGACAGTTATTCCACATCTGCACAGAAGTGTTTGAGTTCCCCGCAAAAAAGTCCTAATTTGTCCTAGATGCCAGAGATGGGTGCTTTTCCTTTACTCAGAGTTCCGCATTCCCCAAAGCAGAAGTAATGTGTGCTTTTCCCATATGATGGTTTATTTCATGCATTGTGTGTGTGTGTGTGTGTGTGTGTGTGTGTGTGTGTGTGTGTGTGTATGGGCGTGCATCCCATGCTGATGTGGGGGTCAGAGGAAGACTCTCTGGAGTCAGTTCCCTCTCCTACCTTTATGAAGGTTACAGGAATCACACTCAGGTCACCAGGCCTGCATGTTACGACCTTTACCTTCTGAGGCACCTCACTGTCCTTAATAGTTCCTTCTCTCCTGTGTCCTCACTTGAAGTTGCTGGGGAAACCTTCCTTCCTGTAGGAATGATTTAACCTTTCTGCAGCCTTCTGAAATGCTGCCTTGCATTCCTAATTCATCTCCATTCCTCTGTGTTACTTCCTCTTGCATAATGCTTTCCTATCTGTACACTTGTCAGAATAACGGAATGGCCTGTAGTTAACCATGCAGTGGTACCTTCTGTTGAGAATTTTAAACTCTTTGAAAGACTGTCCCTTGGGATCCATGCCTCTTCAGTACATATCAGCTCCCGAAGAACAGAAAGGTGAACATAGAACAGCGTGCACACTGAAACACTGGTAACTTTAAGTTGTTCAAGATCAGTCTCGAAGGGTGTCATGTGGGTCACATCAGAAAGTATGCATGCTTTCCCTTCATCAGTATCAGCAATGCTCTCAACATGCATCCCTCCCTCAGCTGTGTATCCTCACTTTCCCAACCACATTCTAATGCAGTTGTGATTTGACTTCTCCACAGTGTCTGGCCCGCAGGCATTTGTTTCTCAGCAACCTCTGTCCACCTGTCAGCATCTCTACTTTCTCAGATTTTCCAGGTGTCACTCACCTATACTTAGCCTCCTGGAGATGCTAAGATGCTATGTCTGGTACCTGGCCTTGTAAAGATGCTAAAATTCTATGTCTGGTACCAGGACTTCTGGAGATGCTAAGATGCTATGTCTGGTACCTGGCCTTCTAGAGATGCTAAGATGCTGTGTCTGGGAAGTAGGAGAAGGGCTAGAAACTTTTGTCTTTAATTTTGGGGAAATGTGTCATGTGTCACTTGTGATTTTCCACCATAAACCTCCCCTCCCCCCCTTTTTTTGAGACAGGGTTTTTTATCTGTGTAGCTTTCTTTGGCTGTCCTGGAATTCACTCTGTGAATTCACAGGGTGGCCTCAAACTCACAGAGATCCACCTGCCTCTGCTTCCCAAGTGCTGGGATTAAAAGTGTGTGTGCGCCACCACCGACCGGCCACCATAACCATTTTTAAGTGTGCAGTTTATGCACCTCACCTCTGAGTTCTAGAACTTTCCTCAGCTTCCCTGACTGAAAAACTTGGCCTGTTAAACACTAAGTCTCCATTCCTCCTACTCTTTCTATGAATCTGACTCTCAGGGTCCCTTTGTCTCATTCCATGGGCATCTTTGAGAAGGGCTTGCCTCTAGCCTCTTAATGCAGAGACTAGCTCAGTTATTCTCTGGGGGAACTTCCCAGTTCTCCAGGGCTGGGAGAAACAAGGGAAATGCCCCCAAAGTAGGTCATTAATGGAACATGGGCGTTGCTCAGGCTTGAAGGAACAGACTGGAGGACCAGTTGGTGTAGATCCTCATGGTCCAAGAAGGGAACACAGTTGGCTAGACACTTCTGAGTACAGCACAGTCCCTAAAATGAGCTGAGGATTCCTGCACAGCCAGCGTAGACTGCAATGGCAGCCTCTGTCGTTTCAGCTGTCTGTGTCCACCCATTTTCACCCTTGGTGAAAATTCTGTCCATCTCACATTTAATCCCACGAGAAGGCGGCCAGCATGTACCCACACAAGTCCACTGAGAACAGCTTCTTTGTGCCTGGCTCTTCCTGGACCAAGACACATCTCACTTTCTTCCTCAAAGGCTTCAACTCTGAAGGCTGGAAGCCCCACAGCTACCAAAGCTTCTTAAACGCCACAATGGCTGAGTCCTTTTTACTTGAAATACATGGAGGGAGATGGTGGTAGCAAACAGAAAGTTAGCAGCACTCCCCTCACCCTAAATAACCTAAATGCATCATTTTAGCTGCATGTATTTTGGGAGAGCAGCTTAGTCACATGCACTGAGCAAAGGCCATACTAGTAGCAGGGCACATACTACAGGAGGAAGGTAAGAGAGTGGTGCTGAGTTACAAAAACTGCCACAAAAAAAAATAAAGCCAGGAAATTGCTGGTATTCACCAAGGTCATTGGCGAGAATAAAGGCTAGAGGCTTTGTCTCGGGTCATCTGTGTGTAAGAGGCAAAGGCAAAGAATTAGAGTAGAACTTGGTGTGTAGTTGCCTTAAGTCCAATAAGTGAAGGGAAAAATAACTCACCATACATTTATATTGCACTTAAAGCTACTGTTACATCGTTGCAGAGACGTGAGCTATGGTAGTTAAATGGAGTAGTAACATAAGGGTTGGGCATTTCCCTTCAAGGAAGAAAATGAGTTGGCTGTTATAGTTCTTGAAAAAAATTATTCTAGCCTTTTATCTATGACCATGAATTCTGGTTCTTACTATTATTGCTATTTGGTTATGCATTTTATTCAGGAAAAGAAGCAACCTACAAAACGGCAAATAGTACATTAAATATGCTCCTGTCTGTCAAGTGTGCATGCCATTTACCCTTGTGCATATGAGAAATCACTGGACCTGTGTCTGCAGTAAATCCAGTCAGGCCAAACACATAGTGGCTTCAGTGGCTTTATTAAAATTTGTGGGTCCAGGAGCTGGTCATGGTGGTGCACGCCTTTAATCCCAGTACTCAGGAGGCAGAGGCAGGTGGATCTCTGAGTTTGAGGCCAGCCTGGTCTACATAGCAAGTTCTGGGCCAGCCAAGGATACATAGGGAGACCTGTGGGTTCATCCAGGAGGGTCTTATCACATAGTCCATGTAGCATTTACCTGCCCCATACATGCACTTCATCAACCACCGATCCCGATGCTGATGCAGGTGTTTGCTTAGGTTTTGCTTTTTGTTTTCATTCGGCTTTCTCTGGCTTTTATGGCCCCTTCTAAACTCTGACTGCACTTTGAATCATCATCTCCCTGTGCTCATGCAGCCCTTAATTAGCTACTTAGTTACCTTCGTAGTTAGGGTTTCTCTTGCAGGAATAATGACCTTTCCTCGCCAAGCTGCTTTTGAATTTCCTTTATGCTCACCTCACAGCCCGTCCTCTAAGGAAGTCAGGACAAGGAACTAAAGAAGCAAGAGCCGATGCAGAGGCCGTGGAGGGGTGCTGCTGACTGGCCTGCTCCCCATGGCTTGCTCAGTCTGCTTTTTTATACCAGGCCCAACCACCTCCACCCAAGGGTGGTACTGCCCACAGTGGGTTGGGCCCTCCTGCATCAAATTATCAATCAAGCAAATGCTCCAGAGACTTGCCCACAGGCCAATCTGGTGGGAGGATTTTCTGAGTTGGGGTTTCGTGTTGACATATAATTAACTGGCCAGCACAGTTAGTAGTTAGTTAGTTGTAGTTAGTTAGCTTGCTTTTGAAGTCTTCTAGTCTCCAAGAGACATACTTACGAATTGTCCCTGTAAACAATGGCATGTCCACACTACATCTTTGAATTGCCTATAACATGACTTCCTCGAACAGGTTAATTGTGCCCAAAGCATGTGAATGTTATAGCGAGGAAAACTAAAAAACAAGAGTGAGACAAAAAAATAATAGAAACCCAAAGATTCACTTCAGGTCCCTGATGACTGTCAGCAAGGGGAGTCACCATTCACTGCCTCGTTTCCTGTATTCCTGACGTTTTATTTTTCTGCTATACTATGAAATTCAGAAACAAGTATTGAGTTTGGGAAACCAATCCCAATGGCAAGGAAGCGATTTGAGCCTGACTGACTCGCTGTGCTCCTCCTTGGCTGCAGAAGCTGCCTACACCCTCCTGCTGTATGATGAGCTGCTGGAGTGGTCTGACCGGCCCCTCAGGGAGTTCCTGACCTACCCCATGCAGACAGAATGGCAGCGCAAGGAGCATCTGCACCTCACCATCATCCAGAACTTCGACAGAGGCAAAGTACGTGGCCTGCCAGCGCGAGCTTGTGGTGTGCGTTTCTTCCCCGGCAGGGGCCTCGCCCTAGAGAGTCTGTAGATAGAAGCACCAGGAGCTTCTTCACAGGATGTTTCCGGGACCAGATCTTCTGATTAAGTAGTTCTGTCATAGGCCTGGGGAATCCATGGTCTTAATGAGGCCTCTGGGATATTCCCATGTGCCCAAGCTCTTTATCACCCTTTGACTAACACTGATCCTGAGGTAGTGATGCTGTCTTAGTCCACTCTAGCTACTACACCAAAATATATAGACTAGGAGCTCATTTAGTAAGGGCACCTGCTGATAAGCCTGAGGGCTGGAGTCCAATCCCCATGAATCACATGGAAGAAGGGAAAAACAGACTCTGGCAAGCGCGCGCGCGCGCACACACACACACACACACACACACACACACACACACACACACTATGGTTTCTTTTCCCTCTACTCCTCCTGGTTCCTCCCCACTTCCTCTACCCTCCAGACACACCCCTTTCTGTATCTCATTAGAAAACAAACAAGTTTCTAAGGGAATATAATTATAATATAATATAATAAATATAATATAATATGCTAAGAAAACCCAAGAAAAGGCACAAGAAAGAGATACAGAGACATACTCAAGAATCCTATAAAAACACAAACTGGAAGGCATAATATATACACAAAGGACTTGAAGGCTAGAGAGAAAGAGAGAGAATGAGAATAAAATTAAAACATAAAGTTAAAAAAATTTAAAGAAGAAAGAAAAGAGTATAGCAGGGTTTTTTGGACCACCAGCCTCAAATCATGACACAGAGACTTATTATTAATCATGAATGCTTGGCCTTACTTTAGGCTTGTCCCACTAGCTCCTATAATGTATTTAACCTGTTTCTCTTCATCTGTGTTTTGCCTCAGGGCTTTTTACCTTCCTCTCATTCTGTCTGTCCTGCTTTCGTGCTTCCTCCATGTCTGGCAGCTGCTTGGCTGGCTTGCCAGCCCTGGGCATCTTCCTCTCTTCCTCCCTCATTCTCTCTTTGGATTCCTTCTCCTACTTATTCTCTCTGCCCACAAGTCCTGCCTATCCCTCTCCAGCCTAGCTATTGGATGTTCAGCTTTTTATGAGACCAATCAGGTGCCTTAGCAGACAAGGTAAAACAGCAACACATCTTTACATACTTCAACAAATGCAACATAAACAAATGTAACCCATCTTTACATCATTAAAGTAATATTCCATAGCATAAACAAATGTTATTGCTATTTTGGTCTTTTGGGGGGCCGTCACCCAGCTCCCAATCGAACCACACTCAGAGGCTTTTTCTTATTTATGAATGCCCAGCCTTAGCTTGGCTTAGTTTCTTGCCAGCTTTTCTTAACTTTAAATTATCCCATCTATCTTTTGCCTCTGGGCTTTTCCTTTCTATTCCTGTATACCTTTCTTTGTTTCTTACTCTCTGGGTTGCTGTGTAGCTGGGTGACTGGCCCCTGCAGTCCTCCTCTGGCTCCTTTCTTCTTTCCCCTCCCAGATTTCTCCTTCTATTTATTCTCTCTGCCTGCCAGCCCCACTTAACCTTTCTCCTGCCTTGCTATTGGCCGTTCAGTTCTTTATTAGACCATCAGGTGTTTTAGACAGGCACAGTAACACAGCTTCACAGAGTTAAACAAATACAACATAAACAAAAGTATCACACCTTAAAATAATATTCTACTACAAACAAATGTATCTATACATAGTTAAACAAATGCAACATAAACAAATGCAACACACCTTTGTATGGTTAAAGTAACATTCTGAAACATAAATAAATGTAACACATCTTTGCCTAGTTAAACAAATGCAACACATCTTTACATAGTTAAAGTAATATTTCACAATAGGGAGTGGGAAGCCCTCACACAGCATTACAAGACAAGGAACCTCCAAAGATCTCACTGAGTTTGTTTTCTGTAGGCTATCTACTGCTGAGCATGGGGCCTACCCTTAAGACTTGTTTGTTTCCCCAGTGAGACTTCCTTGGAGAAAACTAAATTTTCATTTGCAAGCGGTTGTCAATTGGAGATAGCTTTTGGGTTAGAGTGGGTCCTTGTGTTCACTTCTGTCAGCTCTAGAAACCCATCTGGTATAGATCCAGGCAGGCCCGGTGCATACTGCCTCAGTCTCTGTGAGTTCATATGCGCATCTGCCCTGCTGTGTTTAGAAGGCCCTGTTCCCTTGTGTCCTCCATCCCTCTGGTTCTTATGCTCTTTCTGCCTCCTCTGCTGCATGGCTCCCTGAACCCTGAGGGGAGGGACTTGATGGAGACATCCATTTAGGGCTGAGTGTTCCAAGGTCTTTCACTCTCTACATATTATGTGGCTGTGGGTCCCTGTGGGTGATGGATGTGACATCTGTCACCACATTGATCACCAGGATTGATTCATCAGTGTGTAATTTTAAAATCTCATGAATTGGCCCATCCCAGAAGTCTGTGCTATAGGTCAGGATCACCTCACAGTCCTACACCTACAGGCTATAAATAGCTTTTACCTATTAAGTTGTTGAACATAGCCATTCTCACTTATAACTATACTGATTTCAGACAACAATGGATGAATTGAATAAGTGTGGCAAAGGTTATATGCCCCTAAAGCCACAAATACTGACAGTCTAGGCTTCTGAAGAAAAATTTTGTTGATAGTATGCTAGATGACCAAATTTAAACATGTCTTCCAAAAATAACACACTGACCTAACCAGAATCTAATGGCCCTCACGATTTGTAAGTACATGCTAGCCAAGCAAAGAGTCCAGGGTGCCACACTTGAGTTATTGGGCTGTAGGAATCAATGATAATTCCCTTTTGAGCACTGAGAGTCTGTGTGCACCCATGTATGTGGCTGTTGTGAAACTATAGTTGTTTCCAGAGCGTGATTGTGATATAACACAAGAAAATATTGTTTTTCCACCATGTGTTAGTGAATGTAATGAGGAGTTGTCATTTCCAACTTTCTGAAGATTTTTAACAAGTTATATGTTAATTGCATGTCATTTTCATGGTTAAAATGGCAATATTGCTACTTTAGTTAGTTGTAAAGTCTTAGAGAGTAAGGCTTTATGATCCAAAAGCATCCATATCCTGACCTTTGGATAGAGATGTATAAATTCAATGAATGCTTACTTTTGTGTTACTGTCTGTCTGTCTGTAGTGTTGGGAGAATGGCATTATCTTGTGCCGGAAGATTGCAGAGCAGTATGAGAGTTACTATGACTACAGGAACCTGAGCAAGATGAGGGTAAAGTACCTGGGTGATTATGAATCAGGCGTGGTATGCTTTTTGATTAACTTCCCAGCGGGGCTATAGGAAATCAACGTTGTGACCATCTTTATACACCTTGCAGAAACTTTTTCTAAGATAAGTCATTTTCCATGAAGCATACTCAGCTACTTATGAGGAGAAATAACAAATTGGTCTGTGTGGTTTTTTTTTTTTATTTAATATACCAAGAAGGAGCCCTTGATCTGTTTCTGAAGTCCCACATCTGAAATACACAATCTAATCAAGGATTAATATTTTAAGGTTTTTTTTTTTTTTTTTTTTTTTTTGTGGAAAACCTCTGCATTGAAGAGCTTCCCAGTTACACACAGAAATCTGACAATATACATTTCTTACTACTACAATCTGCAAAACAAAATGGTAGGGTGGCTCTCATGTTAAAAATAAATTAGGAACAAATCCTGCATGAACTCTTTCTGTACCTTCAGAAATATGTTCTCACTAAACTGAGGTTTTTAGTACAAGGTACTCAGGGATGTTAATATTCTGTAGTCCTGAGTCATTGGTTTGTATCTCCGTGCTTATAAGTTGAAACAAGTCCTTATTCTTGGGAGTGACAAGCATTTTGTGTCATGGTGTATAGTCAAGGTCCTGATGAGTGCTGAGGTCATCTAGCTTTCTAAGACAAAATCTTTTGCCTTTACATATTAAGGTGATAATGATATTCCAATTTTGAGGTTGTCATTGGAAACAAGAGTACACAAATCTTCAACAGCTTGCAAAGCCCCCTTGCACCACCACCAGCACCTTATTCACCTGCTGGGAACTTACCCTCTGCTTTTGTCATAGGACTTCATGACAGTAGGTCATTGAGAGTTCTCCAAGCTTGAAAACTAAAGGAAAAAAATCATCCCATTTTAGCTTCAGTTCATCATGCTGATGCTGGCAGGACCCACAGCTTTATATAAAAATATTGCTATTCAACTTCTCTTGGAATCCTATCCCTGCAACAGAGGAGAGGTTACAGTGTTTACCAGTGAGAGCCCTTGGGTCCCATAGTCACTAAGATTTTTATAAACCCAGAGCATTACACTTCATACCAACTGCTCCCTGGGGCGCTGTTACTGGGGGAGGGGAGGCATTCAAGTACAATATTAGTCTTTCCCTGGAAGCCCCAGGGATGATAATACCACAAAAGGGGAGCCATAGCTATGTTTGCTACCTAGTCTAAACATTGTCAAAGCCACACTTAAGAGCTTTTAGCCTAGACAGCACTTTGTGCTGCACACCTCCCTTGGCTCAGGTTGGTGATTTACCCCCATCCTACCTGGGGAGGCTGCACCTTCCTTATGTCCTGAACTACTGTGTGCAAGGGGGAAGCAAATCCACAGGTTAGAACACCTGGCACAAAACTTATCCCAAAAGGCGTGGTTTCTAATTTTTCATGTTAATTTCTACTTTCTCTGTATCTATGATGAAGTAAACATTTCCTTGATAGACTTATAGAAATCTTCTGCTCAGGTAGCAACATGTAGTAAAACCCTGGATCTTTTGATGGGTTCGTAAACTATAGCTTGTGTCCTGGTGAGTTGAGACGTGTCAAGGAGACCATGTAGCCCACAAAGTCTGAAATGTTTACTCAGTATGTATTTACAAAGTTGGTTTGCAGATCTTCTCCTGGAAACACTTAAAAGAGAATCAGAGCCCTTTTCTGCATGAATTAAACTGTCTCACCTGTATATAGAAGCATGTTCTTATACTGGTATGACTGAAATGTGAGATGGAATTCACAGAACTTCCTCTATACTTTCCTAGATGATGGAAGCCTCTTTGTATGACAAAATCATGGACCAGCAGCGTCTGGAACCTGAGTTCTTCAGAGTTGGATTTTATGGGAAAAAATTCCCATTTTTCTTAAGAGTAAGTAATGCACTTCTTAATTGGTATTGGTGAAATTATTAAGGCCACTCCACGTAGTTAAAAGGGAGGTTTATTTTGTGGGGTACTTACAAATGAGGGGGTAGGTTACAGGGTCTGGCAAGGGTATAGCACAATCCGGCGTTGTTCTCTGGAGAACTCTGCTCGGTCTACCTCCAGCGTCCAGAGTCCGGGAACCAAGAGAGTGAGTCCTTCCCGATCCTTCGTCTTCCGCTTCCTCCTCTGCCCCGCCTTGTGGGCGTGACCATTACCAAAGCCTCAGTGGGGGTTGGAACTTCCAGGCCAATGCTGGGATGGCTACCCACTACAAATTGGCTTTAATCCTTCCTACTCAGATCCTCCAATCAAGGAAACTAAGGAATTAATGACATTTTATGACAAGTAACAAGGAGGCAATGACATTTTTACCCTTTTAACCTGTGAAACTATTAACCTAGGATTTTTGTCTTGAACAGTTTCTGAAGATCTAACAATCTACCCCTTCCTGAGTTTACGTTAGAACAGTGATTGTGGCTTCCCTTGTGTGGCATTCACTGTTGTGTTCTCTGTGCAAGCTCCATAATTAGCATTAGAAAATATGGAGGAAGGCAGTAAGAGGGCTTGGAGGTGTAGACTGTAGGAAGTAATAGTCAGTTCAAGTAGAAATCTTACTTCCAGCACCACGGGGAAGTGTTGTTTGACCTTTTTGATGACTTTGTAAGAAGGTAAATATCATCTAGCAGAGACATCTAATTTATTGCGAGTACAAACTGTTTCTGCAAAGGGGAATTTCCGGACATTGTGTGGTAGATACACTTGGCCATGTAATATTTTATATATGTATGTGTTCATTAGACACCTCCATTTATAACATCCTCCATGTATTAAAACACTGGTTAAAAGAGTTCATTTACTCACTCGGGGACTGTAGAGAAGTTCCCTACATACCTGATAAAACTGAATCCATTTGTGAGCCAAGTAGGGACCTAAATCATCTAATACCAACACTTCAGATGCTGAGGCAGGAGAATTGCCACAACTTTACAACCAGCTTTTGCCTTGTGGTGAATTCTAGGCCAGCCTGGGCTTCAGGGGTGAGATTCTATCTTAAAAAACAAACAGAGCCGTTCATAGTGACTATAATTCCAGCACTCAAGAGGTAGAGGCCAGATGATCAAGAATCCAAGGCCAGCCAGATCTTGTCTCAAAATAAAACACACACACACACACACACACACACACACACATACACACACACACCAAATTGAGTGCATTAGAACTTTAAATCTCAATGTGAAAGTATTTCTGTTGATCTAAATCCTGCCTGAACTGTAAGCATCCATGAGAAAAGGCAAAGTGGCCATACTCAGAGAAGGGAGAGGAGAAAGACTTCATTTATTGTTTAATCTTTAACTTATCTACCTTCTAGATGAAGCAGATTGATGATTGGTTGATAGATTGACCCTCAAAACATCCAAAGACTATATTTATGTTTAGATATTTATGTTTAGAATCACATGAAACATTCAGCTGATGGTTATAGTGTGGTGGTTAGTGTTGGATGTTAACTTATAGGTTCTGGACTCATTGGGAGACAAGCCTCCAGGCATTTCTGTGAGGGATATTTAGAATAAATTACCCTCAGGAATGTGGTGGTGGTGCGGAGTGACACAGAGGAAACTAGCTTAGCAGGAACTTTGAGCACTCATTTCTTCCTGACTGTGGACTGGCACCCTGTGGCCTGCTGCTTACAACCTGACTTCCCCACCACGAAGGACTATACCCTGGAACCATGAGCCAGAGTAAACAGACATTCCTTGAGTTGCCTTTGTCAGGGTGTTTTATCACAATAGGAAAAGGTGCTCGGACAGTGAGCTGACATTTTCTTTCATTGATTAAAATGACCAAGTACTGGGGTGCAACACAGACAGGCATTATATAAAATCCCCTTGTTGCACTTAAAAAACCTGCACAAGACATTGGCGGGTGGGTCTGCCTGAAGATACAGATCAGTTCCCGGTCAAAAACAATGGCAAATGCTCCTAATTGAAAAGGCTGCACTTGAGATGGGGAGACAGGCCAGTCCTGGTCTGGTGTCAGTGTCCCTAAGGAACACAGGGGTCGGGGACCTGGCTCTCAGTGGAGTGGTGTCCTTCTAGAACAGTGAACAGCCGAGGGGCCTAGAGACCCTCAGAGTGGGGCAAAGCGTGACTCTGCTGTAAGTCTCTTCCTTTGTTGATACAAAATTGTACAATATGAAAGACTACATTTTCTTCCGTATCATGCCTAGAGTTGGCTAATCCAGTGTGCATTGTAGGTATGGTGTTTGGAGACCACAAAAGTTTTAGGGACCCAAAAAGGTTTTGATTTCTTTTAACTGTCAGAAGAAAACAAAGTAACTTTTAGGTTAAAGGAAATGTAACAATATTCTATAAGTTATATCTCATGTATTGATAAATGTCTATATTGATGTTTATCTCTAATAAACTGGTAATCTGATACACCTTTTTATATCTTCATGGAGGAAGAGGCCCATGCTGATAAATGTGCTGAAGGGACACAAAGCAGCCATGTAGCGCTGACTAAAATCTGACTTTATTTGAAGCATACAGCGAGCCATCCTAGATGCCTATCTATTATATAAATTACTGTAAGTTAAAGGTTAGGGCTAGAAAAGTGAGTCAGGTGAAGAGCACCTGCTGCTCTTCCAGAAGGACCCCAGTAGGGTTCCCAGCACCCATGCCAAGCAGCTCACAACTGCCTTACCAACAGCCCTGGGGCTCCAACATCCTCTTCTGGCCTCTGCGGGCACCTGTGTTACATGCAGCATACACTCACACAGATACACACATACACATAACTTTAAAAAAAAAATCAATCTTTAAAAATAATGTTTTTAAAAATCAGAAGTAGTTTAGAAGCTCAAATTATAAAGAAAATTTAGCAAACTCCAGAACTACATTGACCAAATAGACCAAATTTTGTTTAGTAGACAATTAGAATAAATGATGTGTCTATCGTCAGTCATTTGAAAAACACCCTTTTTCTATGTAATCGGCATTTACTTCAAAATGAAATGGAAGGGTTGCCCTCTCTTGGTGTCTAAAGAATACTGCAGACTTCAGAATCCAAAGGAACGCTGCCTCTTTTTTCTTTTTGGTTTTTCCAGAGGGGGCTTTCTCTGTGTAGCTTTGGCCCCTTTCCTGGAACTCTGTAGACCAGGCTGCCCTCCCTTTTTTATTCCAAATTAAAAATAAACAAATAGCAAGATTAAAAATGTCCATTTGTTGTTTGATTAATTTCAGGATACATTTAAAAACTCAAATACAGTGAAACAGTTGTATAATCTAAGTAGTTATTTCTCCCTAAATGGGAAACTTTGGACCCTTATAACTGGGCAGGTCTGCTTGTACGTCATTGAAAAAGAACTCTGAAAATGTGTATCTGAAGCACTGTTCACATCATCTAAAAAGTAGAAAAAAAATCAACTATCTATCGGGTGATGGATGTACAGGCCAAATGTAATATATACTACACATCAAAAAAACCAGAGAAGTATATGTACCTACCACAAGCTAGAGAACTTTGGTGGATGCTCATTGAAGCCAGGTGCCTAGGAGGTGGCTTTAGCTGGTAAAGGGTCTGCCCAGCTTACAGGCCCTCAGTTTGATTCCCGGCGCTGCTTAAGCAAGACGTGAGTGGTGTGCATCTGCCTTCTCAGCACTCAGGAGGTGGAGACAAGTGAAACCAGTGAGTCAGTCATAATGTGATGGGTGGGTCATTAAACTAGCCAAGCGTGTTCCTCAGATCTAGCCAGCTATTAGGATACTTTTTGAAAACGTTCCCACCTTTGCGGCTCTCTGGACTAGCTCAAATAACTCTTGGCATTTTAAAAATACTTTATGTGTGTGTTGGGACACGAGCTGCATGGTGCATGTATGGAGGTCAGAAGAGAACTTGCAGGAGTCAGTTCTCTCTTTTCCCCATCTGGGTACCAGATACTGAACTCAGGTCATCAGGCATGGCAAGCATTTTTATCCTGTGAGCCAATTTTCTGGCCCTAATCTCCAGCATCCTTACCTGAATGAGAGAGCCCTAACCTCTAGAATAAATTAATAGAATATAGCATGATACGGAAAAACAAAACAAGCAGACATTTAGCAAGGCTCTAAAACTCACTAAGGATTTCTAGCTCCAGCAAGCTGAGCTAAGGTGGTTATGGCATCGAAGTCACTGTGCCTTTGGCCCCTCTGTCCTCCTGAAGGCTATAGTCGAGATGGGCCGCCTGCCTGACCTCCTAATAGAAGTATAGGGCTGGTTCAGAGACTTTCAGAAAGACAATCCAGTAAGAAGGAATTTTAGTTATTACATTGGTTTGTTCTCTTAGAAATTAGAAATTTATGTATATGAGTTTGATTTTATAAAAATCATCTCCAACATATGTCT
The DNA here is from genome assembly GCF_903995425.1 of Onychomys torridus. Taxonomy (NCBI): domain Eukaryota; kingdom Metazoa; phylum Chordata; class Mammalia; order Rodentia; family Cricetidae; genus Onychomys; species Onychomys torridus. The sequence continues at coordinate 10,193,681 of NC_050456.1, forward strand.
GTCAACATTTTAGGAAATATTGCTTGGTTCTTGTCTTTGATGCTCAGTATCGGGCCCACTGCATCCCCCATGCAAATTAACCTGGAATTCAGAGCATGCTGTTGGGTCTGGTGAAGGTCAATAACACGTGAGGCTCTTGCCCTTTGTCCAGCATGTTTAATTGATGGGCATATTTTTCAGATAGTTCTGGTTTATTAATGTTGTAATGTCATGTTGCAGTGGGGGCAGATGGTCACTTATTGCCACTGTCATGATTTTTGCCTTGTCTTTGTTGTATAATCCTAATTTTCTTGGTTGCACCCCAGAATAAGGAGTTCGTATGTCGAGGGCATGACTATGAAAGACTGGAGGCCTTCCAACAGAGAATGCTGAACGAGTTCCCCCATGCCATCGCCATGCAGCATGCCAACCAGCCTGACGAAACCATCTTCCAGGCGGAGGCTCAGTGTATCCATTCCTGGTGGGCTAGGCTCCAGTGGGGTGGCACCTGCCATTAGCTCCAAGGCAATGTCCTATTAAGTGTTACAGCCACTGTTCCCTTTTCAGTGGCCACACTCTTACCCTTCCCAGTCCCTATCATCTTAGTACCTTCTCAACAGAATGTAATTATTCGAATGGTTATCACAGGATCAGTTGAGAAGAAATCCCTTAAACAGCTGGTAAGGACCCCTCTCCCTCCTGATTGGCACACAGATCCAGCTCTGCTTCTGAAGCTCTTTCTAACTGGATTTCCCATAGAAGAATTTTCCTCTGACTCTGTGGAAACTGCTTTAGTTCAAGGAAGTGGAAGCCTTGTGTTCACTACTGCACATCCTCCACCCTCCTCTCCCCCATACTTTAATTATGGAGTGAGGAAAGGAAGAAAAAGAAGCACCTCCAGTATCTTTGGGGGGGCTCTTACTATGATATTCTGGACTCTGACTTAATCATAGCATAAAATTCACAGTCCCAGCATCTAAACAGAGACAGCTCAAATGGAAGTACTTTGGCTTTCGACACAGTGCAATTCACCCATCAGTTCTCTCTAAATCCATCTGAAACCCATGGTTTTAAAGAAGACTGGGAAGCTCCTAGTATCTATTACGGATGTACTTTCAAAGCAGAAACCTAAATATGCAAGAGAAACAAAAAATTGTTTAAGAAAAAAATACTTATCTTTGTTTCTCTGGGAAGTAAGTAATTAGGTAAGCAAACTAGTAAATAAAATGTGAGCTCCAGCCAACCACTTTGCTTCTCTGTACTTGGTTTTGGAGAACGGATACCCAGTTATAGAAGGCTGAGGTCACAGCAGCTCTTGGTAAGAGCAAGTCCTTGCTGGTGTTCTGGTCACTGCCTTTGATCATAGTCTTAGGAGGATTTCCATTATGGGATTATCATTATAAATAAATTTGGGGAGCCGTGAGCAGACTAAAGATCAAAGCTCATTACAAGAGCTAGGTTATTCTGATACTGAATCCTCAAGCCCACCTGTTCCTCCCCACCCCCACTCACAGGTTATGGAAATGCCACACATATGTACTGTCAGAACCGCATACTTAGGACCCAGTCAAGGCCTGAAGCTTGAGGCATGCTTCATGAAGTGTGTTGTTCATATCTCCTGGGCAATTTTTTTAAAATGCTTTCAGCTGAAATGGAAACACCAGATGGCTACCCAGAATGCCTTGCTGTTTGCCAAGTCAGGTTCCTTCCTTGACTCTTTCCTCCTAGATTTGCAGATATATGCTGTGACTCCCATTCCGGAGAGCCAGGAGGTCCTGCAGAGAGAGGGGGTTCCCGACAACATCAAAAGCTTCTATAAAGTGAATCACATCTGGAAGTTCCGCTATGACAGACCATTCCACAAAGGCACAAAAGACAAGGAGAATGAATTCAAGGTACCCTGCCTGCCTGTCACATCTCTGTCACATGCTGCCTCCTGTGTGCTTCCCTGAGTCTTGGAAAATAGGAACTGAGGCTACTGTCACGTGACTGGAACAAAGGGTCTAGAAATCTTTCATACTAGTAGCTCCCCAGCTCTACAGTGTAGCCACGTGATGGGGAACACTTTCCAGGCAAGAAGATTTTGGGTCCCCTGCCAGGAAAATCTGAGCAGATCTGGGAGGAGTTCCTGACATCCTGACAAAGGGCAGTGCTCCTGAGACCCGCGTTTAAAATCCTCTCCAAACCCAGTCCTGTTGTCCATTCATGGTGAGCCATTGTGGGAGTAGTGAGTACATTCCAACATCAAAGAAGCCCAGAGTAAAGAGAAACCAAGGCAGAGGCGAGGGGGAACTGAGAAAAGGCCACGTGGGCAGACGGCTGGTGCAGAGGAGACACTCACTGCTCTGTCCTTTGTTACAGTCTTCCTGACAGCAGTGTGGTTAGGTTTCCTACATGCGGACCAGCATGCATGCACATCTTGGCCTCTGCCTGGCCTGGGGTGTCTGTCCTCACCATGCCCAATAGGCCTTGCTAGTTCTGCATGCTCCCAGCCAGAAAGAGTTCTTACGGCCCCAATGGGGAAAGGAGGCAGATGTTCAGAAACCATTTGTGCCCATCCCTTTCCTTGAAAACAGTGATGTGGCAAGCCTAGGATGAGCCAAGTGACTCAGCATCTGCACATCAACAAACTGTCAAATGACCTTATCTGTGAGGGTTGGCTTAGCATCTCTCACAGAAAATGCTCCCTTCCTAAGCCAGGAGGCATCTCCTAACACTTTCTCCTGCCTACTGTTGACCCACACAGTCTTGCCTATCAGTTCCCAGAGCTGCCAGTAGTTAATTACAGGGGTTATTCCCAGCCAAGAGGCAAGAGGGTGGTGGTGGTAGCCTTGCAGAGTTCTACAGAGACTGAATTAAAAAAAAAAAAAAAAAAAAAAGAGGGGCTTTTGTGAAAGGTTTGATGTGCATTCACTGTGGATCCCTTCAGAAATCTAATCACAAAATGTTCTCATGATAAAAGAACAAAAGACAGGCTAGAACCAACCAACTGCAGCAGCACCAGCAAGCTGCCCTGCTGGCCTCTTCTTGAGGTCATCCTTCTCCCTGTGGATTGAACAGTAACAGGCCCATTGGAAAACACCACTGAGGGATTGCTGCAAAGACCCACAATCATGTTCTAGACCTTTCTGCATCGTTCAAATTCTCTCTTCCTCCTCCAGAGTCAGCTAATTAGATCTAATTAGATCTAATTAGAATGTGATGCCATTCTTTTTCCTTGCACTCACTTCCAGTCCTCTGTCCCGGATGCACTAGAGTCATCTGGTTGGCTTGCACAGTCGCATGCCCATGACCGTTAGTCTCGCCCTGGAACCCACGTCTTCCAACTCCCTTTCTTTTGCTTTTCCTGCTGTACCATACCTCCACCTGGCCAGCAATTAAATGATCAGTGATACAGCTACCTCACTGGGATGGATAAGGTTAAATCAGGCTCCCTCTCCCTGTACTTATGGCCTTCAGAATCTGGCTCCAGATTGTACCGAATTGCCCCCAAGCCTGTCCTCTCCACAGTCTGCCTACCCACCCTCCCTCTTGACTCCAGCGACACCCACCTTCTCTCTCCATTGGTTGCCATACCCTTTCACAAGCAGTTAGAGGGCTGTGTGGGCAGCCTTCTGCCTGCACAGCAGCCCCCACTCTCCTCCCCATGAACTCTTCACTCTGTGAGAATCCAGCTCATTTGTCTTCTCAGAAGGCTGCCGTCCTCATCCCTACAATGGTATGAACACCTGCATCCTATGCACACCGTGAACATCCCTTTCCTCCCTCTGAGCTCCTTATCTGCTTGGCTCCCTATCATAAGCAGATCCCTCCAGATCCCTCCAGATCCCTCCAGATCCCTCCAGCTCTTCCCACGGGGACTCTTCCATAGTCATCTCAGTAGCTCTTCACTGGTAAAAAAACAAAAACAAAAACAAACAAAAAAAAAAAAAACAGGAGGAAAACATCCTCTTTTTAGCCCCTCTGTGGGCTGAATAAATGGTGCAATTCCAGGAATTTTGTCAAGTTCCTGTCCCTCTTGGGAGCTCACTAAATAACAATGATAAAGTATAAATTCCAAAACTTGTTGATAAAAGAAAACCTTGTCATGTACAGTGGCTCATGTCCAAAGCAGCTGTGTTTCATGTCTCCTGGAGGAGCTGGTTCCTGGTCAGGAGTCCAGCTTGGAGCACACAGGTGTCCCTGAGTTACAGCAGCTCAGCTTATCACCGGAATTATAGCCTCACGCATGTGGCAATGGAGAAGAGATGAGGCTCCGTGTGTGTGTGTGTGTGTGTGTGTGTGTGTGTGTGTGTGTCTGTCTGTCTGTCTGTCTGTGTCTGTCTCTGTGTGTCTGTCTGTCTGTCTGTCTGTGTGTGTGTGTCTGTCTGTGTCTGTGTCTGTGTGTGTGTGTGTGTGTGTGTGTGTGTGTGTGTCTGTCTGTCTGTGTGTGTCTGTCTGTCTGTGTCTGTCTCTGTGTGTCTGTCTGTCTGTCTGTCTGTCTGTGTGTGTGTGTCTGTCTGTCTGTGTCTGTGTCTGTCTGTCTGTGTGTGTGTGTGTCTGTGTGTGTGTGTGTGTGTCTGTCTGTGTGTGTGTCTGTCTGTCTGTCTCTGTCTGTCTGTCTGTGTCTGTCTGTGTGTGTGTCTGTCTGTCTGTCTGTGTCTGTCTGTGTGTGTGTGTGTCTGTCTGTCTGTCTGTGTCTGTGTGTGTGTGTGTGTGTGTGTGTGTGTGTGTGTGTGTGTCTGTCTGTCTGTCTGTGTCTGTGTCTGTCTGTCTGTGTCTCTGTGTGTGTGTGTGTGTGTGTGTGTCTGTGTCTGTGTCTGTCTGTGTGTCTGTGTGTGTCTGTGTGTGTCTGTCTGTCTGTGTGTGTGTGTGTGTGTGTGTCTGTCTGTGTGTGTGTGTGTCTGTCTGTCTCTGTCTGTCTGTCTGTGTCTGTCTGTGTGTGTGTGTCTGTCTGTGTGTGTGTGTGTGTGTGTGTGTGTGTGTGTGTGTGTGTGTGTGTGTCTGTGTGTGTGTCTGTGTGTGTGTCTGTGTGTCTGTCTGTCTCTGTGTGTGTGTCTGTCTGTCTGTCTGTGTCTGTGTCTGTCTGTCTGTGTCTGTGTGTGTGTGTGTGTGTGTGTGTGTGTGTCTGTGTCTGTGTCTGTCTGTGTGTGTGTGTGTGTCTGTGTGTGTGTGCCCGTGTGTCTGTGTGTGTCAATGCCAGCCCTTCTGGTAATTAGAATGTGGCTTTTGAGTGGCTCAAGAATCTCTCTGCAACTAGTGACCCTAGAGTCCCTTCTCCCTTCAGATGGCTGTGACTCTGATCTTGTCTTGATAGCTCATGTTATTGCCTCTTGGAGATGAAAATGGCTAAACCTTGATGAGTAAAAGGGTTAAAGTCCCATTTTGGAGAAACAGTGGAGGAGACTGCATACAACTTGCTGTTGTGTTCTGGCCCCTGCTTTCTGAGCAGGTCCTCGCTTGCTCTGCAGAGGTTTCAGGCAGTCTGCAGAAGTACCTACATGCGTTTTAAATGCATCGTACTGTTTCACAAGTGTTCCAGTGAGGACTAAAGGAGGGCTGCAGGAATGAGCAGCACCTGGTCAGACTTGTCGCAGCTCAGGGCTTAGAAAGTGGGGCAACATGAGAGTGACTTTGTGTTGTGTTTTGCAGAGTCTCTGGGTGGAGAGAACATCACTCTACTTGGTGCAGAGTTTACCGGGCATCTCCCGCTGGTTCGAAGTGGAAAGGCGTGAAGTGGTAAGGAGTGGAGCATCTTCCCCACATCCACAGCCCAGCTGCTCCCCTCGGACTGAGCCCATTACTGATTGCCTATGCTTTTGCATTCCCTGGGGTCCCTCAAAATACTGACTGCTATTACCCAAGGCATTGAAAGTGAATGTTGATATTGTCCTGGTTCATCCAACCAGAAAAATTCTTTAAAGCAATTATGGTTGCAGCATGTAAAAACAACAAAAAGCTGTTGGGGTTCTTGAGTGGCAACCAGAATGCCAAGTCTCCTAATGGTGCCAGATCTGTGATCTTCATTGCCTGCGATGTGGCAGTCCAGAGCCAAGAAGGCAGTCTATTATGTAGTCATCACGCTGGAGTTATGCAATAGGTATTCTGTTCCAGTTTTCAAAATTTTTACCAAGAAGTTAGAAGCCTTTGATAAAGATCATCATCATCAAGATGTTGAAAGAGTGTAGACTCAAACAGATTTTTTAATGATTCCAAAATCTATTGTTCTCTTCAAGACTTGGTTTTCCTGTTGGCAAAGTGAAACTAATATGAAGCCCCTTCATATAAAGCTTATGTGACGTCTGTCCACACATGGAGCCTGTGCTGTTTTGGTCTGCGGTGGGAGGAATTGTGTGAGGAGCTGAGCAGGCCTGGCTGGAGCCTCAGCTAGAGATCAGTGGATGACATTATAGAACCTGGTGACCACAGCTCTTGAGGATTCTCTGGTTGCCAGGCATCTCCCCAGCTTCCATCCCCAGTAAAGAGAAACTGGAGAGAGCAGCTGAAGGCAACAGGGCTGGGACTGCACACTGGTGTCTGTCCCTACTGCATTTCAGCGTGACAGCTGTAGGACCCCTGTATTGATTCAGCCTAGTACCCTGTTTGAAATAAAACACATCAATGGTAAATCTATCATTCAAACAGTACCTCAGTTAAGTAGCAGCCTGCTCTGTCAATAAGCAAATGAGAGTAGCTCCCACCCAGAATGTCTCTCCAGAGGCTTCTCCTGCAAAGTCTCTCAGCCGTGAAGACCCACTGATCATGTTCGAAGCTAAGAGTTGGATGAGTTTTTCATTTCTCAGTGTCAAAATATTAATAGAGCACCCTAAGCAAATGAAACCCAATTCAGGAAATCATGTCAGCCCAGTTGTTCTGCATGCAATCTGAGTTAGAGGTCCCCTAGAGCTGCTTGCTGGTGTGGCATACTTTAGTGCCTTTCAAGGAAGAGGGGAGGCAGCCAAACACTGTGCTCACAAAGTCTTGTTATTATGCTTCTTACAGAGTGGCAGAAGCCCAACCCACAGCAGAGTTCTTAATCCTCCACGCTGCATTAATGGTTCAAGGAGCCTTTGCAGATCCATGCAGCCCAGAATGTTAAATCTTGTGAAGATTCACCAATGGTCCTAGCCCAGGAAACAACAGACACTCATACACACACACACACACACACACACACACACACACACACACACACCCCTCATGAAAAGTAGCATGCTGCTAATGATAGAGAACTACTAAACATAGCCTTTGAAACATCAGCTGCCTACCTTCTTAGACTATGTAATCTCATGTTCTAAGAGAACAAGTCACACTGGTCTACTTTGTTCCCTTGAGTACAGCCCACGCTCGGCAGCCTCCATGTGGTTCTCCTGTTCCACCTACCTGGAATGCTCCATGATCCATTAGCTTACTGGTTTGGCTCTTGCTGTCCAACACAGGTCTTCAGGAACACAGTACATACTCAATAAACACAGAAAATGAGTTGAGATTTCTTGTCTGCAATGCCAGAATCTGAAAGAAAAAGACATTCAAAGTTTGGCTTCAAATTCATTTGATCCTAGAGTTCACGGTAAAGAAAGACCACTGGTGTGTTTGCTCAGCTGCCTGTCAGACACCATCCACACTAGGAACACTAGACACGGGACGAAGCTGCCAGCTTAGTTCTACCTTGATTCCTCCACTCCCTACAAGATGTGTGGTGTCTTTAGCAGTAAGGTCTAATCAGCTAGTTCTGGGGTCCAGAGGAATGGTGAGCGCCGGGATTGTTTTAAAGACCTCCAGAGCCTCTTTGGCTGACAATCCGTAAGGAAGTATATCAGACCTGGCACTATGGTCTTGTTTAGTAACACTGGCTCACAGCAGCACTCTCCAAACATCCGGGATAGTGCCCTTCTAAATCTTCCTAAACTTCTGTTTTAAATTGGCTTAACGGGGTAGTAAGTGTCCATGTGGCGTTTCTGTCCACTCTCAGTTCTGGTTACCTTCCTCCTTCGCTTCTTGTCTCCTCTCTCCGGCCACACCCATCCTTTCTTACACTTTTCCCTCACAGCTCCCTGACTTTTTATCACCTGTGCGTTGCTCTCTCCGCCCCCTTAAGGCGTTTTCCACTCCAATAGCCCTTGCTTACTTCTTCAGGTACTCCAGATTAATTACGCAAACGTGAAGGTTTGAAGCTAGGCTGCATAAATGAGAAAGACGTGAAAGTGTTTCTATTTCTGAGTCTCAGTCTGCCCCCCCCTCCCTACCCTCGGTTTCATCCATTTGCCTGCAGACTTCCTAATGGCACTTTTCTCCATGGCTGAATAAAACACAGCGTGTACACATATCCCACTTCACTATTCAGTCGTCAGGTGATGGCCATCAAGACTGATTCCATTTCTCAGCTATCGTGAACAGCGCAGCACTGAGCATGGTTGAGTCGCTATCTCAAGCATGAGATATCTCTGGATAGCATGAGGTGGATTCCACTGGATATTTGGTCAAGAGTGGGTCCGATGGTAGTTCTGTTTCTAGCTGTTTTGAGACCCTCCACACTGATCTCCACAGGGCCGCAGCAGTCTGCTCCACCAACAGTGAATAAGGCCTCCTCTGCCCTCACCTGTATTTGTTGTTATTGGATTTCTTAATGACCGCCATCTTGACTCTGGGGAGATGGAATCTCAGTGTAGACTGGATGCCCCTCGTCATACCCAGTGCAGTTTACCTGCCCCTCCCCCAAAAACAAACAAACAAACAAGAAAACTCCTGAGGAGATTTTTAGTTCCTAGGGCTGAACTTATTCCTATTTAGCTAAATTGTCGTGATGCCAATCTGCCTTCTAAATATTTATGATTATATCTACACACAAGGGCTTCCTTCTTCCAGCCTTATTCAGAGAAGCCTGTTCACAGTAAATAGTGGTGAATGCAGAAACCCATGGCTGCTCACAGTGCTGACTGTAACAGCTGGACCTGACCCCTGAACAGGACATTTATACCACCCCACTTTGGGGTGTGTGGCCGAAGAATGTTAGCTAGGAAGAAGGGCTGTGGAATCCTGTCTGCTGGAGCTGGTGCAGCCAGTGGACTTAGAACCTCATAACAGCCTCCTGTCATGAACCTGTGCAGGGCAGGTTCTATCAACAGTCAATCTACAGATCAGGGAGGGCTTTGTGTCCCCCGCCCCCCCGTCCGCCCGTCCGCCCGTCCGTCCGTCCCTCCCCCCCCCCCCGAACTACTGGCTAGTGATGGATGCTAGGGAAGCAGTCGTTAGTCTTCATTTGAGTACCCACTGAGGAGCCCACTAGACCCAGTGGGTGAGTCCAAACCCATGGTTACACAGATGATCCTGGATAAACTCAGTGGGTCTCCAAACAGTAACAAAACAAAACAAAGATGTGGGAAGGGCACTCATAGAGAGGATGGAATAATAGGGTGTGAGGGAGATTTAAAAGGGTTGTATTAGTACCTACCAAATTATACTTTATACATGTATAAAACTGTCAGAGAACTAACATAATCAAAGATGTACATATGGATCACAGAAACGCAGGAGCCTCCCCCAGCCTTGCTAACAGCGCCATCTAGTGCTTCGTTACTGCCCTGCCCTCCAGGGGAGCCTGCATGTAAGGAGCCTCTGCTTCATAGTTCATAGATGGGAGCCAGTGACTCCTTGAAACTTAGTTATGTCACACAAAAATAGAGAAAAATGTGTAGCAATCCTAACTTGTCATCTTCAGCAGCCAGAAAAAGGACCAATTTTATTTCATCTGCCCTTCTAACCACTCCTCACACCAGATAATTTTGTGACAAGTGTGACATCATACAGTTTCATCCAGCACCGTCTCATTATGTGTATTTCTAAACGACCGTATCATATTATATATAAATGATAATACTATGTATTGACTATAAATGGTCCAGTGTTCCAGTAAGCCTCACCAGGAGTCTCTTTGATTTCTTTTTCATTCTTTGTTGACTCTGGATGTCCATTGCCATTGTGTATAGTGTCTCCTAAATCCTTTTTAGTCTAGATGCTCCCCGGCATCATTTTTTTAAAAATAATTTTTGTTGAAGAATCACATTGGTTTGCCTTGAAATGTTTCCTTAAGTCTTGACCCATGTGGGGTCATTTATCATGTTTCTCTGTGGCCTCCCTTTCTTGTAAATTGCTAGATTAATTGCAGGACTACTTCATAGGTACTTTGTGCTCTCTCTGACTCCCTTCCCGCCCCCCTTCTCTTTTCTTCTGATGTTAGCAAGAATAAATGATCATCAGATATTGTTCATCATTGCCCAGACCCTTTGGTCTTTCAGGGATTAAGATATGATATTAGCTCAGTAGGTAAAGGTGCTTGCCGCAAAGTCTGAAAACTTTGGTCAACCCCCAGGACCCAAATGGTTATCGGAAAGAGCCAGCTGCTTGAGTTTGTTTTCTAACCTCCATGTGCACACTCATGATAAATAAATGTATTTTATCTTTTGATATTTCATCATCTATCTTTATTCATTGCAATATTCCTATAAAATAATAATATCCATCATCAAATAGTTTATTGCTATGAGATCTAGGAAAAGAGATAAAATGTTCCATTCAAAATGAGTTCATTCCTTATTGCCCTGTGAGAGTAACAAGAAGGTTACTTTGGTTTCACTTGATTTGGGTTTTACTATTGTTACTAGGTCATAGATTTAAGTGTATTTGTTCTGTGTTAATACCTAGCAGCTATTGTTATTAAATTATTCCTCTTAATTTTATTATTTAGTTTCAATTGCTTTATGATTGCACTTTGACGCCTGTTCAAATTCTCTTCTGAGTCATTTCTTACTTATCCACAGAGACGTCACCTTTGAGCCAATCAGACACAACTCCTTGTCCCTTCCCAGTGACAAGCTTTCTTAGTAATTCAAGGTGACCGAAGCATCGTTCACCATACCTTTGTATCTCACAGCAATGTTACAATTTAGAACAACAGATGAAATCTGTAAGTGGGATTCCCAGGGCTCCCCACTTTGAAGTGTACATTAGGAGACACTGCACATCATACTCCAGAGGGTTTAGCTCTAAACTTCTCAGGGACATTCTCCTGGAGTCTGGCCTTGTCTACTTAAGAAGTCTTCTAACTTCCTACTACAAGCCTCCATGGGCTCTTCCTCCTATTACGTGAAGGTTTGGTCAGCTAGAGGAAATGACCTGGCCACCTGTCTCCTTCTCAGTTCCCCCAAAGGACTTTCTTGGGAAGGAGAGTGGACAGCTGCCTACTGTCTTTCTCCCAGACTCCTTCTTTGCTTTCTGACCTGATAAGGAAAATATGGCAGCTTGTGTATTGCTCACTTGTATTTACTCAGAGCTGTGAGATTTGCTGTCGTATATTTATTTACTCATTCTGGTTCTTTTGCGACTGGTACACTCCTTCCCTGTGTCCGGTTTTCTCCAGCATTATGAACTATTTATACTTTGTCTCAAGTACATACTGGAAATAGTCTCTGAAGTTCTTGTATTTTATTATATCTTATGTGATCTTCACAAAATTATAAATTAATAGTATTAGAGTTTGTAAACGTGAAGATGGATTCTTGTATTTTATTATAGTAAAAACAACTCATAAAATTTCTCGTAACCATTTTTAAGTGTGTAGTAACGGGGCTGGTTGTTTGCAGCTGGTGAATGATTGATCTCTTCAAGTTCTTCCCCTTGTGAACTGAAAGTCTGTGTCCTTTCAACAGCCTCTCCTCCCCACCCACAGCTCCTAAGCAGCAGTTCTCAACCTGTGGGCCCTGACCCCTTTGGGGTTCAATTGACCTTTTCACAGGGGTCACCTAAGAGCATTGGAAAACACAGAATCATCTTTGCACTATGATTCATAACAATAGCAAAATTACAGTTACAGTGTAGCAACGAAAATGATTTAACGGTTGGGGGTCACCCCAACATGGGGAACCGTGTTAAAGGGCTACAGCATCAGGAAGGGTGAGAGCCACAGCCCCATTCTGCCCTGTGTTCCAAAGTGTTTCACTTTTTAGCTTGCAGTGATTTAGACTCAGACTCTGCTTTCTGCTTTGGCGTTTGAACATAGGAAACGAAAGTTTAATATCACAGTAGCCAGTGCTGCTAGTAACATTGCAGGGGCCCTTGAGCACAGCTCCAAATTACAGTCCCACTTCCCTGTCTTGGCTCTAGTATGTATTTTTTTTTTTTTTGCTTCATTTTCACTGATTTACACTTTTCTAAACCAGTCCACTTAGTTTCATGTAACTGTGTACTCTGCCCAGACTTGTTCCACCCTCCTAGTGTTACTTGTGACATTTTTCCAATTAAGGATGACAAGAATGCTTCCCATGAATGCTTCCCATGACTATAATTATTCCACTGCATAAACAGACCACAGTATATTACAAATTCTCTTGTTGATAAACAGTAATTTGGGGCAACAGTTACAAACATTTTTATACACGGTTCCAGCTGCACATGTACATACATGTCCAGCTCCGACTTTTTTTCAGGTGTATGCCTGTGAATAGACTCTCTAGACCATGAGATAATGAAAAGTAAAAATCATATCTATGAAATTTGCACAGTAGATGGGCGATGGTCCTTCAACCGTTTTCCGGTCGATGCAGCAGCTTGAACGTCCAGCAGCAGGAGAGGAGCTGGTGTCCACATTTACACTCTTGTTTGCTGTGGCCACACTTATTTTTACCATTCTATGGGGTGTTTTATATGACATCACTATGGTATGATTCTTCATTTGTTTCCTGGCCATTTTGTAGACATTTACTGGCCATTTTGAATTGATTCCTCTGTGAAATTGATGTTTCAATCTTTTGCCCAGTTTTTCTTGGTTTCGTTTACCTTTGTCTTACTGGTTTTGAAGTCTTGTACATTCTGTGAATGGGTTCTTTGCTGACTATGCACATTAAAATCATTGGTCATGTATTGTGGCTTGTACTCCCTTCCCTTTTTATTACCTTTGATAAATGTTTATTCTTAACTTCCATACACTTGAGTTATTCTAAGACTTCTCAGCGTTGCTTTAAGACAGTCTAAGAGGCCTTTTATCTCATTTGTGTCTCTAACTGAAAGAAGAAGAGCATAAGTGTGCTTTCTGTATGCCCAAATTGCCTCATTACTCAGAGTTTGGCAGACCTTCTCTTCAGAGAGAATGTAGTAACATTAACAGCACAATGCCTTCTATTGGAAAAACACTTTGATCACACTCACAATTAGGTCCCCTGTACCAACCCAGTAAGTCATTATGATTCTATTTGGCTCTGTGCCAAGAAATAGATCCTGGCATGTACATGATTATCTTGTTTTCTGTAACTCCCAACTGTGTGTCATCCTGTGCCACCATATGGTGCTATTATAAATGCATATGGGGGTCTGTATGGGCATATGTCCCCTCTCTGCAATGGGGCTGAAAGCTCTTTGACACCGGAAGATCTGCTAATGTATCTCTGCATTTCCCATGCTGCTCTGTATCCAATAAGCACCTAAAGGGGTGAAGCATTCGTTATTTGGGGTCCATCCAAAAGAACATAAAAAACATGGGGAGCTTATTGCCATGCTATTAGAAAATGGACAGTTTCTGGTTACCCAAAGCACACTTCCACCAATGGATATAGTCACCTGCTGTTCTCACTCCTTCCTGATGAATGGGTACCTTGACTTCCACATCCTTTTCTGTGCTATGGGATGACTCCCGGAAGAGATGTTGATGGGAGCTAAGAACCAGAGGTGATTCAAAAGCTGGATACTCTCTCTCTCTCTCTCTCTCTCTCTCTCTCTCTCTCTCTCTCTCTCACACACACACACACACACACACACACACACACACACACACACACATATCTTTAGCTTTGAATGTCATAAAAGTCAATAGATATTTACACTCATTTGCTTTTCAGGTAGAAATGAGTCCCCTGGAAAATGCCATTGAAGTGTTAGAAAATAAGAATCAGCAGCTGAAGGCTCTGATCAGCCAGTGTCAGACGAGGCAGATGCAGAACATCAACCCCTTGACCATGTGCCTCAATGGAGTCATAGATGCCGCAGTAAATGGTGGAGTTTCCAGGTACCAAGAGGTGAGGACTGAGGATTGCTGGAGAAGAACTGGTCAGTGGTGATGCCTTGGGGTTTTGTGAATCTTTTTGTGCAAAAAAAGAAAAAGAAAAAAGAGAAATCTTTTTGTTGGGCCCATTCTCAGTGACAGATGGCTGCAATCGGCACAGATGTTTGTAAAACAGAACAAATGTATAGCCAGCCATTTGTGTGGTCCATGTATTCTGTCTTCATGATGAGGTACTTCAAGTCTGTGTGCTTGTGTTGGGATGAAAAAATGTAGTGAGAAGGTCAGAAATGTTTAACGAATATCTACCTGAAATAATTTGCCTAGTCAAGGAGGTTCATGGGTGTAGTCTTGTGGTTGTTTGTTGTTGATGATGGTTTAGGTAGACTTTTCATCATTTTGTTGTTGTTTGTTTGTTTGTTTTTTGTTTTTCCGAAACAGGGTTTCTCTGTAGCTTTGCCCCTTTTCTGGTACTCATTCTGTAGCCTGGAAGACCATCTTGGCCACATTGAATCTTAAGACAATTTATTTTAGTTTATAATTTATTATTATAGTTTATTGACTTGGGTCTGCTTTTTTTTTTTTTTTTTTTGCCAGAGATGCTTAGTGTACAAGCTCTGGCTTTCTGAATGTTGCCTGTGACCAGCTGCCCACAGATAGGAATCTCTCCATCTGTCCCCAAACATGTTTCATAATCACACTATTTCTCTACATAGCCAAGCCTTAGAAAAGTAAGAAGTGTGTCTTTCACTTCCACGGTGACTCTCCCAGCCTGTTCTGACTTTCCCTTTTCTTCCTAGGCATTCTTTGTCAAGGACTATATTTTAAGTCATCCTGAAGATGGGGAGAAGATAGCACGGTTAAGAGAACTGATGCTTGAGCAGGTAGGGCGAAATTCTATCCGGCTCTGTGTGTTGTGACAAAACACCCACCTGCAGGCATTTGCGTGAACAGCCTAGCTGAGGGGTCCATAAGTGGGCAGATCCACCTGTATGTAGTATATCCCAACTGGCTAGTTTCTACTCTTTCCTCCCACTCAGATGCAAGAACAAACTTAACAAGTCATCCCCTATAAGTAACATCTCACGTGGCCTCCTTTATGTCCCTCCCTAAGACTTACTGCTGGCTTGTTGTTAACTTGTCCCTCAGAATTTTATACTCAGATTCAGGCTGCCTCAAGATCGTGGATAAATACATGAGTGAATGAGACTGTTACGTAAGCGCCATAGTAAGGAGCAGGCAGGCAGTGGGATTTGCTCTGCGGCAGTATTGTGTTTTGCAGATAAAGCCCAGAGGTTTTATTGTGAGGACAAACCAGGATGCTCATCATTTTCTACTTTAAAGAACAGTGTACTTTTATTTATTTGGTGCCATTGAGGACTAAGAGCTGGAGCAAGTGTTCTGTCGCTTGCTGTGCCCTGTCGATAGCTACCTGAAAAGGGTTTGCAAACCTCTGAGATGGGAGACGTAGTTGGAAGTCTGGTTTAAACAGGAAATAGTTTTGTTCCCATGAAAAGTAGAGTATATATGACAATGGGACAAAAGCATCTCTTCCTACTTGAGAATATGAAATTAGTAAATACAGCATGTTTTTAGAGGGTTGTGGTGGAATTTAGTCCATTTATGCTCTCTAGATAGTATCCATAAGATGGTGACCTGGGGAGAGACAGGGCCATGGATGAGTGCAAGTGGCCTAGTTCAGGGAAACGAGACTTTACCCTACAAAGGAAAATCAAGAAGTAGATAAGCTCCCAGTGTGGTTGTGGGAAGGATACAGTTGCAGGATTGCATAAAGACCTTAATGTGGTTGATTTTTTTTTATAATCTCTGCATTTTACCTGAGCATCACCTCCCATAAGCAGTCTCCTTCAGATTCTGTCTTCTGTGTTCAGCCTGAATGAGTTCTTTCCCCAGAATTAAAACAGCAGCTTGGAGTTAAGAAGCTTTTCAAGAAAATACAGTTAGACTTTACTGTGTCATGCCTGGCATTGTTCATGAGATCCTATGGAAAGTGCTGTGGCCAGGAAATTGTGAGGTCTCTGCTATTTAACAATTGAAATAAAAGTGTATCATGTAACCTTGGATGACACATCATTTCTGTTGGACCATCAGTTAGGAGTTCAGACTGGACAGGCCATCATCCTTCCTGTACCTCTGTCTGGCTGACAGGGGATATCTTCAACAGATACATCCAGCTGCCTGATCCTGTAGGAGTTCCCTCAGTTGTGGAGAGCCACTTGGCCCATGGTCATTGTCTTCTCAATGACCCGTTTCTAAGACTGAGGGGAAAGTGTAAAGCCTGGTCATTTGGATCCAACACAGAACAACCTTGAAAGCCTAAAAAAGTTCCACAGAGGCCCTGGGCTTGACAGAGTTGACCAGCCTGCTACATAGCACATCTTTCTCTGTAGACTCCTACTTTGCTTGAGCCACAGGCAGGAAACCCAGACTCCCCACAATGAGCTTCCTAATCCCCATGCTGGAATCTATTCCCTGAGGACCCAAGTGTCATTATCTGAGCAAAAGAAAGGTGACCCAACAGCTTTTTTAAATGGAGAAGGCTAGCAGCTGCTATAGTTAGTCAAAACTCTTGGGGGTCCCCCCCCCCATCTCTTCATCCCACAGGCCAGTTTCTCCCTCTGTGTATCAGATACACTCCAATGTATCTTTCATGTTCATTTCAGGGTGCTTTTCTCTTTGGAAAGATGCTGGCAGAGGTGGGCATCCAGAGTAGAAGCTGCCACAGCCCCATCTCATAGAGAAGGTGCTGGGTGCTCTAGCCTGTGAAGGTCAGACCGGTCTGACCTTGAGTTTCTATGTAGACTCTTCACAGATGCAAAGCTGCAAGCAGCTGTGGTCTTGCACAGCTTGCTTGCCTCACAGACTAGAGTTTACTGAAATGCAGAAGATAGCTGCTGTTCAAACCCAAAAGATCACATGCTGTTGAGAGTTGAACAAAAGAAAGTTGCATGTGTATATTCATTTCCTTTTGGGTCCTAGTGGCAAACTTGTCTTTAAGGCAGGATCCTTGGCTATATTATAGCAAGTAAACAAGAATAATATTTATAAAGAAGAACAAAAGGCATAGCAACTGCTACAGGGTTCCTGATCATTTTTTTCTTTTCTCCCCTAGAAACATTTGAGAGTCTCTTTGAGGGTGGGAGGCCAATGTAGGAGAGAGGGTAGCATCCTGAAAGAAAGATTTGCTTGACCTTCCAAACAGGAAACAGCTTCTACCCTGTTCCCTGCCCATCCTAGGAAGGGGAGCAGAAGGCCAGGGGCCCATAGCACTAGAGAAGATTATCATTAAAGATATGAGGTACACAGGGGAGGAGCTTGGGGAAAGTGAAGTAGGAAAGTCCCTTTTGGGGAGTCCGACAGACCCAAATCCAAACCCCCGTCTGTTACTTACTACATAAATGACTTTTTGGATCCTGCTTCCTCACCTGTAGAGCTACTATTTATTGTTCCCATTGGTCAGATGTAGAAGGTCTACAGTAATGCATGGTTCACAGCAAGCACCCATGAGAACAAGTCACTGATGGGAGCTTTTCCTTGTGTTTTTATCAAGGCACAGATTCTGGAGTTCGGTCTGGCCGTGCATGAGAAGTTTGTACCTCAAGATATGAGACCCCTTCACAAAAAACTGGTGGACCAGTTCTTTGTGATGAAATCGAGCTTTGGGATTCAGGTGTGTGCTGAAGGGCCTTGGTGGGGCATCTAACCACTGCTGCTGCTTTCTGTGAGTTGATGGATGAAAAGTCCAATAGTGACATCTTTTGGTTCTTCTACCACATTGCAGCATTTTCCATTGGCGCTTTTAATATTTCAATCACATTCCTGATGTTTGCCATATTTACCCTTTATGAAAAAAAAACAAAAAAGTCGATGTCAGAAGGCTCACTAATACTGGCATTTATAATTGGTCCCTATGCAAAGATGCTGAGGATATATATTGAGTAGATTGCAGTACCTCATACATCAGTTGCTTTAATAAAATGTGTTCTTCACCTCCTTTTCAGGAGTTCCCTGCTTGTATTCAGGCCAGTCCTGTTCATTTTCCTAATGGAAGCCCTCGTGTGTGTAGAAACTCAGCCCCTGCCTCGATGAGTCCAGATGGTACCAGGGTAATTCCTAGACGCAGGTAAGTCATATTCTGAATTACCTTACAATTTGCCAGTCCCACAAGATGATCTGGAATGGTTCTCTCATTCTTTATGGTACAATTTGTCAAATTCACTATTTCTTAATGAAATAATTAAGCCACAAGGCAGATGCAGACATCTGCCACTGGTAAAACAGCAACAGCCTGAGAAATAAATAAACTCAAACATTCGATTATAGTGAGGCAAAGAGGAGACAACAAAATGTGCTGTGTCTTTTTCCCTTTGGTGTTATGCCGTGCCAGTGTGTGATAAAACAGTTCCAGGACTGAGTTAACGACTGTTTTCCCCCCTGCACAGCCCATTAAGTTACCCAGCTGCCAACCGGTATTCCTCGTCCTCGCTGTCCTCCCAAGCCTCTGCTGAAGTAAGCAATATTACAGGGCAATCAGAAAGCTCTGACGAAGTCTTTAACATGCAGGTACTTTATTAGCTTTTTGTCTGCTCGCGTTTATTCCTTTTCTGTCTGCATCGTGAGAGTGTCTGTCCATTCTGCGGGGCTCATGAACAGACCTTCAAGCAAGAACTTAACCTAAGGACCAACCTTTTAAAAAAAAACCTCAGTGGTGTTTTGTTGGCCTTTGGAATCCACAAAGATGTTCCTCTCCAAACTGCCCATCACTTTAAGAAAATATAAGCAAGCCACAGAAAAGCCGGGGCAAGCTGTCCAAGCTTAGCTTTCAGATTGACCTTGGTGGCTCTTTGCTTCCTGGGTCCTAGGTTCTTGGAACATGTTGATGATGCACTAACTGCCTCATAGTGTTCCAAAGTGTTCTTTACAGTTCCCTGTGGCTTGAGGCCCCATTATAAAATTTGCATACTATATAAGAAAATTTTCAGTAATAAAAATAGAAGAACGTACATATTTTTAAGGTATTTCGGAGCTCCCGGGAGTCTTAAAGCATTTTGTTTTAGGATAGTAAAATAAAGCTGAATTTCCTATCACTGCCTTAGGAAATGGCCACAATGCGATTCCCATTGTATGCTTTGAGCACACGATTTTGAAGATAAGTAGAAGGCAGATTGTGTGCCTTTTAGAAACACTCACACGGGCCAGCTAGAGGACTTAGTGAGCAAAGCATTTGCTGCCAAGCATGATGACCACAGAGTGGAAGGAGAGGACTGTTGTCCTCTGATCTCCACACACATACCATGGCACATGCACACTCACACAGGAGAGGAACACATGTATACACATGCCATGGCACATGCACACTCACACAGGAGAGGAACACATGTATACACATGCCATGGCACATACACACTCACACAGGAGAGGAACACACGTGACACACACACACACACACACACACACACACACCACAGCACATGCACACTCACACAGAAGAGGATCACACATGCACCACACACACCATGGCTCATACACACTCACATAGCAGAGGAACACATGTATACCACATACATGTCATGGCACATGTACACTCTGATGGGAGAGGTGCAAATGGGTACCACACACATCATGGCCTGTGCACACTCACATAGGAGGCAAGCAAACATGTACAATCCATCAGTCAATAAATGTAAAATTAGAAACACTCCCTATTTCTATGCCCAAGATGAGAACTGCTGGTCTTTATACTCCCGGCAGAGAGGTCTGCTGACAGATGCAGAGTTGGGGACTAGAGCTGAAGCTAATACCCGTGTGTTCCTTCCTCCAGCGGCAGTGGAAATCTCAGGTGCCTGGTTAATCCAGGCGAGCGTCCTTGTCCATCTGAACTAATAAGACTTCACTGTGCTTCTAAATGGCCTTTGGGGGTTTGGGTTTTGTTTTTTGCTAATTGAAAAGATCAATGTTGGTGTTTTGTTTCAAATGTCACTGTGAACCAAAGCTTCTAACCATGCATGACAGTAGCTCCCTGTGTTTCTAGCCCAGCCCATCTACCTCAAGCCTGAGTTCCACTCATTCTGCTTCACCTAACGTGACGAGTTCTGCTCCATCGAGTGCCCGAGGTTAGTGCAGAGCGGGGAATGTGGTAACTGGCACCCAAAGAATCTTCCAGGCCTAGGAACTGTGGCTTTGGTGGTCCATAGTGTTGGCAACTGCCACAAGACTGGGTTTTCTGATAACAGACCGCACTTGGCTACCACACTGATGATTTCTCTGCTTCTCTTCCCAGCTTCTCCTCTGTTGTCCGACAAACACAAACATTCCAGAGAAAACTCTTGCCTGTCCCCAAGAGATAGACCATGCAGTGCCATTTACCCAACACCTGTGGAGCCTTCCCAGGTACTCCTGTGGGGGAATCAGAAGCTAGAAAACAGGAGCGTGTGGGATTGTTTGTGAGTCTCTGCAGAAGCACACAGTAGCCACCAAAAGCAACCAGGGTCAAGGCCAGCTGGGTGAAGAGTCAGTCCATCTCCGGTCTCTGCCACTGTTGGGATGCCATCTGATTCATCACTCTAGACCAGTGGTTCTCCGCGTTCCTGATGCTGCAAACTGTTAATACAGTTCCTCATGTTATGGTGACCCCCCCAACCATAAAATTATTTCCTTGCTACTTCATAGCTGTATTTTGCTCCTGCTATGGATGGTAACATAAATATTTAATATGCAGGATATCTGATTCGACTCCCAGTATGGTCTGGACCCACAGATTGAGAACCACTGTTCTAGACTTATATCTGGGTTACAGGTCGAACAGTGAAGCTGAGAGGGAATGTCCTCCTTCATCTCATTGCTGCTACAGCAACATCCCAAGGGGAAGCTAATGAATGAACCATCTGTGTGTGTGTTTGCATGTGTATGGAGCAGAAGTCTGGGGAGGGAGGAACCTTAAGTTAGCAGAAGACTACTGCTTCTGCCCACAACTTCCTGTTTGCCCTGTAGCTGTGGAGGATAGCTCCAGCTGATTCTGTTCCCCAAGAGTGCAGGAGCAATCTGTTTGTCTTTGCCATTCTTCCATGCATTACCAGGGAAGCAGCTGTGTCCTGGAGATGTCCCTGAACCCCTCATAGGAGCTAGGGAATGTGGTTCCGCCTGTCACTCAAACTTCCCTTTAAAATGATTCCTCTCAACCTGAGTGAGCACAGGGCCACAGACTCAGCCTAGAGGCAACTATGTGCATTGAAGGGTGGGTACAAAATTGAAGATTTATGTTGTATGCCTGAGTTTTACCGTTTACTTGGGACTAATTTTAAGAGCAGAGAAAACTATTTATTTCTGCTCCAGCTAATTTCTCTGTTTTTCTACACCATCCTGGCAGAAGTCTGTAGCTGCATCTGGAAATGGATGAGAGCGAGTGGGATTTGGCTTGATTGGTTTATCTTTGCTGATTGTGTGAACTTCCTGAAAGGCCCAGGATCCCTCCTCTGCGCAGCACTGATGTCTTGCAGAAATGATTTCTGAGTGCGTTTGGCTGAACCAGCTAACCAGTTTTATTTCCCATTGTCACTGGCATTACAAGGGGATTTCACAGTTTGTTTCATCTGCTCTAAGAGAACATGTGCCAGCATGGGAAACTCAGAAGGGCGTCCTTGATTAGCCCCAAGTCATCTGCCTTGGGTAAAATTTGAAACAAAACTGCAATGATGTACAATGCTGTAGGTGTCCACGTTTTCTTTTCATGAATTAGGTAGAGCCATGTAAAAATGGTATTTCTGTAGGTTAGAAATTACAGGACATTCATCAGTTCATGTTTTTACCTACTGTAGAATTTAAACCATGATGGAGTAGGTGTTTGAACTGATGTTTCCCTTCTAATTCCTATTCACGTGTCAAATTGCCAGTCTAAGCGGTATATACTTAAAGAACAGCATACCTAGCTGGTATTTACTGTTCATTTTCCCTACATTTATTATGAAGCATTATATAATTAATTATAAGTATTTAGCATTTATATTTAATATGAAACACAACATTATGTTTCTTTCAGAAAACTGAAGTCTCTGTTCCCCATTTCTCCTAAAAAAAATATATAGTTTAATTCTTTGGTTCTAGGCTCATTACACCATATAGAAAATACTTTGAGCAAAAAGTTTCATAAGGAGATAACCATATCATTTTCTAAAAGGCATCATGTCTCAGCATATGACATCATAAACATGAATCTTCTCCCTTTTCAGAGAACGCTGTTTAATCATATTGGAGATGGGGCCTTGCCACGCAGTGACCCCAATCTTTCTGCACCTGAGAAAGGTGGGTACCATCCAACCCCCCGGGGTCCTAGAATGTGTCAGGGTTTGTTGTGTCCTCATTTTCTCTAGTCTTTCATGTGCCGTGTGGCAGGGAGGGCCCCTATCACTAGTGATCAGGATGAATGTGCTCTTTAGGGAATTAGGGAAAGATTTATTCGTGATCCACTCCCCATCAACTGTTAAGGGCAGAATCTGAGCAATTTGGGAACCCCTTTGTGTAGTGACTTTCTGTTGTTCAGTGAGCCCAGACAAAGCCCTACTCTTCTTGAAGCAGAGTTGCCAATTAGGCCACCAGTTCACATAATCAAAGTAGCTTCTCCTCAGATTGGTTCCACAGTCCCCATCCATTGTCTCCTTTACAGAGCTCATTCAGGCAGCTCATCTGTTGTTTGTAGTGACTCAGATAGGTTCTTGTACAATTAAATACTGTGTAAGCCTTGCAATCCAGTGCATAATGGAGTGTACCCTGCCTCAAGGTCACACAGACACAAATAACCAAATGCATACATAGTGGTAAGTAGCCAATTAGCAACATGCAGAAGAAGAAGAAGGGCAGATTGAATGTCACCCCTGAAACAGTGGATGTGGGGATTTGTAGTAAATCACCCATTTGCCTATCTCAGGGTCAGGCTCAAAAATAGCAGTCTCCCGGGCCAATGAGTCAAACTCGCTAATGAAATGTCCCAGGAAAGTGCACTTTAATTGCCCCCCATTAAGAACTAGGCTCTATTACCATTTTGCTACACTGATACATTAACATTAAAACTTCCCAAAGGGAGATGAAAATTAGTGAGGACCTAGCCAAAATTATTTTAAAGTATGGAATTAACTTTAATGTTTTAAATCGAGCATTGATCTTTACCAGGAGAAACTAGGAATGTGCTGTTATTTTTGCCCACTTTACTAAAGAAAACCACAGAGCAAATATAAAAAGAATAGAGAAAAAATTACATTTAAAATAACTCTACCCCCATTAAATCAAAGCAGTAATTTGGAGGCATAAACTGTGGCAATCCTCACTGGCTTCAGCAGATGGCAGTGTCTGCCCAGGAAGCAAGCCGGAACGCTAGTTGACTATTAGAAACTTCACTGCAGAGTGTCTGTCTGTTCATAACCCTGTGTGTCCTGCCTGCTTCCTAGCAGGGATCTCCGTATCCCTACATCTTGATGCATGGAGCAGATGGATTGCAGAATCAGAACGATGGTATCAGCAGCCCGAGTTCTTTTCTCAGGAATTATTTAGTGTAATCTCTTGATTTGGGAAGAGTCCTTTCTGAGTGGCACTGGGCAGAGAGATGGTGTGGCACCCTCAGACCAGTCTTTGGCATTTGTGCCACACAGCTGAAATATGAGAGTGCCATTTGCCTCCCTGCCTCCTCTAGATGCCGCTTGTCCAGAAACCTCTACAAATAGACTGATGACTCCATTTTCCATCTGTTTTTCAGCATCTAAAGTCATCTGTAATTCTCAGCAGGTTGATACTCTCTGGCAGAGAGAATTGTAGCCCTGTTTGACAGCTTGAGGGAAATAAAGAGACACACTGTCACCCAGTTAAATGTCAACTCTGTTAGGTAACCAGTTAGAGAGGTTTAGTAATCAGGAAGTCTCCTACTTGTTTGGGGCTTAAGGTTTTGTGGGTTTTTTGAAATCCAGTTGATATATATATATATATATTCATTCTGGATAATTCTGACTTTCTCCTAAAATCTCAAACATTTGAAAGGCAAAGCTGGATCTTGTGTTTTTAGCTTTGTTATTCCCTTCCAGCTGTGAATCCCACCCCTAGCAGCTGGAGCCTGGACAGTGGGAAGGAAGCCAAGACCCTGTCGGACGGTGGGAGACTTATTTCTCCCCCTGTCCCTCCAAGGCCCACACAGACTGGTGGGTATCTGAAGCGTTTGAACAATCACTTTCATAAAATAAGTATGATGAGTATTTCAGCTTGTCCTGAATGCCTCAGAGAAAGGAAGGCATGTGGTTTCTGAGGTAAAACTCCTGCTAGCAACAATTCTCACTTCTAGTGCTCGCCTCCATTCCCTGCACTTCCGCCACACAGTCTGACAAGGTCCGTTCCTAATAAGCCCCTCAGGTAGGCTTTGAGCATGCCCTCTTCGCCATTACCACACACAACCCTCCTTGCTTGTGGGCCACTCACACTCCCTTTGAACCTTGCTTGCACCAGTCTCTGCTAATGCAACTGCTTTCTTGAATCTTCAACAATGACATCAGTGTGTCAGCTGACCCAAATAAGAACCACCTCACAGTGGCTTTGGGTGGCTTCTGACATTCTAAGTTGTCTGCTGCTCGGAGAGCTTTGTATCCAGCGGTGGTATGACTCAAAGGGCTGATGCGTGAACCTGCATCTCTTGGAGCTGTGGTTCATGAAGTCCATCCTCAAGCCAACCTGAGGTCTTCTGAGCCCGAAGATTATGTTCCTGACATGAGGCTGAGCCAGCATTTTACCAAGCCATTCCTGGGAGTCTCCTACTCACTAGCATCTGAGTGCTGAAAATGGTTGGAGAACTTCCAGCCTGGCCCTGGGTCTCAGGAGAAACAGAGGCAGAGCTAACTCTTCGGAGTTTCTAGTGGGAAAAGGCCAGCTTTCCGTCTGAACACACCACTGGCTTGGTGACCTCCATGGGAGGCAGTTTGAAGAGAGACCTCCCACTCCTAACTGACAGCTTTTTCCAGTAACCAGATCTTGTCGGCACTTGCCTGGGTCTGCTGGAGCTTTACAGGCATAGCTGGCCTAAAAACCGAAGGGAGTATGATGCTGTTTCCTTGACGGATTTTTCTAGACTGGGCATTCATGTTTCACTTGCTATATTGTAGCTGCTCATCCTTTAGACAGTTTCTGGAAGGCACATGAGAGGCTTCCACAGAACGAGGAATAACTTAGATTTTATTAATCATCTGTATTAGTGTATCAGTCTGACTGTGGGAATGAGGACTCATTAGCCAAATCATTTGTATTTCATTGGTGACACTCGTACATTCAGGCAGTCTCTAGTTTAAAGGCCTGGCTGTACCCCCCTGAATATGGGAACTCGAAAGGCATTTTTAAGGAACAATAAGATTGATAGTTCTTACTAAGGAATGAATATTATCAATGCTATCTGGGCTCCTGGGACAGTTCCAATTCGACAACTGTGGTGCTGACGGATCTTTTTTAGGCATGTAGCTCTGAGAATGAGCAACAAGTGCCAGGACTGTGCTATTGTCTCAGACTGAGTCAAAAACAACAGGAGGCCCTGACCTCTGCTACAGTAGCGGCAGATGTGGAGCCCACACCAGGGCTGGTTTCTCTGTACATACATGATTTTCTTCCTACTCGGCACTCACAACACGTGGGACTGGAGAACCAGCACTGATGTTAGGAGCTGGCATGCAGGGCTGAGGCTACCCAACCCTGCAGTGTGATAATGGACCCAGTACAACCCGATGACCCTTCTCCTTCCAAGTAGATTGATTGGCAGGGCTGCTCTCCCTTCTGTACTGATTGCTTTCATGGTCTGTCCCGATGTCATCGTCTGTGGTCCGTGTTGTGGGGCTGGGCAACTGTCTGTCGTTCTTTCTTGCAGCTTTTCTGTAGGTTGTTATGAGTTCCCAAGCTCAGTGTGATGGCTGGAAGAGTGGCAGGTAATCACAGAGGACCACAGCTCACACTTGCCAAAGTCGCTGTGTACCCTCACCCTATTGACTGTCGGCAAGCTGTTTTTGTGCTGTGCAGCTACACTCTAGAGAGCAAGAGCTGGTCCAAAAGAACACATAGAGCAGCACGGCCTCCCATGCTGGGACCCAGATATCAGACGTGGGAACCCAGGAGAAGCAGGGGTCCCTCTTCTTTGCCGTGATGGTGAGACCTGAAAGTCAGGGGACCGAGGAAAGGCCTCCAGACAGATGTTAGAGGAACAATGGAAAGCTGCTCACTTTTTGTGTTGACATGGACACGCTTTCCGTCTGCATTGGGAATGTTGGGAGGTGGGGTGAAAGAAGGCTTTCTGAGTATCTCTATGGGCCTGTTCTAGGCTGCCTGGGTAGCCTTAATATTCCCATTGCTGCTCAGGTCAAAGACAGCACCCATCTCCCAAGGACTCCTGGCACCTCATACCAGAAGCATTTTATGAGATAAAGAGATTGAATGATGAAAAGCATCTGGACTTGGGGGACATAAGAAGGATATTAGAGCCAAGTGTGGTAGCACAAACCCATAACCTAAGCACTCAGGAGGTAGAGTCAAGAGAATAAGGAGTTCAGTGTTATCCACAGATACATATGGAGTTCAAAACTAGCTTGGATTACATAAAACCTTGTCAGCAAACAAGGAAAAGGAAAGGCCAATGAAGCAGTGTGGGGCCATACCATTCTAGTCAGCGCATCGTGTGTGCATGCGTAGCTTTTTACTAACTGGCCTGTGTCTTAGTGGCACCATCCTCTGTGAGGAATCTATTCTAGACAGGCATCACGTGGTTTCTCCTCTCAAGTTTTCCTCTTCCCTTGCTGAGGAGATCCTGATACACTAACTCATCTGCCTGGGTTTGTACTTACAGAGGGCATGTGAAGCTCTCTGGTTTTTCTTAATTAAAATATTCTCTCTCCATCTACAGCTTCACCAGCAAGACACACAACATCAGTATCCCCATCACCTGCTGGACGGTCTCCTTTGAAGGTACAAGCCTGTCCTTAGACTGGGTCCAAAGATTAGCCCTGGTTCCTTTTTCCTTGAAATCTTACCCCAAGTACATCAAAAGGTGCTTTCATCCCTACATTCAAGACAAGGATCTATCTCAGAAAGGAAGGAAAATGGACAAGAGGGCAGCCTGTTCTTCCCCTTAGAGAGCTTCGCCCAAGAATGCAGTCCTCTTTGGTGGTTGTTGCTGTTGTTTTCAATGATTTGTTTTATTTTTTATTATTAGTAGTAATAGTAGCAGTTTAGTTCTCCAAATAGTGGCAATTAGAACTTAACAAACCATAGTCTGCAAATCTGTTGAAAAGAAAAGAAACCCCTAGGATATTTTGACTTAGACTTTTGATTAGAAACACATCAAACACATATGTGTATACAATTAGGTTGAACAACACCAGTAATCGAGGTCTACTAAGTTCTCTTCTGTAACTTTCTGGGTTTTATCATGAGCCTCATCCATTTTGGCAAAGCCAAATTCAACTTGTCCTCTTAACACTTTGCACTAAAAATGACTCACATTACAAACTCATACTTGAACATGAAATACATGATGGTAAAAAATGGAAAGAAAAAAAAAAGTTGTGGAGAACAAACCAGAAGCTTTAAGGGTCAGATGGTATATAAATACAGGGTGTTTAACACCTCCAAGCATACACATCCCTCTTGAAGACAAATAATATTTAGCCTCTATGCAGATTCAGGTGGACTGGCCACAAGGCTCTCAGCACACAGAGAAGAGTAGTGTTCAGAACACAACCCCAGAAGCAAACAAGAGTGTGGAGTGAGTGTTGAATGGGTGGTTTTTCCACACCTGTGTCCCTTGTGCTGATAAGACAGTGCTGCTGAGATGAAAAGACAAATTAGTCTCCACACTTTAGGACAGGTTATGACCCCGGGCATCCATGCTGCTCAAGACAGTCACTGCTGGAAACAGAGAAATACCACCAAAAAAGGGAGAAAAATTCTAGGAAATATGGCTTGATTTTTGTTGCCAAAATTCGTGATGTGAAAGTTTTCTGGGAAGTACAAATTATTTTCTGGTTTTGCTGTTGCTCTGCAGTGTGGCTGTTATCATGAAGTCCCCGTGACAGCGTTTGCTTTGGAAGCCACCACTTGTCATCACCCTGATGTGAGGGAGGGAAAGCGGCGTGGCTCTTCCATGTCTTTGTGTCTATAAATCCTCAAAGCACTCCCACACATTGTGATGGAATTACCGTCTGTGTTCTTCAAGTCACTTTATAGAGTACAAATAAGACAATAAGGAATGGAGAGATTAAATTCTTAAGGAAACAGGAAGCCTTGCTACAAAATGCTCACACACCTGTTAAATAGCTCCAGTTAGCAAGCTGGTCTGTCCTGTCCTAGGACGCATCTGGATGTAGTCCTACTGGCCAGAGGCAGTCCTCGCAAACATGTCTTTTTAAATGGAGCTTGAAGAACATAAGAGGGAGAGGGAGAGGGAGATCATTGTGCTGTAACTCCCAGGTTACTTTAGAGGGCACACTACTCCCAAGTTTCAAGCTTTTTTATGACTAAAATGAACTTAAACATCTTATCTGATAGAATTTAGGGTGGTTCCCCACCCCCAAAGCATTAGGATTGACCCTTTACAGATGACTGAACTTACCTGTCTTATTTTGAATTTGAGATCTCTTTTTGGAAAAAATACCGGTGAATTTGGATCTCATAATTCACCAGGCTTAATTATATATATTAATGCTCCTATTCAATGGAAGGAGTTGTGCCTACTGCATATTTCTTTTTAAAAGAGAGGCTGGGGCTGGAGAAGTAACTCGGTCAGTAAAGCGCTTGCCTTGAAAGCACGAGGACCTGAGTAGCACTGATGTAGAAAGCAGCTGTGGTGGTGTGCACTGCCTGTCCCAGTGCCGGGAGATGGAGTCAGGATCCTTAGTGCTCCCTGGCCACCAGCCTCGCCTGCTTGACAAGTTTCAGGCCAGGGAGAAACACTGTCTTAGGAAAACAAGGTGGATGACTCCTGAGGAACAACACCCAGCGACCTCTGACTTCCATATCCACCTGCATACACACACACACACACACACACACACACACACACACACACACACACACACCCATAGATTCTCTCTCTCTCTCACACACACACACACACACACATATCCATAGATAGTCTTTTACACACACACACACACCAAGGTTAAGTTAGCCTAGGATAGCAAAATGTGTTCTATAGATCATTAAAGACTTTAGGTGGTAAGTAAGAAAAAGAAAGATCTGTTATCACATATGTTTAGAAAACACTGGCTAAACAATGTATTGAGGTTTTGTTTTTTAACATGTTAATAGGGCTTAAATATCCAAAGAGTATGTCACAGCCAGCATTTCCCAGTAGGACCTACTCACTAGGATTCTTTACAAGTCCTTAGGACATGGGGAGAGGGAGGTGAGGAGGCTCAGATGCTAATATGGCCAGAGAGCTAACACTAGATGAAGGAGGCTGGCTGGGTCGCCATGTGAAGGAATAGGCTACAGTATGTTCAGTACCCGTACCCCCACCTGAAGGAAACAACCCTCCTCAGCTTCATCCTATCTCCACAAGAAAAAGTGGGATGTTGCGGCAGATGTCTAGTTCCTTATGAAATGCCATAAATCTCAGCTTTATGTGGAAAATGTCCTATTTTTAAAAATTAGCAACTAAATTGGGCTTTTTAAGAACATGGCAGATGAAACAACTAATATCTCAGGCAAAAGTCCAAATGCTACCGGTTTGCGGCTTTTGCTCCCGTGTCTGGGACCTCACAGAAGACTCAAAATGCCCCAGTCCCCTGGCCTCAAGTACCCTGACTGGCTGTCATGACACATGGGCAAGCCACGCCCTCAAAGCTCTTTTCCCCCTGGTTCAGACAAGACTGATGTACACCTTCAAATCCTCTTGCCAATTATTCTCAGCCTCTTCTTATCTATCTAGCAGGCAGTGAGATGAACTGGGTGAGACTTAAATTTAAATCTGGCATTTCCTAGTTTAGACTATCATAAACTACCACAGGCTGCGTGGTGTAGATGATATGTTTTCCCTGGGTTCTGGAGGCGAGAGGTGTTGGTTTCGTTTGTCTACGTCTCCTCTTCAGGGCTTGCTGATGGGCACTTGCTCTCTGTGGGTTCACGTGGTCTTTGCTCTGTGTGCCTGGATTACAGATTTCCCTGAAAATCCAAGGTCTATATAAAGAAACTGGTCAGTCAAGTTGGATTAGGGTCATGGTCGCTTCCTTTAGTCTCCAAGTATAGCCAGCCAGTGGGCACTGGAGGCTAGGGCTTCATCAGACGGGTTTGGGGAAGCATCTCTAACAGCTGTCTCTTCTCACATTCCCCCGCCTCTGGTGGGAGCAGGGCTCGGTACAGTCCTTCACCCCATCTCCAGTGGAGTACAGCTCCCCAGGACTGAGCTCAAACTCCCCGGTCTTGTCGGGCAGCTACAGCAGTGGGATCTCGTCACTTAGCCGGTGTAGCACGTCGGAAACCTCAGGCTTTGAAAACCAGGCAAATGAACAGTCGGTGCCAGGGCCTGTACCCATGCCCATGCCCGTGCCCATGCCCATGCCCAGCTTCAGCGGGTCGGAGGAGCCAGTACGCAAGGAGAGCAAAACCCCGCCCCCCTACAGCGTCTACGAGCGGACTCTGCGGCGCCCTGTCCCGCTACCTCACAGCCTCTCCATCCCTGTCACCTCCGAGCCACCCGCCCTGCCCCCCAAGCCCTTGGCTGCTCGATCCAGCCACCTGGAGAATGGGACCCGAAGGACTGAGCCCGGCCCAAGGCCCAGGCCCCTGCCCCGCAAGGTGTCTCAGCTCTAAATCACTTTTCTATGTACCCGCGATGAATTCTTTGCCGTTTACAAAGTCCGATGAGAAGACATTTAGTGTAGGCACTTTAATATCTTACTCAGACCTTTCTTTAAATGAATGGAATTAAATTTGCTTATTAATATAATGTTGCACAATATTAAAAGTTACTGATCTAAAACGCCAGATGTTACATGAAGTATGGCTGAGTCTCATTAAAATGTTTCTCATTTGAAAGTGGTAAGTCGTGAAAAAGACTCCTTTTGTACCTTCTTATGTTCACTTTTTTTAAATGTAGTTTAATCTTAAAACCAATACAACATTGTCAAGCAATACCATGCGTGATGATGTTGTATACGTTTTTTCTGAATACTTGATGCTCTGAGAAAGCTGATCGTGTCTGCACATCCTAACACAACAGCCCTTCCTTAAGAGACTCTAGTAATTAAGGTGATGGGTTTGGCTCTCCCCTTGAACAGGATGTTGAGGGCACATCCTCAGAATTAAAGGGTAAAAGCAGGCCGGTTGGATGAGATACTTCAGGGTTGCAAGAATTGGGACGGGAAGTTGTTTTGACTTCTGACAGCTGTCTACATTCTTTAACTCTGTTTTGTGAATCGGTTGCTAAATCTTTAAGTGCCCTGACACCATGCTATCTACTGTATTACTTTTCAAGGTGCAAATTGCTTTCAGAGTTCCAATCAGCTAGATTAAGCAAAAGACCCAAGGAGAAGTGTTTACTTGAATTTTGTGCTTCCTTACTTGATGATTTCCTATATAAAACGTGTCAGTGATGAAGAGCAGATGTTCAAGGATTAAATAGACGCAAATTACTGTGTCCCATTAACAAGGATTTGGGAATCAATACAAGACAGTATTAAATCAATAGTGTAAAGGAAGACAAAAACCTTTGTGAAAATATATTAACATGATTGAATGCTAAAAGGACTTGGAGAAGGTGAGGGCATTAACGTTCAATCCTGCATAAAATAAAGGATTCGTCCAACTCTCCATTCTTACCAGGATAGTTTAGCTTCTCAGCTCATCCCACAGTCCTTTTGTTGGAAGTGGAGGATTGTGGACCATTCTAGCATGGATATGACAAAGTAGCATCTTAGCTGGAAATAGAGTAGACACGCTGATGCGGCAGGTGTAGGAGTGTGAGCAAGCACCTTGTATGTAATAATGTATGTTTTATCTTTGTTTTTTTCTTTTACTGACTGTTTATAACACTCGATTGATAATAGATATGAACTGTATTTTAAATCATGCTGTTAGATATTTCCCTCTTTTGTTGGGAAGCTCATCTTAGTTTAGCTGTGTTTGTTTTTGTTGCTAGCTTACCTGAAAGGCAGTGACCACTTTTTTATATTCTCTTAATGAAACCATTCAGCAGGTATATGCTGTTGAGGCTGGTTATAGAGGTTTTCTATAATAAATGTTCAAGTATTTTTGTACATAACTGGTTAATTTTAATAAGAGATACCATTATGTGTAAAAAAAAAAAGTAAAAATAAAAGCAAACAGTTGTGGATGCAGTATGATTGTTATAATTATGCCAAATACTTTATGTATGGAAAATATTTGTACATATATGCTTTTAACAATAATTCTGCCATATTGACTTTACAATTTTGAATGTCAGAAAATTAATATATGTAAAAATATTTATGTTTAGTGAAAGTATTCATAATTGAGAAAAGGAACAAGAATTTTAGCTTTGTATCTTGCAGGTTTTGCAGTTAGAAATTTCTTGAACTGGCGTTTGCATTTGATAATAACACTTTGTGTTTGTAATCACATCCTAAAATCTGCATATACATACACATATACATGTATGTAGGAAACTCCGTGTTTCTGTTGTTTTAAACAAGTAAAATCTTTCCCTTAAGTAAGATGACATGCATAAGATAACAAAGCCTCTTTGATTTCCTTTTCCTGTGTAATTTAGTAGATTTCTTGACTAGTGCTTGGGCACAGAATAAATCAGTGTTATTTGCTCTTGAAGCCTTTTTTTTTTGGCAGTGAATAGTTGACTTTATCATGTGAGTGTATTTCTAAAGCAGCTATATAGCAGAACATTTCAAGAGATTCTGTTAGTTCAGATGTTCATGTTGATTGCTGCTGAATGGTAAATATTAAATAAAGTTATCAGATTAATCTTAATGTTTCTGCCTTCATTCCAACCCTCAGTGTGGCTTTACTTAGAATGGCAGCTGCATAAATCCCTCACTCCTATCATCATGAGACCTGTAGTCTTCTTTGTAGATAGACCCTATTTCTATTGCTCTTTGACTCTGGACACAGATCATTTCTGCCATAGAGAACAAAAGTTAAAAAGTTAATGGTGTCAGTTGCCATCCTGTGGAGAAGATAACATTTACCTGGGCAGCTGGACACGAACTAGTTTAACCAGAGCCAAGTTAGCAAATCAAGCTATCAAAGTTGGTCTGCTTAGAAAACTTGACACAAACCAGTTAACTGCCAGGTGGACAAGGCAACGGTTGAATGTGCCTTCGCCAGCTGTGCCATGTTCTGTCTGCAGGTCACCTCTTTGTTCTGCCTTTGACAAAATGATCACTGAAAATCCCCTGACTGCAAAATTTCTGTCAACTGTAATCTGTCTTTTAACTTTACAAGATGCATCCATACTGTGATAGGTTTACATTTGTGTAAGTTAATGATAAACTGCTCTTCTGTTAAACATCAAAACCCATTTGAAGGCCATTGTCAGTATCCCAAGTACTTCTCAATATTAACAAGATCTTATAGGCATCTTCATTATAATTAAGCCTGCAAGTATTTCAACTCTCTGTGCATAATTACAATATGAATAGCTCAGATTCCTGCCTAAGTAGGTTTCTCTCTGGTTTGTTATTGATTGTTCCACAGAAGACAACAATGAGAATAACAAGTTGCACTGTCTCATTTTATCTTTACACATTACTGAGTGGTTTATATCAAAATGTATGAGTACTGAAACATGCCTTAATTCTATAAGAAAACAATAGAGAGGTTTTTTTTTGTTTTTTGTTTGTTTTATTTTTTTAACCAATGGTTCAACTCTAGGCTGGGTATTCCCAAATTCTTGGCCTCTTACTCAAAAGGTTAAAATAGTCTCAGAAAAATTTGCAAAAGTAGCAAGGAAACTTTATCAAAGTAAAGTATGATAACAAGCCACATGAACAAGCCATAAGTACCTTGAGGTTACTCAAGGGCCCCAATTATTGTTTGGAGCTTCCTTTTATGGAGTTAAAGAAAATGGGTGTGGTGAGGGAGTTCTGTTTTTATTGACAGATTAAGTTAAATAACCATTCCCTTCCCTAATGTATCTCATTTTAATCATGCACACCCAATTATGCATAAGCATAAGATGGTAAGTGGGGTTTACATAAAGGACACAGTTTGCTGTACACTGTGGAGAACTTGCTCCCCAGACTGATGCAGGACCATGTTTACTGCTCACTGTCCCAAAGAGGTGAGTCCTATCTTGACAATTCTCAGGGGAGCAGGAACACAGTTTCATTTGCATTCTGGAGTTTTGTTGAAGGCCTTGATAAAGAATAACTAAAGATCACACTTAGCCAGGTTCCGGATTGGTGTACAGCAAACCTGGGAGTTTGTCGGTAAAATTAGGTCAGCACTGTTCACAACCTGAGTTCCAGTGTGGTGGCGACGATTGGTAAGGAAGAATTGGGTTTAGTCAAGGGCTAGCATCTAAAGAGAGTAGCAGACTGTTGATCTCAGAGCTCTATCTTAGGAAGGTAAAAAACACAGAGAGCTCAAGAGGTGAGAAGAAATGGTGGGGCAGCGGGGAGGAGTGTGTGCTAAAGGGCCCTTCCACAGCGGGACTCTACCTTCTCTGGGACATTTCAGTGGACGCATCCTGGGATTGGTTCCTACAGTTCTATTTTTACAGAAATGCTACTTTTCTGCAAGTTAGCCCTAATGTGAATTTACATTTTGTTAGTTGGTGAATTGAACTAAAGCCTCAAGGGTAGGGGGAGTTACGGAGGTGAACCATTCTGGCTCCTGTAAATCTAAAAAGAATTTAGCAGTTGACATCTTAAACTACTTGATTGCTGAAAGTTTGATGCCAGCCTGGGCTACATAATAAGTTCCAGGCCAGCCCAGGTTCCACAAGCTCTATCTCAAAAACTCAGACAACAAAAAGTTAGGAACAAGCCTTGCAGAAAGGCAAAGAGTGTGGGAAACAAAAATTAATGTAGAACTTCCCGGCGAAGCTACTGTGGTCCATTCTGAGCAAAGAGTTTCAAAGACTCTTAAACTTTGAGCTGGTGCTTTCTGTTGAGTTTATAGGTCTGTTGAAATGTTCCTTTTATGAATAATAGTTATATTTCTGGACAAGAAATTCCTGGGAGAGTAGACTAATGCTAGTGAACAAGGAATGTGAAGTCATGTTTGTGAGGTATAAGCTACGGGATTGATGCTTTCTTTTTTGAACAGATATTTTAAGCATGGTTATAATCACAGTAGACCTCAAAGTACACCCTTATTTTTTATTCAATGTTAATAGGATTTATTTTTTATATTGTATCATGCATGTGTAGGGCAAAGAATATATTCTACTTATGTAGCCATTTCTCTATTAACAGACCATATTTTGTTTCTAATATTTGGCTCTACAAATAACACCACTGAAACACTTTTCTTACACAGAGCATGCCCCATGTTTTGCACTATTTCATAATAGTAAATTACACACACACACACACACACACACACACACACACACACACACACACAGTGGTTTTCTGACTCGAACACAAGGGCAAAGGAAGCCTGGATTTTGTATGTAATTTTCTTCTGTAAAAGAGGAAAGCATAATGTTTCCTGTACTCTACATGGTTCTCAGCAGGGACTATTATGTGACACTATTCCTGAGGAGACAGGAACAAACACTTGCTCACCCCTGATAGTGAACCAGTAAGGACACCACCAAAATCTAGCTTGGTAAACCAGTGAGTTAATGGGGTTCCTTATGGGTAAGGGGTCATTTAGAGGAACAGGAATAACAAGGCAATATCGCATTACCAAAAGCCCATACCAACATGCTCATAACTCAGGAAAGTTATAGCCCTAGACTTCACTGCATGATTTATAAACAGCCTAAAAATTTCTAGACCTTTTTAGACAACTCAGCTGTTTTGTGCCTCCTCAGAAGACCTTACTGCTTATATAACCTTGGGGAAGGAGGGACCTTGTGCATCTGGTGAGTTTCAGGAACATCCTGAGTCCTGAGTTGTTTACTTTGGGTCTTGAGCCTCCCTTTAGAATTTCCCATATTAAGGAACGTCTACTTTTAAGATTATTTAGTCATAACAGACCTCCTGGGTCTTAACAAGCTTTGCAGAGGAATTGCTTAGACAATAATAACTGCCACAAGAAAAGATAGTTTAATGAGCAACAAACTGAAGGCTACTTACATATATCCCTCATCTTCACATGGTAGCTATCCAGGGAAAAATGAGTGATCTCTATAAAGACCCATAGAGGTTTCCTAGTGAGAACTTACTCGGGGTCTGAGAATCTGAGCTTGCTTTACCCAGCAGGGCTGCATAAGGAGATGATTGAACCATGGGCATGGTTACCAGGTGTTTGGAAGGATCTGCACTTGGCTGTCCGGTATACGTTGATGTAGCAAGGGGGAGGTCTTTTACCCCACCCCTTGGCATTTTTATAAAAAGCCCTTTTGAAGGGACAGAAGGGGCTAGTGGATTTTGATCCAGAACCTCCTGAAACTATCCTGTGTTTCTGTCTGTCTCCTCTACACTCTCTTTCTATCAAAAAGTTCCTTTTCCTCTCTCCTCCTTAAAAGGTGGGAGCTGGCCTCCCACAGATGGTGCCGGAACTAGGGACTTACTTAGGTGAAGAGGAAGTAAGTGAGAGTAGGGAAACCCTGTGGAAGCAATTGGAAATGTCTGGTTATGAATTATGAAAAGGTTAGGCAGTGGTATTTTATTCTTTGGGAGCAAAAAACTGAATGTAGACAAATTAGACTGCAGCAAGTAGCTCTCTCTGTCTAGGTTTCTCTCTTTCTTAATTTCTATTAAATTAGGAAAAAAATATAGGGTTTAGGTATAGGAATGTTGTGTAGGAAGAAACTTAAGGTAAAAGTAGAATTTCCCTAGTGTCAGAACTGAAAACAGCATCCAGGAACAAGCAGCCACTGAGGATGTAGCAGTCTGAGAAAGAAAAGCCCCTATGGGGCAGGGAATTAGTAAGCAGATGTTTGAATATTCACTTGTAGAAAGCTTGAAAATAGGGAGTTAAGGTAGAACCATAACAAGTACTGAGGTTCTTGGAGTTCATAGAGGAACTGTGTCCTTGGTTCTCCAACTATGGGACTCTGGATGCAGACTCCTGGGAGAGAATCAGAGCCAAAATGCAAAAATATTATGAGGAATATGAGCTGGAAAAGATCCCTAAGGAAGCTTTTGGCCTGTGAGCATTAATTTGGGACAGTTTAGATCTAAGCCCTGAGTGGTAGAGGGGAATCTTCCCTGAGGTGGACATGGACAGAGCAAAACCTTCCGTTCTGCTGGAACTGCTGCTAGATGAGAACGCTTTTACAACATTGTTTCAGGTTCAGTTCCTTCTTGGCCATGAAGCTGAGTTTAAGGAACAGAAGACTTGAGATAAGACAAATAAGGAACTAAAGGGCTTGATTAGTAATTTCTCTTTCTCAACAATTGGAAGCTATTCAGGTCTCTCCTTCTCAGGGTCCTCTTCCTTCTGCATTGGCAGAATTAGACTCACGGGGGGGGGGGGTGTCACCTATCAATATGGAAAAGCTGCCCATAATTGCCCTGGCACAAAAGCCTCCTGGAACATGATAAACCCTCACCAATAATCCTGTGTTTCCCTTTCAAGCCAGAATTAAAGAAGCGGCTAGCAGAGGACTGTGGTGGTGGCATCAGGGAGGCTGCATCTTGGGAGAGGGTACAAGCAGGGACAAAGGGGATCAGTTGGGAGGAGATCTCTCTGAAAAGGCTCTTGCTTCAGGGATTCTCATCAGACAGTGCAGGTAGGGAGTTTAACTGGGTGGAACACCTGTCAAACACAGGTGGCACAGGTGTCCTAAAATGAACTTGGGGAGGACAGAAACCTCCTGTGGAGCACAAGGGCAAAAGCTCACTTGGTCTTGATTTTCAGTATGAATATAGACTGTGAAAATGGCTTGCTGCTGGTCCAGCCCAAAACCTCAAAGTCTGCTCTTTCCAAAAGCTTTGTTAGAAAGCTTAGAAGCCTTACCTCCCTGGGACTGCAAAGCTTGCCTCTCAGGAGGCAATTAAAATGCTAATGCCGCTTGTCAGGCCACTTTGAAACCCTTTAGAAGTTAGGGCTCATGGCAAGGGAGAGCTCTAGGTACACCGGAAGTTGCTTTGGGTGTGGAAAAAGTTTAAGGGCAAATAAGGAACCTGGGTTGTGTCTGAGCTGCAAAAGAGGGAGAGACATTGTGTTGATAATAGTCTACCAAGGACAAGGCATCAGTGAAAGAGCTCATGGCAGTCTTAAGATGCAACTTCAAAAATTAAGAGGAGGAAATTATACCCTTGGTCACCAAATGAAGCTTGGGTTGCTGAGTGCTTGGTTCAGTGTGTTGCACAGAGGAATATCAACTCTGATGACACCATAGCTTATAGCAGAGGGGCAGCATTCAGTCATGCAGCACCAGGCATGAGAGAGCTCTCAGGGCTTCAGGATGCTGGAGTCTCTAGGTGGGCAGGCCCAGATATAGGAGGTATAGACAGACTGGGGCAGTAAAAAAGCTAAATGGAGTCAGCAGCCAAAGTCATGCAGTTTCTGTTTGCTGGCTAAGCAGGAAGTTTTCTGAAAGGAGCTCTGTAGCAGCTCAGTTACAATGGCAACTACCTTTTTTCTCAGACAAGGTTCCTGGGGAAAGACTGTCATAAAATGCTGCTGTAGCTAGCTAGGAGTGAAGTTTCAGCAATGTTTGAATGGTTGCATTCAGGTAAACTGCAATGAATTTGGATAAAAGGACTGGCCCTTGGCCATCGCCTGTCCACTGCTGGGCGCACCAGTTCTGGAATGGCTAGGAAGACCTGTGGGAAAGGTGGCTCAGGGGGAACAGTGTCTTCCCAAGGGTTGCAGCCCCCTAACAATGGTACTAACTGAATCCAGAGGTCAAGGGAGCTAGATACAAAGACTGCTGACGAATTAGGCTCTGGTTTCAAACTTTTAGAGGAACTATAAGACTGTTATTAGAACTGACTTTTCTGAGCTTTTGCAAACTTCAAAAATGAAGCAGTTTTGAGTTCACCTACAATTTTCACTATGGTGACTCACAATTCATGTACCCTTTGAAAAGAAAATGTAAATAGTTCTGTTAAGAGATCTCTTTTAGATGTTTGCTAAAGTTTGTAAAGTAGTCATATAGGGAGTTTTCTTTTGAATGTAAGAATTATAAATATGTATAGTAATATTCATACTAGAATTATGTTAATCTCTTGATATTAATGAACCATAGTTTGGTGAAGCTATGGGAGTCTTTAAGTTTGATGCAGTTTCATCAGGGGTTTATTGATTTGTTTGATGCATTTGCATCAAGAGTTTATTGATTTAAAAAAGGGCTTGGCACAGCTAAGGCTGTTATAGATATCTTAGACCTATTCAAAAAAGACATTCTATCTCATCTTCTACTCCTTTATTGGGTTGTGTGGCAGCCCTAGGGATTGCTGGGGTTGTTCCAACTACTTGCAAGCTCTTTGTAGGGACCTGAGTCCGAGCTAAGTTAAGCTCTGTACTTCCCCCTGCCAGAGGCTGGCAGTCAGGTATTGGCAATGTTCTTCTTGCTAGCTTCTAACCTAAGACAGAGTATGCTTGATGGAATGTGTATCTCAAGGATGGGTAAGGTTGACTAGGTAAGAAGAATGACCTAAGGCAGGCACAGTCTGAGGGATCTTACAGGCCCTTTATTATATTAAGAAGAGGGAACTGTAGTGACTTACCAAGGTTTCCTAGTGAGAACTTATTCAGGGTCTGAGAATCTGAGCTTGCTTTATCCAGCAGGGCTGCATAAGGGGGATAACTGGACCATGGGCATGGTTACCAGGTATTTGGAAGGGTCTGTACTTGGCTGTGCAGTATACTTTGGTCTAGCAAGCAGGAGGTTTTTAGGCCTACCCCTTGGCATTGTTATAAAAAGCTCTTTTGAAGAGATAGATGGGGCTGGTGGATTTTGATCCAGATCTTCCCAACGCTATCCTGTGTTTCCATCTGTCTCCTCTCCGCTGTCTTTCTATCTAAAAGTTTCTTATCCCTCTCTCCTCCTCATAGGAACCCTTGAAAAGGTGAGACCTGGCTTCTCACAGATCTCAAGAAATGGTTTAGACATCAGCCTTAAGTATCTTCAAGTGCTGGGCAATGGTGGCACATGTCTTTAATCCCAGTACTTGGGAGGCAGAGCCACTTGGATCTCTGTGAGTTCAAGGCCAGCCTGGTCTACAGAGCAAGATCCAGGACAGGCACCAAAACTACACAGAGAAACCCTGTATCAAAAAACCAAAACTAAAACCAAAAAAAATCTTCAAGTAAACATAAAAAAGGGGCGGAGGAGAGGTGAGATAACCAAAAAAGTACATTAAACAAGAACAAGGGGCTACAGAACAGAACTCAATGGTAGAGAGTTTGCATAGAGTTCATGAAGCCTTGGGTTTCCCCCCAGTACAGCCAAAAATAAAAAGCAAACATGGAATCCTTAGCAGATTGAATTCTTTGCCTTCCAGTGGTAAGAGTTGTTTGTGACATAGACCTTCCTGGAACTGACATGGAGATACCCTTACAACTGGAAATTTCCTTTAGAAATATAAATTTCTCTTACAAAAATATAACTTTACTGTTTTCAGATATTTTTCAATATTTGCTGTTTTTCAAAATAAGCCTTATGCCAACACAGTGGAATGTTATATTCTGGTCTTCAAAGGGCTTCAAAATATTTTAGGGTGGCGTATTGTGGTGTCCTATATGTGAATGCTGATAAATTCATTCCCCAAAGTATTGTACCCATTTTAGTACCGCTGTCACTAGCAATGGGAGATAAAGCCCATGCTGCTTACAAATAGCCTGAGAAGTTGTCCATGGAGACCTCTATTCATTTGCAATTAGGATCTTGAGTTAGACTGCAGGACAAGGCAGTAGGAAGCAAAGTTGGAATTTATTAAGGAAAAACCAGATACACACAAGGAGTGGGTACACGCTTCTCAAGAGTCATATCATTGGGATTTTAGATAACTCTCCATGAGCAAACTTAGCAGATGTCAGGAATATTCAGGAGTTAAGGTTTATGGCATATCAGAGGTCCAGATAGACACAGGAAAGTCTAGGAATGGCTGGGGATATTCCTGGAATATTTCCCTTTTCAATCCATATAAGGGATTTACCAGGTGAATATGTCAAGGTGTTCGAGGCATGATGAGATCCAGCCAGTTTAGGGAGTATACAAAGTGTCATATGATGTCCTGCTGTAAGTCAGCTCTTCAATCACATTGGTGAGAACAGGAGGCAGAAACTGGTCAAGAAGAATAGGAACCCCAAAGCCATGCCCAGAATGTACTGACTGGAGGTCTGAGATGCCAATGGGAGTTCTAGTTCCTGCCTTCTGACTTGTCCTAAAAACTGTGTGCTCCTGGCTGAAGCTGAGAAGAGGACCTGGACACTGTGTTAGTCAACTGGACCTGCTCATCCCCTTCTACCCCTCACCCCAGTTTTGCCATACATTCTTTAAAAAGGCCCTGGACTAGCAGCTCAATAGCATGCTATTTTCTGGGATATCCCATCCATACAGGATCTCTGTGCTCACTATTTCTTTCTCTCCCTTTCTCTTCCTCTCTCCCCATCTTAAGCTCCCGTCTATGAATTCATAGTAAACTTCTTTCTAAAACTCACCTTCTGTGGTCTGTGAATTTCGTTCTTTGACTTTTTGAGATAAGACCCTGAAAGCCACAACTTCTGGGTGGCTTTGGTGGCTATTAAGTTTTTCAGAACTATGCTAGCTAGTTTTATATCAGCTTGGCACAAGCTAGTGTTATCTGAAAGGAAGGAACCTCAGTTGAGAAAAATGCCTTGTTGAGTTCTAACTATAGCACATTTTTAAATTAGTGATTGGTGGGAAAGGCCCCATCCCATTGTGGGTGGTTCTGTCTCTGGGATGGTGGTCCTGGGCTCTATAGGAAAGCAGGCTGAGCAAGCCATGAGGAATAAGCCAGTAAGCAGCACTCTTTCATGGCTTCTGCAACAGCTTCTGCCTCCATATTCTTGCCCTGCTTAAGTTTCTGTTCTCACTACCTTTGATGATGAACTGTTACATGGAACTGTGTGACTGAAATAAACCCTTTTCTCCCCAGTTTGCTTTTGATCATGGTGTTTCATCACAGCAACAGTAATCCTAACTAAGACAAGAGCTCTGGCTCCCCAAGAAGAGAAAGGTTCTGTTCTCAAAGTCACCTGAATATTCTCATATCACTACCAAGCAGTGCCTTTTCCCCATGCTAGTGAGCCTGTCCTCCTACCATCTGTATATTCTTGTTTCTTTTCTTAAAGATTAAATGTTAATATGATATACTGCTTCTAGGGGTGTTTTTGCTAATATGTAGGAAGAAAAAATTGCTGTTATTTCCTAAACTTTGAGAAGTGTTAATAAATCGATTAAGTCTATTACAGAATCTTGTGCTAAAGAAAATGATAGCCTGATAAAAGGAAGTGACAGGGAAGATGAAAAGTAATAGACTTAAAACTTAGGATGACATTTTGAGAAATAGTTTATTCCACAGAAGGGATTTCTGGGAAGACTCTGCGGTCCCTCTGTTCATGCAGAATCCACTAGACAATTATGAAGTACTGTACCCACAAACCACTGGACTTTGAAACAGGGCAGCTTTGAGGGGATTCTCATGCCCTTGGCAGAGCTACTCTTCCCTGATCTTCTAACCCCACCTCTCTTTCATCCAGCATTCTAGATTCTAAAGAGAGGCCTCACTTAACTAGTTGAGATATCCACTGCTGTATCTTTGGATTCAGAAATCCCAGATCATCCATTGGCCTTTGCCCTTACTCTTTAGTTAAAATGCACTGGAGGTAGACATTCATAGCCATGTTCTAGACCCTAGAAAAAGAAAAGAGCCTGGCCTTGCAGGGGCCATCGTCTTTCTGTATCTTCTTTTCCTCTCCATGAAAGCCTTTTGCCCTTGAGCTTGCCTCCACACCAGGGACTCTATGACAGGACTAACTTTCTCATTGCCTTCTTTTACTTAGGATTTTTTCTCTCAATTTAATTGGCTTATCCTAGGAGTGAGCCCCTAAACTGACTCAGTAGTTCATGACCAGCAT
The DNA here is from genome assembly GCF_903995425.1 of Onychomys torridus. Lineage (NCBI taxonomy): Eukaryota > Metazoa > Chordata > Mammalia > Rodentia > Cricetidae > Onychomys > Onychomys torridus. The sequence goes on from NC_050456.1 coordinate 10,236,876, forward strand.
TGCCCTGCAATTCACAACCAGAGGGATAGCCATGTTCCTCATTCAAAGACTGCATTTTCCTATGAAGAAGAGGAAGGAGGGAGGGAGGGTGGGAGGGGGGGAGGGGGGGAAGGGGGAGGGGAGGGAGGGAGGGGGGGAGGGAGGGAAGGAGGGAGGGAGGGAGGGAGGGGGGAGGGGGGAGGGGGGAGGGAGGGAGGGGGGAGGGGGGGAGGGAGAAGCTTGATTGAAAATAATTGCTGATGTAGAGATGACTTAGCAGTTGAATTCATACTGCCCATGCAGAAGTTCCTAACACCCACAACAGATAATTTACAGCCACCTGTAACTTCATCTTCAGGAAGATTGATACCTCTGACCTCTGCAGACACCTGCACTCATGTACACATACACACAGAGAGACATAACACACACAAACACACAAAGAGACATAACATGCACATGCACACATTTTTAATGGACAAAAAGAAAAAAAAGAAAAAAATTGCCTCCTAGGTAATACAAGTGGTAGGGGTGGGGGTAAGGTGTGAGAGACTCCTGTTTTTCTTACAGGCTTTATAGAATTATATGTATAAGTGACCGATATATTTTAAGAAACTGCACATTTTTAATGGTGTGGCCGCCAGGTCCCACATAACTGGGTTTACCACTCTACTTACTTTTTCTTCCGCTATATACTGGCAAATCTAGATCTCAACCTTTCTGAGAAGAACAGACAGAATCTACAACCAAGTCTTACTGGAGAGAATGTGAGTGGCAGGTAAGAGGAGGGGCAGAGAGGAGTTTCGTCATCCAAAAGAAACCTGTGTTGCAGCCAATGTGGTACAAAGTGGATGCAGCCAATTTTAATCCCAGGAAGTGCTTTGTGATGGCTTAGCAAACAGGCTGGCTTGTTCTTTACAGGCAGCACCAAGAAACCACTTTTAGAGAGCTCTACAATGCCTCCACGGGTATTATAAGTTTGTGAGTTCTGTTTATGTCAACAATATGAATTTTCTCACTCTGATAAAAGCACACACTGGTCTTGCTGTGTTTCAGAACAACTGTTTACAGTGCCAGGTCATTTTTCTCCAAGAGAGGAAAATAATTAATAAGTGCATGGTAACTAACAGCATCTAAGAAAGAAATATGAAGGGGGCTGGAAAGATGACTCATAGTTAAGAGGCCTTATTCCACCAGTGGTCTACAGATCAGATCCCAGGCATCAAATGTCTCACAAATACCTGTAACTCTAGCTTCAAAGGAGCCAACACCCCTTTCTAGCCTCCATGGGCACCTGCACAGGCACATGTACACACAGAGACACACATTCACATAAATAAAAAGGAAATCTTTTTTTCAAAAAGTTAATTCCTCTTTCTCCTTGTTAAAAAGAAAAAAAAATTGAAGGGGCTGGGGTCATTGTACAGTTCAGTGTACTCACCTAGCATGCATGAGGCCCTAGGTTCAGTCCCCGGCTTGTCTGGGACCTACAGCAGCCAAAGGAGTTCCCCTAATCTTTGAAGAACCCCCACTAAAGCCAAACTGGGATTGGTGGCTTCTAAGAAGAAAGGAATTTCAGAGTGACCCACTACCAAGCAGGGTTAGGGTTTTTTATTGGAGACATTTTGGGGTTGAATAACTCAGCAGTTAAGAGCACTTGCTCCTCTTGCAGAGACTGGGATTCACATCCCAGCATCCACATGGTGGCTTACAAACCCCTGTAATTCCAGCCCAGGGGATCCAGCACCCTCTTCTACCTTCTTTGGCACTAGGCATGCACGAAGTACCCTTATGCACATGTAGGCAAAATGATCATACACATATAAGTAAACTTTTTTTCATTTAAAGATATTTTAGAGCTATGGTACTTTTGAAGAGTGAAGTATAAGAGATTTAGATAGAAATATAGAAGGGAGAGAGAGACAGATAAAAACACAGGATAGCCTCGGGAGGGCCTAGATCATAATCTACCAGCCCCTCCTGTCTCTTCTAAAGGGCTTTTTATAAGAATGCCAAGGGGTGGAGCCAAAGAACTCCCCCTAGCACTGCCAAGTGCAGACCCTTCCAAACACCTGATAACCACACATATGGTCAATCCATTCCCTTATGCAGCCATGCTGGGTAAAGTGATCTCTGATCGCACTAGGAAACCTCTATGGGCTCCCACAGGTCCCTCGTGTTAATTTTTTAAAGAGCACCTCAGGTCCCTCAGATAGACTGGGTCTATCTTAGGTCATCTTCCTTGATTATTCTTCCATTACTGTCATGGAGATATGCTTTCCATCAAGCATACTCTGGCTTAGGTTGGAAGCTATCAAGAAGAAAGTTGCCTGTCTCTGACCACCAGCGTCTGGCAGGAGGGGGTACAGAGCTTAACTCAACTCTGACTTGGGAGCTTGCAAGTAGTTTGAACAACCCAGAAATCAATAGACTGCCACACACCCCAGGAAAGGAGTAGAGGCTGACCAAGATGGAATGTTCTTTTTTGAATGGGTCTTAAGATGTTTGTAACAGTCTTAGCGGTACCAAGTGCTTTTAAAAATCAAACTCTTGATGCAAATTGCTTCAAATAAATTGCAGCAAACTTAATATCAACATGATTCTAGCCGGGCGGTGGTGGCACACGCCTTTAATCCCAGCAATTGGGAGGCAGAGCCTGTGGGTTCCAGGAAAGGTGCAAAGCTACACAGAAAAACCCTGTCTCCAAAAACAAAAAAAACAAACAAACCAAAAAAAAAAAAAAAAAAAAAACATGATTCTAGCATGAATATTACTATACATATTTACCACTAGTGTGACTTTTTACAAACTCACATTCTACAGGACTACTTTATAAACCTTAGCAAACATCTAGAAGAGATCTCTTAACTGAACTATTATCACTATACATATTTACACTTACATTAAACATTTAGACTTAAATTCAACATTACACTTTTCACAAACTCATGTTCAACATATACTTACTTATACTTCTTACGAACTTATATTCAAAAGTAAAATCTATAGGAATATTTTACAAACTTTTATTCATAAGGAAACTGTTTTTATAGACATCTAGAAAGAATCTCTTAACAAAACTACCTTTAACAGAACTAACTTACACTAAAAAGAATCTCTTAAAAGAACTAACTTATTTTCTTTCAACAAGATAGAGAGTACACAAATCATAAGTTACCATAGTAAAAATTCTAAGTGAACTCCAACACTGCTTTATTTCTAAGTTTGGAGTTCATGGTCAGCTTTGATAGGAGACTCCTGTGGGTGGCCAGCAAGCTTCATTTGGTGACTATTTTCCCCCTTCTTAATTTTTCAAAGCTGCTTTTTTAAGATTACTATGAGTTCTTTGAATGATGCCAATGTTTCTCTCTTGTACCTTAAGCACAACTCTATCCTGTAAGTTTTTTTCACATCAGAAGCAATTTCTCAGTGTAAGGACCATTTTCCCTTGTTTTCTAAAAGATTTCAAAGTAGCTTGTTGATAAATGGTATCAGCTCTTTATTCTTTAGAGGCAAGCTGTTCACATGTTCTTAGTTTTCAGGGGGTAAGATTTGGGTTTCTAACATTGCTTGGAATAGAAATTGTATTTGAAACTGAAAAAACAGAGTTTCTGGGCAATACTTCCATTTTGAACTGAAAAAAAAAAAAAAAAACCTGCATTTCCCAGACTGCCTTTCTCTATAGCATCATGCTATTACTACATTTCCCAAGCTGCTTTTCAAACTACACTTCCCAGGATGCCTTTACATGGTTTGTTTTCATGGGAGGTTTTTAAGTTAAGTTTTTGCTCCTTTATCATGAGAGATTTCCATTCTCCTTGAGCTGGCATTGATTGATGTATTTCCTTCACCTCACATTGTCCCTGGATTATGCCTACTTGCTCTCATTCATTCAGATGGGCATTTTGGTGCCAGAAGCAGAAACCCCTTGGGGCTTGCTCTTCCTCCTTACCAGGTTAGTTAAAGAAAATGAAAGTTCTTGAAACAACAACTTCTTCAGAAAGATTTTCTCTCCAATAGATAGATCTCTTTTGTCCCTCCTTGTCCCCTCCCCCAAGATGCAGAGTCCCTGATGCCACTGCTGCAGACCAGGACCCATGCTCTCCTCCTGCAGTCTGGCTCAACCAAGTATTCTGCAACAGCCATGCCTCCTCTGCACCGCTGCAAATGTTCTGCCTCTAGCTGCTTTTTAAAAATACTGACTTGAAGGGGAGACAAGTCTAGCCGAGAGAAGTTTGCCATATTCCTAGAGGTTTTTTGTTTTTTTTTCTTAGAGCAATCACAGGTGATTTTTCCCATACTGAGAGATGTTATTTCCAGGTAAGTTAAATTTTTGTTCTTACAAAAAGAGAAAAAAATCTAAGAAAGGAAAGTCTGAAAATCTTTTAGTTTTTTAGAGAGAGATTTTACTAAGTCTTTCCCAATTCTGTTCTCTAAACTTTGACTTCCTGGTCAAGAGAAAAAAGACCCTGTTTGAATGATGTTGTAAAAGTGTTCTCAGGCACTGCTGGTGGAGCAGAGGGTTTTGTCTCTCCTGACTCTGCCTCAGGGAAAAATCTTTCCTCTCTCAGGGTTTCATTTTAAGCTTTCTACAGGCCAAAAGCTTCCATGGGAATCTTTTTCTGCCTATTTTTTCTTACCTTGGATAGATCCCCAGGATTTTGTGTTCATAGCCCCACAGTTGGAAATCAAGGACATAGTTCCTCTGTTTTGTTGTTTATCTAATTTTTTCTTAAACTACATTCCTAACCAATTATTTATACGTTCTCCCTTACTCTAAATTTCTTCCTACACTATATTCCTATAGATAGAAGTTAAGAGAGAGAAAAAGAAAGAAACCTAGATAGAAATATACGCCGAGGCCTCACTTTCCAACTTTGGCATTCCACCACCTAACAACTCCCAAGAATAAAATTCCATTGCCTTTATCCATTCCTTTTCTCTCTCTCTCTTTCTTTCTTTCCTTGTTTTGTTTTGTTTTGTTTTGTTTTGTTTTGTTTTTGAGACAGGTTTTCTCTGTGTAGCTTTGCACGTTTTCTGGAATTCAGGCTGGCCTCAAACTCACGGAGATTCACCTTCCTCTGCCTCCCCAGTGCTGGGATAAAAGGCATGTGCCACCACTGCCTGGCTTTTGCCTTTATCAATTCCTTATTGGCAAGCCTTACACCTGTGATGCCCCCTCTCTCCTTTTGCCAAGTCCCCAGGTCCTTGTTTGGGTACCATTTGTGGGGGACCTGCCCCCATTTTTTCCCCAGGGTACTCTTGAGGAGTGAGGGATAAGAGATTTAGATAGAAATATAGAGGGGAGAGACAGACAGAGAGACAGAAATACAGGATAGCCTCGGGCTGGTCTAGGTCCTAATCCACTGGCCCCTCTGTCTCTTCTAAAGGGCTTTTTATAGGACTGTCAAGGGGCAGAGCCAAAGGCCTGGCCCCTGGCACAGCCAAGTGCAGACCCTTCCAAACACCTGGTAACCATGCCCATGGCCAGTCGATCCCCTTATGCAATCATGCTGGATAAAGCAAGCTCAGATCTCACTAGGAAACCCCTGTGGACTCCCATAGTAATGTGCTTGAGGCAAAGCATGAATACTTGAGTGTAACACAAATCTTAAAGGTCTTATTAAATAAAAACCCGGAGTCAGATATAGGGTGATAATCTGAGAGACCAAAGAAATAGGAAAAGCCAAAAGCTAACTTTACCTCACTGACACCTCAGTCTCCAAAAAGATCTGCTTCCTGTATACCCATGCCTATATACCTTTCTGTTCTGTTCTATCATTTGCTCTCTGCATCCAGCTACATCACTTACTCTTCCTGCCCAGCTCTGTTTCTTCCTGTCTGTCTGTACAGACCTCCAGACCTCTATGGTTAACTAGTAATGGAATTTAAGGCATGTGCCACCATGCCTGGCTCTGTTCCCCGTATGGCCTTGAACTCACAGAAATCCAGAGAGATCTCTGCCTCCCAAGTGACACAATTAAAGGTGTGTGCTACCATTTCTGACTTCTATATTTAATATAGTGGCTGGCTTTTTCCTCTGATCCTCAGATAAATTTTATTTGGGACACAGATAAAATATCACCACATTTCCCCTTTTTTTGTCTAATAAAAAATACTGAAAAAGTTATAACTAATTAAGAAAAACTATATACAATAAGTACAATAACTATATACTATATATACAAGCATTAAATACATCAACAATGTCTAGTCCATTTGCATTTGACAAATTCAGTGAAAATATTCCTTTATCTATCCTATTTTGGTGAGTCCAAAATGTACCTAATTCACTTTCTATCCTATATTGCATTTCCAACAGAAAACTACCTTATGATGTCTTTCAAATTTTTTTAGGGGACACAAATAAAATATCACCACACCTGAGTTCATATCCATAGCACACATTGTAGAAAGCCAGGTGTGACATCATGTGCCTTTAACCTAAGTACTGGGTCAGGGTGGGGTGGATGCAAAAACAGGTGGATCCCCAAAACGTGCCAGTCAGTCTAGTCAAAATGGCAAGCTTCTGTTTCAATGAGAGACCTTGTCTCAAAAAAATAAAGTGGAGTGTGATAAAGGAAGATATTCAAAGTCTACTTTCGGTGTAGTTGGAGTTTTCTCCAGTCCTGCCTGGCCCACGGTCAGGACAAATCTCTCTCACCTGCCAGTCCCACAGTTGCTTAGACCCAACCAAGTAAGCACACAGAGACTCATATTTCTTACAAACTGTATGGCTGCAGCAGGCTTCTTGTTATCTAGTTCTTATATCTTAAATTAACCCAGTTAAATTAGTCTGTAAGTTGTCACATGGCTCGTGGCTTATTAGTACCTTACATCTCGCATTTCATGGCAGTGGCTGGCAGCGTTTCTCTGACTCAGCCTTCCTGTTTCCAGAATTCTCTTCTCTCTTGTCCCGCCTATACTTCCTGCCTGGCTACTGGCCAATCAGCATTTTATTTATACAGAGCAATATCCACAGCACTCTGGACTCTACATGGGTGCTCAAGCAAGTGTACACAGAGGGGACAGAGCAAGGGATGGAAGGGAGGTAATGAGAGAGGTGCTCACAGAAGGAAAGAAGAGCACCAAAGAGCACATTTCATTGTCTCTACAACAGCCATATAGAGGATTTGGGTTGAGTTTGAAGCTATTATCATCAAAGGATTGGCAAGAAACCAAAATGAAATGACAGTGGCTCCTGAGCGTACCTGGCAGAATTACAATGAGAAGGCTAAAGTGGAGATCTCAGAATGAAAGGAAAGTGGGCTATCTTTTTTTTTTTTTTTTTGGTTTTTTGAGACAGGGTTTCTCTGTAGTTTTGGAGGCTGTCCTGGAACTCGCTTTGTAGACCATGCTGGCCTCGAACTCACAGAGATACACCTGCCTCTGCCTCCCGAGTGCTGGGATTACAAGCGTGTACCACCATCACCCAGTGTGGGCTATCTTTATTGTAAATAAAGTTAACAGTCCTGTTTGAAATTCTCAGGAATAAGGCTCTCCCCAAGGTTGTATATGTGTTCAGGCTTTAAGCCTGGGCCTTTTTTATTATATCATAAACTATATAAGAAAGCAGATTGACTCTATTTCTGCAACCTTTAGAGCGATTGTCAATTGTGCTGGAATTCTGAATTCTTCTCAGTAGTCAGACTTCACATAGACTCCAGAGTGAATGTTCCTCTCCCTTCCTGTATCCCTAATTAAGTTTCTATGCCCTCGATACTGTCTCAATACGATGATGTCAATGTCTTTATTTGTAAAATGCACCAAAGTTGATCTAAAAATAATTAGGATACTATGAATCTGAGAAATTTTGGAAAGAAAGGGAGAAAATGTCACTAGATAAATAAGCAGAAAGTTTAAAAAAAGACGGGTCATAAATTTACATGGAAAAATAGTTATTTTATTCAGAGAAAAACAAAACACCAGTGAAGCAACATTCTTTATTAGGTATCTCCAGAGGAAAAGGGCTGATAGAAGGAATGTATAGTAAAAGGAGATTTATTAGACTGGCGTGCACAATTCAGTCTGTGTGGCCCCAGAAACTTCCCAATGCACTGGCCTGGGCTGAAGACCTGGAAGATTCCTGGAGAACCACCCTCCTCAATTCGTCCTGAAGACTGAAGAGGTGGGTTCTAGAGCCAGTGTAGGACGGTGGTGGAGGTGGCAGCAGCAGCAAGGTGCCACCCAGGCAGATAACACACCAGTGTGGTGTGAGGGCCAACACAAAGGCAAAAGGTTGGCTTTCGTGGACTTCCTTTTGCTGGAGCTGCTACTCAAAGGTATGGCCACACTTAGGGAGGGCCTTCCCTTCTTCCATTAAACCGATCAAGAAAACCTCTGGCGGGTGTACCTAACAGTCAGTTGATTCCAAATCCAGGCGGTTGACAACCAAGATTCACACATTTGTTGTTTATCACAGTAGCTAACCGTGTAAGATGACAGCAGAGAATTGTAGACAGACACAGTGAAAGCCGCAGTCTTTGATCGCGCTCCTGGCACTAAAGCAGGACAATCATTTTGAAACAGTTTGCCAACATGGACCAAGCATCATGTTCTTTGAGTATATAATCTCACAGTGACATTTCTTTCATTATATTTCTTAAAGTTGAAACAGAAATGCAAAGACAAAAAGGCCAAGGCACAGACAAGTCAAAGGGTTTTTGAAAAGCAGGAAATCCCTTTTGGGGAAAAGGAGGAATGGATTTGACAAGCACCAGTAATGGCCAGACCTGGGGTCCATTTGACAATCTCCTCAGGTATTTGCAGAAGTGACAAGGTGGCCAGTTCTTCCCATTTCCCCTTTTTCCTCACTGAAGCACCAAGAACTGGTGTTTAAAAGAGAAGTGGTCAGAAAACGAGCTATTGGGCCATGATGTCCCTCGGAGTCCAATGAAAAGGACAGGGGCTTGGGGTGGGTGGGTGATGATAGGCACGGGAGGCTAAGCACTTGGCGAGGGAAGAGAGAGGCTTGTGGCAGGACAACAGAGCAGAAAGAGAGTGCTTCCGGCTGTGGGGGAGGGGCACCTGTGTGGTGTGTCAGTATTTCCCATTAGCTTCCAACACATTCTTCTTGAGATGAGAAAAATAAGAATAATGTGGACATGTATATCGTCTTCAGTGTGGGATGGTCCTTACCTGGGAGAATCTTCTCTTTGTTGTCTTTCTTGGATGCTACAATGTCCTCTGCTTTTCAACTCTTGGTAAAATACTGGGGGGAGCCCCCAGTAACATCTTTACTGGTGCAACTGGAACTCCCCTGTGACTTTCTCTGGCCTTTTCCATTGTAGGCTTCAGGAAAACTCCACAGCTGGGAAACAGAGAGGAAGAAATCTAACTCTGAATGATGCGGAGTGTGGTGAGGTCCCCGGCATCTGTTACTATTGGTGACATAATAGTATTGGGAACTACAGGCAACTAAGGAAGAAAGGTACACGAATCGCTTGTCCAATACCACATAGTCATTCCTGAAAACATACATACATGTAACCTTATACAGCTGCGCAGGTTGTACTTACACAGTTCATAATTAGTACAGAAAAGGGGGCCATGAATTTGAGAGAGAGAAAGGAGCCATGTTTGGAGGAAGGGAAGGGGGAAATGATATAATTATATCATAATCTCAAAAGCTGAAAGAAACAGTCATTTAAAAAGAAAGAACTTTTACAGAAAAGAGTAGTGATTGCTGTGGTCTCCGGTGTTTAGCAGGATACAGTTCCCGACTCTTAGCAATGCCCATTACTTGGTAAGTGTCCACCCAGTTTTAGTCCTCCACTCCTATCTCGGTCAATGTGATTCTAGGCGTTTTAGGCTGAAAGCCTGGAGTTCCTCTTGAACTTTGAGTGCTTGATTGCTGCAGAATTCAAGTCAAAAATACTTGAGCAACCCTGGTGAGTTGGTAATGTCTGCCAGACGCCAATTTCTTTTTCTCCCATATTCCTATCATTGGCGTTTATAGAAAAAGCCCAAGAGTCTTTAAAGTTCACAGGTACTACGGGTCATTCAGAAAATTTGTTCAAGTCAGGGTGCCTCAAATACTAGGAGCATAGTGCTCAGAGGAACTGAGAGCATGAGAAGTGGGGGCTGGGCAAGAGCAGCAGGCATTTACAAGAGGGGCTGGAATGACCTTTGGCTCTCTAGGAACTTCTAAGAACGCCCACTGGCTGCTGCAGCCCAGCTGGATGCCCTGTGAGTAATACTGAACAGAGAAACACTAAACGTTATGAGTATGCTGAGGGCTCACCACGAAAGCAGCTAATTCTCCAATCTGTTCTTTCAAAGGCTACAAACACTAGTAGAGTGAGGCCTTGGGCAAAATATCTACCAAGCACTATCTAGCATTCTCCTCAACCCAGCAATATGGCTACGAATATATTGTAATAAATTGTCTTTATAAGAAATGTGCACAGATATCTATGAATAATCATTGTAACATTGATCATAAAAGAAATTGAAACATCTTAACTGATTAACAGTCAGGAATAGTTTTTACAAAATATCTGTACAATATGATACTCAATAATTATTAAAATTTTTCTGTTTCAGCATATTTGTAAATGTGGAAAGACAACACTTTGAAATATTTTATGGTATAAAACAGCAATATAAACACATTAACAAAATTATTTATATATACATTCTTAAAAATATATATTAGAATATGCCAAAAGATAGTAATGATTAAACCAGTATAAGAATATTACAGGAGCTGGGCAGAGGTGGCACACACCTTTAATCCCAGCACTTGGGAGGCAGAAGCAAGCAGATCTCTGTGATTTCAAAGCCAGCCTGGGTTACCAAGTGAGTACCAGGAAAGGCACAAAGCTACACAGAGAAACCCTGTCTCAAGAAAAAAAGAAAGAAAGAAAAAAAGAAAGAAAGAATATTACAGGTTGACTGTAGCTGGAGTTTTTTTGGGTCCTGCCTGGCCCACAGTCAGGACAAATCTCTCTCACCTGCCAGTCCCACAGCTGCTCAGACCCAACCAAGTAAACACACAGAGACTTATATTGCTTACAAATTGTATGGCCGTGGCAGGCTTCTTGGTATCTACTTTTTTATCTTAAATTAACCCATTTTTATTAATCTATACTTTGCCATGTGGCTCATGGCTTACCAGTATCTTACATCTCGCTTGTCATGGTGGTGGCTGGCAGAGTCTCTCTGCCTCAGCCTTCCACTTCCCAGAATTCTCTTCTCTGCTTATCTCACCTATACTTCCTGCCTGGCTACTGGCCAATCAGTTTTTTTTTTTTAATTAACCAATCAGAGCAACACATTTCACATACAGAATATCCCTGACCTCTTTGGCTCTCAACTCTACATTTGGCTCTGTGTTTCTATTTTAATAAGATGGTTACATCTACAATTGGCATTCTCTCTGGAGTTTCAATTTGTCTATATTAATTTGTATAAAGAAATAAATACTAAGCAGGTGAATAAATAATAAGAATTAGAAAATCCTACAGAGGATACTGTGATAATGCTAAGACTGTGAACCTAAAGTGAGGTGTAATAGGGTGATGTGGGCCAGAAAAGGCATCATGGAGATGGTAACGTCTTTTATCCAAGATTTGAGGAACAATCAGAAATGACAAAATAGGGAAGAAACATCCCATTCCATCCCTGGAAATGAGTAGTATTTAGAGTCTGACAAGTGCTGTGGATATCACTCTGTATAAATAAAATGCTGTTTGGTCAGTGGCCAGGCAGGAAGTATAGGCGGGACAAGAGAGAAGAGAATCCTGGGAGGTGGAAGGCTGAGGCAGAGAGATGCTGCCAGCCATTGCCATGACAAGCAAGATGTACCGGTAAGCTACAAGCCAAGTGGCAAAGTATAGATTAATAAAAATGGGTTAACTTAAGATAGAAGAAGTAGATAACAAGAAGCCTGCCACGGCCATACAGTTTATAAGTAATATAAATGTCTGAGTGATTATTTTATATGTGGGTTGTGAGACTGTGGGGCTTGGTGGCACCTGGAGAGAAGCTCTCCAGCTACAGACAAGCAGGCTCTAGAATAATAAGATGTGTCTGGGAGACACAAGTTGGCTTGTGAAGGGGATGAAAAATGCTCCTAGAGGTGAGAACAGGTTCAGGGGACAGGATCTGGTTTGTTCTTGAAAAAGGAAAGCCATATGCTTCTTCCTTTGGGGGACTCAGTGCTGAGTCCTGCAGAATCTCTTAGAGATATGGAGGGGGTGTAAGCAAGCCACTCCTAGAGGCCTTCTGTTATTCGTGTGGCAGGAGAATGATCTGCTGAGTGAGCTGACAGTGAGCTAGGGAAGGAGGTCGTAGGAGAGGTGTGAAGTTTGCGTCAAATGTATTAGAACTCATAATTTCTAAGCACATATAAGACTTCTGGAAGGTCCAGAGAGCAGCTGAGAGTGAAGATTATGAATTTTTAATGGCTCCAATTGGTCATGCTGTGACTTCTCTAAGAAGTGCTTATCGGTCATGGAAGGCAGATGAAGGTGGTCAACATCTTGGTTAAAATCCGTGGTGCACTCTGAGATGGAAGAATGGCAGAAGGCTGAAGGCTTAAATAAACCAGGGGCATGAAGAAGGAGTGAGAACCAGAAGGAGGAACTGAGGGCCAAGGGTGGGCTATTGCACATGAGCGTGTTAGAGCAGTTTCGGGTGATGACCACTTGAGAGTACTGTGGAAGGGAAGGGCTGAGGTTCACTGGTGATGAAGGCAGGCATCGAAGCACAGGCAGTAAGTGACCACAATATGTGCTGCACTGTCCATTTCCACAGTGGCCTTTCACGCCTTCACCTCGACAGTATCATTTTAGCTCTATTATTATTATTTGAAAAAGTACACTTTTTGCCACTAAATACACTACTGTCTTATTTATCTGTGAGGTTAGAATCTAGAGAAAATCAGAAAAAGAGGTGAGGTAGAGTCTCCTGGTTTGCTCACTGCCCCTGCTGCCTAGTAGCCTTCTGCAGACCCCAAGCCTACTAGAGAAGGCTTTCCTTTGATTCCTCAGTAGATTTCACCCTATGAGTCTTGGATTGCAAGTCACTTTGATAAACTCCCTGAGCAACAGAAAGTAGCTAAATCTTCTATTATTTCTATCACCAGAGAACTGACCATCAATGAGATAAGCAGTCATTGATTCAAGCCATTGAGGGAAAACCTCAGAGACCTTTCCTCCTTAATTGCCCCTCTGTTTATTTATCTAGTTATTCATTTCCTGGCCACCATCTCATTTATCCTTTCTACACACTCCAGCACCTTTCCACAGAATAACCAGCACTTCACTTATAGCAAGGGAAAAAGTATTGATGTCTCATTAAATACTATAATGAGAGGATGAAAATGCCTCTTTCCTCTCTCTAGATTAAAAAAAAAAAAAAGCTAGAGAAGCTTAGTCTCACAACCTTGAAAATGCCATCAAACCAGACCTGTGGGAGAAAACCAGAGCATGGAGCTCATCAGGCGTGGTGAGTGCTGAGCAGCAGAGGTGGCCACAGAAGCCATGAAGTCTGCGTGCGTACATTAATCCCCATTTATATTTCTACCATGAGTGGCGCCCAGGTTGTTGATGTCACATTTAGAGCTAGCTTCCGTGCTGAGATTTTTTTTTTTCCCACGTAACTCATGACTATTAGTCTAGTGCTCATCAACAAGATGGCAGAGGTGGGGATTAACCTCCCCGTTTCCTTATCAATTACAGCCAGGCCACACTCCTCCAAGCTGCTCAGAAGACGGTGTGAAAAGAAAGAAACATTGTTGTTATTCTTGCCTATAGGTTCCCAGCTTCTGTGACTCAATAGCCTGTCATTCAACAATTATCACAAGCCTGTTATACCCTCATAAATACCCTTGCTGAGTTCACTTTTAAAACTTATGAAAGAGAGCCCACTGGTCCTCAGGGATTTTGGTAGCACTGTTAAAAGGTCACATTACAAAGCCCAGGTAACTAGAATTATCATTAAGGCATCCAAGCATTTATGGCTCAGAAGTGACAGGTTTTTTGCATTTTCTTTTATCTTTTTTGGAGCTGAGGATCCAACCCAGGGCCTTGTGCTTGCTAGGCAAGTGCTCTACCACTGAGCTGAATCCCCAACCCCATACAGGTTTTTTGCAATGAGAACAGACAAGTAGAACTGAAACCTCCCATTAAGTTAGCCCTGCTGCAGAGTGATTGATTAGCTGTAACGGTGTCATCAGGATGAAGAATGGCAGAAATTCCCTTCTTACAGGCATCTCTGTGCTAAAACATAGTTTATCCATGTTGTGAACTCTGGGTGAGAAGGTTGGGGTCTGTTAGGCACAAAGTGGCCCCCAAACTGGCAGTGCCACTGAAAATGTCCTAAATGACAACATACTACCTTTGACAATAGTGTCTAGTTTCCGATGAACTAAAATAAGCCTGTGACAGATCAAAGTTCCCACACTAGTTTCCAGGCAGCTTTGGCCCACTACTCTTAACTCCCATGCTACTCTGACTTGTACATGCCACCCCCATCCAACCACTACCTGTCCCCCAAAACTGGCAGGGCTTTTCCTGGTGTTCTGCTGTTCTCTCTCCCCTGACTCTAGAAGACAGTAGATATCCCAATAAACTTTCTTTCTACCCTCAGGATGCTCTAGTTCAGTGGTTTTACTGTGCCTTCACTTAAAGGATCCACATAAGTAGGGAAGGGAAGCTGGGGAGTGGGTGTCAGTGGACCAATGGAGGTTCAGGTGACTGATCCAGCTGAGTCTGTGAAATATTTCCAAAGAAAGCAGGGTGCCAGCATTGCAGCTGGGATCAGTAGGGAGCTCCCAGCAGGTTGCCCTGGGGAGTCAGGACAGGAACAAGATGAGACCAGTTGGAACACCTACCACTCACAAGGAAGCCTTGGCCTGAGACAAAGATGCAAAAGATTATGCATAAAAACGAATCAGGAGGAGGAGGAGGAAATAGCTTGTGTCATAGCTTCCACATCTAAGGTACATTGAGGGCACAATGTCTGACCGCCTGGCCTGTCTTCTCTCGTTGCCAATATAACACCCTCGGTCTTCATGTCTCCTCTTTATTTTCCATTCTCTTGTCCCCTTACTCTTCTGTTTGGTTGAACATCCCTGATGGTTTTTAATGTCTTCAGATCTGATCTCATGCCCTTATGGAGACAGTTCTGAACACAACACTACTGTTGAACACACATTTTTTTATTATGTTAACAAATATCAGAATTTTTTCCTCGTCAACAGTGTCTTCAACATTTTATAAGTAAAAGCAAAAGCTTCCTCCAAGTTCTCATTTGGTACCAGTAGATCTCTGCACCCAGCACTGCTACCTGATGTCTGTCCCTTGCTGTATGGTGACAACAAATTTACCCTTAGTGGTTCCACACACATATACAAAGTAATCATTTTAACATATATACCATTCCAACCACTTTCATCCTAATCAACTTAATAAACAAGGTTAAGTCATTTACTCTAAGTCACAGACCTCTAAATACAAAAATTTGGATTATACACCCTGGTAATTTTCATACTCTTGACCTGAATGTTTGATGCTTGTTTTATATGTAAGGAATGGACACAAAAATAATGCTTGTTCAGTGAACATCATTTGTACATCATTGAAATGGTGGCTTGTTAATCGTGAAAAAAGCTGGTGATGTTTTCCACATCAGCTGACCCTGACTGAGCAGAGGGGGCTAAACCATTGGCCTCCATTCCTTTCACTCTTCCTTGAGTTTAGTTGGATTCATTGTGAAGTCTACATCTTCCAGCCTCTTTTTAAATTAGAAATAGTCATGTGACTAGACACAGGCCAATGGTGTGTGGTTATGAGTAATGTATGACAACTCTGGGGCACTTCATATAAAGGCATTCCCTGAATTGCAGCCTTTCTCCCTTACTATAGCAGTGACCTTAGGACAAGAGAGGGATGTTACATATGTCATGGAGCAGGGCCAACTACCCGCCACAGAACCTTTGTGTTAGCCTATGTATATGGAAAAGGCTCTATCAGATTCAGTCCACAGTACCTACATGTGCACTATCCACTAGAGAACCAGAGCTAGTTTTGTCAGTAAAATTAGATCCTGCTTGCAAAGACCTCCTGATGGATTTTTGTGCTGGAAAAAAATGGTAAGCAATTGCAGGCAAAAGAGGATAAATCAAAGCAGATACTTGTCACTTGTCATATTCTTACATATACATGAGAGGCTATTTTCAAGAGTTCTCTCTCTCTCTCTCTCTCTCTCTCTCTCTCTCTCTCTCTCTCTCTCTCTCCCTCTCTTCCCTTCAAAATTCAGATTGATCTAACTCATCTCCCACCATGCAGACCAAACACACATTTAAGAGTGACAGCAAATCAGATATGCACATTTGACTTGACATTGAGTCTTTGTCACCTAGTCCAGAGGATTTTACCTGAAATACTCTTTTAAGTTAGACACAAAATTTTATGTTATGTGCAGCTGATATTTTTATAATTATATTATTCAGAATCTAGTTTCTGTTATTATAGGAGGCACAGAGGTCCTTGTGCTCACAGATAAGCACTAGAAGAACCAGAAATGTTAAACACACAGGGTTATCCCTTCATACAGAGAGATGTATAAGCTATTACCCATCCAGAAGGTTAGGAATGGACATGGTTAATAGCCTAGTGATCTTGCCATATCTGTGTGGCCAAAACCATACCAGATCCTCCTTTGAGACCCTTATTGTGAGCTTTTCAATTTATAAAACTTACTTTTATAGAAGATGTCACATGTAGTCAATCTATAGAACACATCTTTATGAAAGATGTCACATTTACTTTGCAAAGAGTTTCAAAGCTTTTGTGCACATGGGACTGAGTTAATTATCACCAGGAAAGTTTTCACCAAATTGGGCTGTGCTTAAATATGCCTGAAATAAACTACTCAGTGTCAGACTCCCAAAGTTTGAACCAATAGTGGCTAAGTCATGTGGAACCAAGCTACCTTCTTGCCTAGCAAGAATTGTTACTCTGCTGGCCACAGACACAGCCTCACATTGTCATCTGAGGAATGCCTCCATTCTGGATAATATGGTTGGGGGCTGTTTTAGCTAGAATTTCTATGGCTGTAATGAAACACCATGACCAAAAAGCAACTTGGAGAGAAAAGGGTTTATTTGGCTTACACTTCCATATTGCTGTTCATCACTGAAGGAAGTCAGGACAGGAACTCAAATAGGCAAGAACCTGACACAGATGCCATGGAGGGATGCTGGTTACTGGTTTGCTCCCCAAGGCTTGCTCAACCTGCTTTCTTATAGAACCCAGGACCACCAGCCCAGGGATGGCACCACCTTCAAGAGAGTGGGCCCTCCCAATCAATCATTAATTAAGAAAATGCCTTATAGCCAGATCTTTCTCAATTGAGGTTCTTCCTTTCAAGTAACTGTAGTTTGTGTCAAGACTAGCTGTAGGAGACCAGCCCCACTTTTATGACCAGGGTACTCTTGAGCAGGGGGGAGTGGGGAATATTTAGATAGAAAGAGATACCTAGACGATGACGAGAGGAAAGACAGAAACACAGGACAGCCTCGGGAGAACCTGAGTCAATACCCAATGACCCGGAACTGTATTCCAAAGGGCTTTTTGTAACAATGCCAAGGGGCGAGGCTAAAAGACCTCTCCCTGCTAGATACATCCAAGTGTAGACCCTTCCAAACAACTGATACTTGGGCCTGTGGTCCAGTCATCCTTTTATGCAGCCCTGCTGGTAAAGCAAGCTCAGATCGCACTAGGAAACCTCTGTGGGCTCCCCGACAGCTAGCCAGAACTGGGACAGAGTCTTCACCAAGATGTGAATAGGAAGCATCCTAAGGTCAATTAGCACATGAAATCCTTGACTGGCTGTGTTTCGTGTGTATCTAATAGAATAAATGTAGGTAGGAAGAGAATGACAACCACAGGCAAGACATAGCCCTCATTCACTATATTGTACATATCTCTTACCGTGGAAATGTGAATCAGACGGGGTGAGGTCCAACATTTGTTTACAGTTAAGCTCTTGTGACAGGGCTGACTATTACAGCTCTCCTATCCAGAAAATCATTTTGAGAAAGCGGTTTATGTGCCATTTATTGACTGAGGACCTCAGGAACAGACTGTGAGTGGGGAAGGAAGCAAGGGGACAGAGAAGCCAGACTGAGAATTTCTTGCTGGAGAAGCCCCAGTTAATCCCACATAGAGCCTGCGGGGGGGGGGGGGGGTGTTCTTTCCAGGGATTTCCCTTTGGATGAGGGGTAGGTCTTTTTACCATGCAAAGAGCAGTGGTTGGTTAGCAGCTGCTGGTGGAAAAGGAGCAGGGGTAATGTGACCTCTACTGAGGAAGCTTCATTTGGCTAAGGGCAGTCCCTGAGGATCAGGAGTACAGACACATCAGTGGGCCAGTTGCCACGAGTCCACTCTACCCTCGTCCTGGAGGGCACCTGAGTCAGGCACACAGCCCCACACCGTGGCCCAAGAGTTGTCACCAACCATCCTAGCAAAGCAAGAACTTCTGGCCTCTGAACTCCATGACAGGATGTTATTACTGACTGGACAAGGGAGAAAGGAAGCTCCTTTCTCCCTTTCAAGTAAGAATAGAATTGTTAGGTCCTTACCAACTGGCCTTTGAAAACTGATTTTAAGTCATAGAGCTAGAGCTACAGCGGGCTGCCAATGGGCCCCCACCACTGGCTGGACTGACTAGTGAAGTGGACATTCTCTGCAGGATCTACAACAGCAGGCCTGGCCCTGCTGAGGGCTGGCATTTCATGTGCAGTGAATGAACTGCTCACCCCAGGAAGAGAAATGAGGACAGATGGGAGGTTAGCCTGTTGGCTCTATTTATCTAATTAAAGCTTTTTACATACATTGTCAGGAGAAAATCAGCTGTCAGGAAGCCCACCTGGTCATAATTGATCATCATCAATAGGTCTGTTCTGGCCACTGCTTCCAAAATCCTGGCTCTGATCCCATAATCTCAACAAACTTCAAAAATATGGCTCACATAACTGAGCCTAGCATTGCTTTGCCAGCTAGAATGGGATCATGACTGACAGCAAAGGGAAACACTGAGTGAATTTGCTGGGTTGATTGTAGAAGCAGACATGACCTCAAATAGGAAGTCGTTCTTGGTTTTGTTTTTCGGGTGTTTTTTTTTTTTTTTTAACTTATTCATTCATTTAATTTATTTTTGTCAGCTTGACACGAGCTAGAGTCATTTGACAGCAGGAAGCCTCAACTGAGAAAATGCCTCTATAAGATGGGTCTGTGGGGCTTTTTTTTTTTTTTTTTTTTGATTAATAATTGATGTAGGAAGAGCCAGCCCACCCCACTATGGGGTAGTGTCACTTCTTGTTAGGTGATTGTGGGGTGTATAAGAAAATAAACTGAGCAAGCCAGAGAAAGCCAGTAATCAATGCTCCTCCACAGCCCCTGCTTCTGTTCCTGACTCCAGGTTCCTGCCATGACTTCCCACAGCAATAGATGATTACCCGAAAAGTGCAACATGAAAACAACTCTTTCCTTTCCAGGTTGCTTTTGGTCATGGTGTTTTATCACAGCAATAGAAAGCCTCACTAAGATAAGAGCTATGGCCGGCCATCTGTGTGGCCTGTGTATTTTCAGTAGAGCAAACTGATAGAAACAAATGACTCTGGAGTTCCAGTTTGCCCTTTGAGACCAAATCTAGTTTGGGCATTTCCTTGACCTTTACTGAGGGATCTTCTGACATATCAATTTGCCTGCATCCACCGAGTGAAGTTAGTTTTGAGTTACCAAGAGACAAGCCTGGTTCCTGCTCCTTCTTTCGAGGAGTGAGTAAAGCTGGTCCAGCTTCGGAACAGGTTGGAAGCACCAACTGGCTACAGTTCATTTTTTAGAGATACCAGATAATGGCTGAAGCTCTTTGATTCATCTTCTCTACCTTTCCACATGCCTCATACATGCATTTAAAAGGCACACTAGTGAGGTAATAGAGCAAAAACAGAATCCGTGTGTTCATCCTGCTAATGCCTTAAACTAGACATTGTTATGTAACACATCTCCTGATGTTTTTTTTTAGTTCATATCAATACATTATAAAATAATTTCAGAAGCACAACAATCAACTTTTCTTAAATGTCTTAGTCGCGTGAGTCTAAGCAGGGGAGGGGGGATTAATGCATTCCAGCATTGAAGTTACACCTATCCACTAATTTTTTTACACCTATGCAGAATTTTTAGATGTGAAGGAATTAAGGAGAACAGAGAAAGACAGATAATGTAAGGGAAACATTTAGAAATAAGTGCCCATTTCTAAGATAGGAAAAAATCCCTTTGAAGTCAAGAAAGCATTTTACTTACCCAAGAAGCAAAGGATTTCGTTCCCAAGAGAGATGATATGGAATGATGCTAGTTTAAAAACAGGGCTCAGAAGCAGAGAGCAGCTCTGCCTGTAATTGGCTTTGTCATATGAAATCAACTTAGACCTTAGAGCTCTCAAGATTATATTTTCTCATGAAACCAATCTCTCAGCCTTGGGACCACTTTGAACCTATTGGGATGGTCTGGATATTCCCAGAGAAGCCTTGCCTAAGAAGAGGAAGATGCTTAAGTAAAACATCAAAGTTTACCTAAGGTTTTCTAGATAAGACTTCAAAGAGGTAACATGTTAAACAATTCTTGTTGCTCTCAAAACTTATTTTTCTGATCACTGTGTAGGAACAATTTGAAATGCCTCAGTGACTCAGCTAAGTAAGCACAGATTAATATTACAGCTTGGATGAATATTGTCTTTTTATTTTCATTCCTCTCTCTGTCCTCTCTTCTTTATTTCTCATAGTGATAATGATTAGAAGAGAAATGTAATTCTCACAGATCTCACATTACTGAATTGAAAAATCGTAATGTCAACTTACTAATAGTGACCTTAGAAATCTGAGATATAAATTAGAGCCTTGTCAGGCCACTTGAATTCTACTGGCTTCCTGTTGCTTCTCTAATATGAGAGTCCACAATGAGAAACGCAGATATCAGTTCAACATCTTTTTGTTCTTTATAACTGCAATTAGTTGAAATCTAACATTTATTTGACAGTTACTCTGTGCCAAGTACCATTATATAACTTTTGATCACTTATCCTCTCTGTATGGCCTTGAGGTAAGATTTGCTACAACTCCTATTTTAGCTTCCTATCACAAAATAATACCCAAGGCAACTCACGAACAAACAGGAAAGGTTTATTTTGGCACACATGGCAGAGTTTGCAGGCCAACACCACACCAAACTCACATCACACTCAAAACCCACGGTGCTAAAAACATGTTCCTGCATTAACCACAACAGTAAAAGTAAAACTTTAATGAAAGTTAAACTGTGTGGGAAATGTGACCCACAAGGAAGCCAGGCATCTGTGCAAACATTCCCACAGATTTGATTTTGTGAGCAGGCAGAGTCCTTGGGAAGAGTCTTGACAAACGCCGAGGGAGTACTATGTTTAGTTTAGTTTAGCTGTAAAATTTTATTGTGATATTCCTGGAAATACTGCCATTCTGAAAATCTCCCCCATTGTCCCTTTCTTTTCATGGCATGAAAGAGGAATTGCAAATTTTCAGGGAAACTCATAAGGAATATACCTCATTTCTAACAATGGTGATACAAAAGTAGTTCTAAATGTGTGCTTATAGATTGAGAACAGCATTTGAGGTGATAAATCCCTGGAGGCAAATAGTGGTGGCATCTATATAACTGTGTAAATGTGCCACTGAACTTGGTTAATCCAAATATAAACTATATTAATACAGTTAATATATTATATATATATTACCATGTAAATGTGCCGCTGAACTTGGTTAACCCAAATATAGACTATATTAATACAATTAACATATAATATATATATATATATAACCATGTAAATGTGCCGCTGAACTTGGTTAACCCAAATATAGACTATATTAATACAATTAATATATATAATATATAAAACCATGTAAATGTGCCACTGAACTTGGCTAATCCAAATATAGACAATATTAATACAATTAACATATATATTAATATATGCTTAAACTAGCTAGGAAAATGTCGCTTGTTTTATCACACTAAAAATTACACATACAAGGAAAAAGTTACAAAACTATGCTGTGCCAGGAAGTTATGTCTACTATCATCTTGATTTTAATTTACTCAGCTTTTACCTTTTTTAAGAGAGAGAGTCACCTTGTAATTCTGGCTGGCCTGGAACTCACTGTGTACACTGGGATGGCCTTGAACTCACAGTGCCTGGCTCTGCCTCTCAAATGCCGGGGTTTAAGATATGTGCCGAAAGGGTGTACGGCATGAATTGTGGGGTCGCACTGCAGCTTACATGATGAGATTTTTAATTCCTTCCCTTTAAAAAATTTTTCTCTTTCATTTTCTTCCCCTTTTTTGTCTTGCATTTTGTTTTATTCAGGGGAGGGTTGCAGGGGCAGAGGGCAGATGGGAGAAGGGATGAGGAGTGTATGGGATTAAAAAACATGATGTGAAAAACGCATAGAAATGAATAACTAACTGAATGAATGAATGAATCAATCAATCAATCAATCAATCAATCAACAGTGGTGATAGTACCTACAAAAAAAAAGTTATGTGACCTGCCTGGCTTTTTTTTAGTGTTTTTGTTGGGTTGAAGGCCTAGTAGGCAACATGTGGGCCTCCATCTTCAATAACAAGCTAGTGTACATTGTATAAGCTGAGCTGCACTTCCTAAGGAGGTGATCAGGGACTATGTCTGACTCAGCTGAATTAACCATTCCATCTCTGTGGACCTATAGAATAACAGGTAAATTAGACATGACTTATGAGTACACTGCTGCCCAATCTTGTCATTCCAGCAGCTGAAAAAGCAAAACAATGTGCTGATGTGATCGCTGGCTGGTCAGCTGGTAGCCGATGAGAATGAGAGAGCCCAAAAGGGCAGCCCAAGTATATTTGGCCATACCTAACATACAGCTGAACTTCCACTGTGCCCATTGATGTTACTCTTTACAAAAGAGCAAAGAAAAGTGGCTAAAAAAAACCCAAGTTTTAGAGATTCAGAACTGAAAATAAGTCATTTCTTGTACTAAGGCTTGGTTAGTGAGAAGGCAGGCTGCATGTCTATAGTGCCCAGTGTGCTGGCTAGTTTTATGTCAACTTGATGCAGGCCATAGTAATTTGAGAGATGGGAACATCAATTGAGAAAATACCCCCATAAGATAGGGCTGTAGGCAAGGCTGTAGGGCATTTGAATTAGTGATTGATATGGGAGGGCCCAGCCTATTATGAGTGGTACCATCTCTGGGCTGATGGTCCTGTGTTCTGTAAGAAAGCAGGATGATGAGCAAGCCAGTAAGAAGCACCTCTCCATGGCCTCTGCATCTACTCCTGTCTCCAGGTTCCTGTCCTGTTTGAGTTCTTGTCTTGACTTCAATGACGAATACTGATGTGCAAGTATAAGTCACATAAACCCTTTCCTCCCCATCTTGCTTTTGGTTGTGGTGTTTTCTCACATCAATAGTAACCTTAACAAGACACCAGGAACTAAACAGATCTACACAGGTAAGGCAGGCTCCAGCAATCTGTGCTTGTGATCACTGGCTTACTCAAGTACAGCTGCAACTAATACATTTCAAGATCTATAGAGTTCTTTAAACTATTATCTTTCACAAAAACATCAAAGGAGTAAAGGTACAAATTTTAGATCACATAAAAAAAAAAACAACAAAAACAAACAAAAAAAACCTCCTGAGGCTTAGAAACGAGAGAGATGACACGCGGCTACATTAACGTCATGTCTCCAAGCTATGTGCTCCAAGTATCACAGTGTTTGGCCCTCTTACAATGCTTTGAATTAAAGATTTGGTTGACAACATTAAGGGTCTTTGCCAAGTATGGTGATATTTTGTTTGTACTGAAGTGTGATTTTATTTGTATGTTAATAAATAAAGTTGCCTGAGGATCAGAGCTAATAGCAAGCCATAGCAGAAGCCAGGTGGTGGT
Organism: Onychomys torridus; assembly: GCF_903995425.1. Taxonomy (NCBI): domain Eukaryota; kingdom Metazoa; phylum Chordata; class Mammalia; order Rodentia; family Cricetidae; genus Onychomys; species Onychomys torridus. Next base: position 10,260,833 of record NC_050456.1, read on the forward strand.
GGCATACACCTTTAATCCAGATTACATGACAGGCAGATCTCTGTGTGTTCAAGGATACAGCTAGCATGGAGACACACACCTTTAATCTCAATATCAATCACAGAGACCTAGAGGTCTGTATAGACAGGCAGTGACAAGGAGGTCATGTGGTTGGGTTTACAACCAATGAGAAGGCAGAACAGAAAGTCAATAAAAAGACAGACACACAGGAAGTAGGTCTCTTTCTGAGGGGAAGAATAGCAGTGGCAATCAAGGGTAAGAAAGTCTCATCTCTTAGCTATTGCTCTGACCTTTTGGGCTTTTAACTCTGCATTTGGCTCTGTGTTTCTTCAGTTACATTTATAGCCCAGTTCTTTTGCTGCTCCATTCCTCTAGTGTCTACACAAACATGACTTCACACTTTGACCACCAGCCAAGGCATGGACCCCTGATCCAGACTCAGCCAATTAAGACTTTCCACACATAAGATAGCACTGCATGTGGAAAAGTTAGAAGGAAAGAAAGGAAGGATGGGAGGGAAGGAGGAAGGGAGGGAAGGAGGGAGGGAGGGAGGGAGGGAAGGAGGGAGGGAAGGAGGGAGGGAGGAAAGAAGGACAGTTCATCTGCTAAGAAAAGAATGAAGCCACAGACTCCTTGGGAACATAAGAAAGGGCTGGTTGTGGTGGTGCACAGCAGTAGGAGACTCTGAGGAGGCGGAGGCAGGGGAGTCATGCATTGGAGGCCAGCCTGAGCTACACATTTTAATGGGGCCAGAGAGGTGGCTCAGTGGTTTAGAGCACTTGTTGCTCTTGCAGAGGACCCAGGTCAATTCACGCACCACACGGTGCCTCACAAGTGTCTGTCCAGTTGTGATTCCAGGGGCTCCAACACTGTCTACCAATGTCCACAGGCACCAGGCAGGCAGGCACCAGGCAGGCACCAGACAGGCAGGCAGGCAGGAACCAGGCAGGCACCAGACAGGCACCAGGCAGGCACCAGGCAGGCAGGCAGGCACCAGGCAGGCAGGCAGGCTGTGCACAAACATACAGGAGAGCAAAACACTCATGTGCATAAAATAAAGAAATCTAAAAAAAAAAAAAAAATTAAAAGCTGGGGAGACAGCTCAGTTCATAAAGTGATTGTTATGCAAGCATAGTGACGTGAATTTAGAACCTCAGCATACATGTGATAGATGGGGCTCAGTGGCACATGTATGATCCCAGTGGAGACAGGAGGATTTGCTGGGGATTGCTGACCAGCTAGTCTAGCCAATTAGTAAACTCCAGATTTATCAAGAGACCCTAGCCCAAGAAATAATGTGGTGGTGGTGGTGGTGGTGGTGGCTCATGGCTTTAATCCCAGCACTCAGAAGGCAGATGGCTGTGAGTTCAAGGTCAGCTTAATACACAGACTGAGTTCCAGGACAGCTACAAAGAGAAACTCTGTCTCAAAATACTACTACTACTACTACTACTACTACTACTACTACTAATACTAATAATAATAAAATAATAATAAATTAATAGTGTGGAGACAGCATACAGACTGTCAGCAGGGAAAGGGTGCTTACAGCCAAGGCTGCTAACCCAAATTCAATCCCTGGAATCTACACAATAGAAGGAGAGAGCTGACTGGTAAGTCATTCTCTGACCTTCACATGCTCACTGTGACAAGGGTGCACAGTGCCCCCATCCCAATCAATGCTACATTTTTTAAAGAAAATGGAAAGCCATTGAGGAGGATACTGATGTTGTTCTCTGGCATCCTCATGTTCATGTGTGCATACATATGAAGATCATAAAAATACAAAAAGATTCAGCGACAAAGAGGTGAGAAAGCAGTTGCAAGCAACCAATCATTTTCCCACTATTGACTCTGCTGAGAGCCCTTAATCTTGTGACATGGCTGTGTGAAAGCCTGAGATAAATGCCATTGCTGTTTTGTTTCTGACACTGGTGTGAAGCAGATTTCTCTGACTCACACAGATAGGAGCCTCATTTTTCCAGCTAGAGTTGCAGAGGCCAGAGAGCCAGCATACCAGGGTACCAGGCTGACTTTCACTGCATTCTAAGAAGGTAAAAACCTTTTCCTTAGCTCTAAGTCAGAGCAAATATCTCTCACAGAGCAGAGAGTGAGGTGGAAGGTGTCTTCTTGGCATTCCAGGGCTTAAGGTAGGAGGATTTGTCATTGTAACTGATGGGCTGTCATGGAGACAGGGTGTCTCAGGACTGGAAGGGCTTTCTCAAGTGATCCTACCAGATGACCACTTTCCCCCATGGGACATGGAATTCTTTCTCTAAGGCCCTTGGGACACTTTCGGGGAGCCATTGGCATCCTTGGTACCTTGCCCTCCCATCCTAGAGATAGTTCTTCACTTATTTGAGGAGGGCCTCACCTGATTTCTTCAGGCTGAACATTTCCTCTAACATCCTATATGTGCTGACCCAGGAGTCCTCACTACCTGAAGTAGGCTCCAGCCACCATTCTCTGCCACAATGTGCTCATACACCCCCCCCACCCCCTGAGCATATTTAGAGAAAGGGCATCATTTGCAGGGATTAGAGCTCTAGACATATTTAGTTATAATGCCCTTACTGTTTTTCTTTAAAGCTTTTTTCAAATTGCATTTATTTATTGTGTGTGCACATAAGTGGGCACATGTGCCATGGCATGCATGTGAAGGTCAAAGGGCAACTTTCAAGAAGTTGTCTTCCTCCACCATGTAGAACCCAGAGGTCAAACTCAGGTCCTTAAACTTGGCAGCAAGTGCCGTTGCGCACTGAGTCATCTCATTGGCCTCCCTAACCCATTTTTTTGTAAACTGATTTTATTAACTATTTGCTTTTATGATGTGAAAACAATCTAAAATCTACCCTCTCAACAAACTTTGGTATGCATGGTACAGCATTATCATTGTTGTTAAGCACAGTGCTGTCCCACAATTGTCTAAAAATCTTCATCTCTCATGGCTGAAACTCTTACCTCACTGAACAGCATCTCCCCTTTCCAGCTGTTCTGCTTCCTGTTTCAATTAAGTTTAACTCCAATTGCATCATATAAATGGAGTCACATGGCACACAGTGTGTATATGGTGAAATATTGCTCATGTGGCACACAGTGTGTATATGGTGAAATATTGCTCACGTGGCACCCGGTGTATATATGGTGAAATATCACTCATGTGGCACACAGTGTGTATATGGTGAAATATCGCTCAGCAATTGCATTGATAGATTTTTTTTTTTTGTGGGGGGGAGGTAGTTTGAGATAGGATCTTTTGAATAGCTCTTGCTGTCCTGGAACTAGATCTGTAGACCAGACTGGCCTGGAACTCACAGAGATCCACCTGTCTCTGCCTCCCGAGTGCTGGGTTTAAAGGCATGTGCTACCACTGTCTGACTAATATATATTACTTCTATTTTAATGTTTTATGTCAAACAGGGGTTACTGTGTGGTAAGTTTAGAGTTCAGCTATAGGAAGGAAGGAACTTCTGTCATACAGCGCAATGTGAGTGGACCTCGAAGACATTGTGGCTAACAAAGAATCCAGCCACAGAAAAGACAAATACCACAAAGTTGGACTTTTTAGAATTGTGGGCTATAACCTACATGTACAAGCATACTTTTTGCTTACTTATATTTTAGACTCTAAAATACATCTACTGACATGTCTATGGCATGTATGTGTACCATTATGTAATAATCAAAATAAACAAATAATTGTACACTGGAATCCTCATTAACCATGCTAAAAAACAGGACATTTCTAAAGCCTTTGTGCCAACTGTGTGTCACTTGCTGACTACATCAACTCTGGTGATCACAATTTTGCTTTCATCATTGGCCTAACATATATAATGATATTATATAGTATTATAAATTACATAAATAGAGTCATGCTCTTCTTTTTTTTTTTTTTTTTTTTGTTTTTTTGAGACAGGGTTTCTCTGTGTAGTTTTGTGCCTTTCCTGGATGTCTCTCAGTAGACCAGGCTAGCCTCGAACTCACAGAGATCCACCTGCCTCTGCCTCCCAAGTGCTGGGATTAAAGGCGTGCGCCACCACTGCCCGGCGAGTCATACTCGTTATCATTTCCTCCAGCTTATCTTTTTCACTCCACACTGTTTTAAATATTGATCATAATCCTGAATGTTACTATAGTTATTCCTTGACATGGCATTATTTATCCATATCCTTGACAGGATGTATCTGGTGTTGCCTCTATTGTGTGCCCTTAAAATTTGTCGTGAAGATTCTTGTACCTGTCTCTTCCACACAACTCTACACATTTCTCGGATACATGTATCTAGAGAGTCAGGGAATCTGCAGGTATTCATCTTTGCTGAAAACCATAAATTTGTTTTCCACTGTCATTTTACCAGTATGTATGCTCGTCAGCAGAGGGTAAAAGTCTGTAGTTCCACATTCTTACTGCGCTTAACAGTAAGACTAATTGGTTTTTTCAATCTAATGGGAATAAAATGGTACCTTACTGTGATATTAATTTGTTTTTTCTTCATTACTAATGAGGCTAAGCATCATTTTGTTTGGTTATTGGTTGTTCTTATATCTTCCCTGTGAGATGCCTCTAAGCCTTTTTTTCTATTGAGTTGAAAAATTTTTTCTTATTGATTATAACATTAATTTACATATTTTAGATATTAACTTGTCACATTAATGTAGTACATATTTCTTGTAGTTTGTAACTTGTGTTTTCCAGTCTCTTTAGGATGCTTTTGATAATTATGTTTTTCATTTTGGTGTAGTCAAATCTGACACTTTTTCATAATGGTTCACAGGGAGATTTGTTTTATTTTGTTTGTTTTAGGAAATCTTCCTCAATCTTGGGTGCAGAGCTTCCCCTTTATAGTGTTCAAAACAATTCAACCCCCCTTTCATGGTTAAGGCAGGCATAGTCTATCTGAGGGACCTGAGGGACCCTTTAATATATTAAGAAGGGGGAGCTGTAGAGACCCACAGATGTTTCCTAGTGAGAACTCACTCAGGGTCCAAGAATCTGAGTTTGCTTTACCCAGCAGGGCTGCATAAGGGGATGATGATTGGACCACAGGCGTGGTTACCAGGTGTTCGGAAGGGTCTACACACAGCTGTGCGGTGTGCTTTGATCTAGCAAGGGGGAGGTCTTTTGCCTGCCCCTTGGCATTGTTATAAAAAGCCCTTTTGAAGAGGCAGAAGGAACTGTTGGGTTTTGATCCAGGTCCTCCTGAAGCTATCCTGTGTTTTTGTCTTTCTCCTCTTCACTATCTTCCTATCTAAAAGTTTCTTATCCCTTTCTTCTCCTCATAGGAACCCTTTTAAAAGGTGGGAGCTGGCCTCCCACAGATGGTGGAATATTTGATTCATCTGGATTTTTATATGTGGTTGAGGTGAGATATCATTCCATGTTCTATCCAATGGTCTCATTCATTGAAGACTCCTTTCTTCTTTTTTTTTCTCTCCTTTTTGGTGTGTGTGTGTGTGTGTGTGTGTGTGTTCACTCGTGCATGCACACATGCCTGTGGAGACATAGGTTGACATCAAATATCTTCCTTGGTTACTTATTGTGGAATATTTAACTATGTAAAGATGTGTTACATTTGTTTATGCTGCATTTCTAAATTATGTAATGACATGCTGCATTTGTTTCATATTGCCTGCCTAAGGCACCTGATTGGTCTAATAAAAAGCTGAACGGCCAATAGCTAGGCAGGAGAGGAGTAGGTGGGGCTGGCAGGAAGAATAAATAGGAGGAGAAATCTAGGCTCGAGAAGAACAAGAAGAAGAGGACAGAAGAGAGCAAGAAGAAAGAGAGGCACACCTGGGACCAGAAGCCAGGCAACCACCAGGCAGCCAGACATAGAGACAGCAGGAAAGTAAGACAGACAGACAGAAAGTAAGAAAGGTAAAAAGCCCTGAGGCAAAAGGTAGGAAAGAGAAACAGGTTAATTTAAGTGAGTGAGCCAGAAACAAGTCTAAGCTAGGTCAGGCATTCATAACCAAAAAGAAGTCTCCATGTCATGATTTGGGAGCTGGTTGGTGGCCCAAAAGAAAAAAGCCTGCTACAGCTCCTTTCCTATTTGTTGAGACAGGGTCTCTCATTTGAACCTGAACTCTTCAGTTAGTCTAGCTTAGCCAACTAGCCCCTAACTTCTGTTTTTACTTCTGATCACTAGGATTGCAGGTGGCTGTCGTGTCCTCCTGGCATTTATATGGGTTCTGGAGGTCCAAACTTGAGTTTCACAAATACTTTCCTGATGAAGCAATTTGTCCAGCCCCTGAAGACTCCTTCCATTGCTTGTTCATGTGTAGCATCAGTTCAGTCAGAGACAATAGTTTTCCTTATCCATGGTGTTGCTTTATGGGGCTTCATTTACCCAGTCAACTGTGGTTAAAAATATTAAATGGAAAGCCTCCAAAAGGAACAATTTTACATTATGTGTGATTCTAAGTAGTTTGCTGTCCTAACCCATCTGCTCAAAAAGTAACTCTTCCCCCTGTCTAGCATACCTACCTAGATAACTAGCCTGACTCTCACTTAGGAGCCAGATCACATTGTGGTGCTGGTGTTTAAGTAGCTCCGATGTAGTAGTCAAATGCTGTCATAGTGTCCACTCCAGTCACCTCACTTCCTTTCATTACATGGACATTATTCCAAGAAGGGAAGTGAGTGCTATGCAATACTGTTCTTTTGACAGACCATAGTTAAACATCTTTTGTTATAGCTATTATAATTGTTCTAGTTTGTTAATAATTTGAGTTTAGCATTGTTTGCAACAAGATCTCATGTAGCCCTGAACAGTGCAGTACTTGCTACATAGCCCAAACTCTTGAACTCATGGCCATTCTCCTACCTCAGCCTCCTGAGTGCTGGGTTATAGGCATGTGCTACCACATCTGTTCATATTATCAGTTATCACTGTTAATATCTTACTGAGTCTAGCTTAAAAATTGAACTTTATCGTAAGTATGAGTTAGTAGAAGAAAACATGATATGCAATGGGTTGTTACCATCTATCATTTAGGACACATTCTCCAGGGATAAGAGAAGACTATGATATCACAGTCTCATATTTAAATAGATTAATTTCCATGATCAGTTCTATTCCATTGAACTGTCTCTCTCCACCAACACCTTGCTGTGTTGAATAGTTTTATAAATTTTGTATCCAGTACCACAGCTAAGTACCTTCTGACTTGTTGTAAAGCATAAAAGGCATTCATTCTTCTGGCAATGGATGCAGGTCTTCAGAACCATCTGTTTGAAATTCCATTTGTTTATTTTGACTATTACTTTACCACAATGTGTGTGTGTGTGTGTGTGTGTGTGTGTGTGTGTGTGTGTGTGGTGTGTGTGTAACTTTTGAGATTATTTGAAGGTAATCTTAATGCTATTAAATTCACAAATATGCTAATTTTTACCCACTCCTGATTATCTAAAACACACATTGAAAACATACAAATATCTATTCTCTCCACATGTCAGCACCCATTCATAATGGTTTTGGAAATGGGGAGAATAGATTCCCCTTAAATTGCAGGTCAGTAGGTATTTCCTTACAGATAACTTTAGCAAAATTCACACGAAATAGAAATTAACAATGATCATCTTTACTTGTTAACTCACAAGGAATTACCTTCAAAACTATATTTTGTTAAAGTTCCTTTGCTAAATATAGAAAAACTGAACTATGACAATCATGAAATGTTAAAACTTCCTTAAGTTTTTATTCCTGGTACCACTACCACAACTTACAGGGCAGAATACCTGATGTAATGAGAAGAAAAGGAAAAGGCTGCAGCAGACGAGGGGCCTCAGGAGTGTGCATCTAAGTGACACCCGTGGCTGCAACCAGTGGCTGCACCTTTGCAGGCTGGCTGTGAAAGTCCTCAGAGGAAGGGCTTCCTGTCCCGGCTGCAGTGGCTTTCCTGACCACGGGTCATCGTTCCTTCTCCAGCAGATTGTCCCAGCTCCTCTGATGCATTTGCACCGACTGTCTCAGGGTAACGGGAACTTCCCTGAGAACTCCTCCTTCTCCTGCCAGGAACTGTAGCCCTTTTCTGCTCCTTTTCAAACCTTCTGTTGCCACGTCTGCCATTCCTACCACCAGATCCACAGCCACCACCACAGGGGCTGCCTGAGCTTCCTCCACCTATACAGCCCCTCTTCATGGGCCCATACATTTGGTTGCCGTTGTCCACTATAATTTCCAAAATTATTATACTTCCCACCACCACCATAGTTACCTCCACCCCTCCATTGTAACCACCCAATCCTCCTCTTTCACCACTGTATCCACCATCTTGGTTTCCACACCCCTGTCCACCACCACCACAGCCTCCTCTGCTACTGTAGCCAGGTCCACCATCATAGTTACCACTGCCCCCTCCAAATCCATTATATCCACCATCACTACCTCCACCTCTACCTCTGCTGCCACCACCTCCACCTCCATAGCCTGCTCTTCCACCAGAATCTCCACCATGACCAACATTGTCTCTACCACCTCCAAAGTTTCCTCCATCACCCATAAAGTTGCCAGGTCCACCTCCGCAACCTCGCTGTGATCCAGCAGACTGCATCTCTTGTTTAGAAAGGGTCCTTCTAACTTAACAGTTATGCCCGTTAATAGTGTGGTATTCCTGAACAACAATGTTATCAACTGTGTCATGATCATCAACAGTTACAAAAGCAAACCCTCGCTTTTTTTCCACTCTGCCTATCATAACTTCTATCATGCTATATTTTTTGAAGTAGTCTCTCAGATTATATTCTTCTGTATTTTCTTTAATACTACCAACAAAAATTTTCTTTACTGTTAAATGGGCACCATACCTTATAGGACTCTCTCCAGAAACAGCTCTCTTTGGTTCCACCACACACCCATCAACCTTGTGTGGCCCAGCATGCATTGCAGCACCCACCTCTTTAACACAAGGGTAGGTCGCAAAAGCAAAGCCCCTGGCACAGTTTGCTTAGCACTCTCTCATTACCACACACTCTTCAGGTGTGCCCCATTTCTCAAAATGTTCTCTTAAGCTATCCTCTGCGGTTTTGAAGCTCAGTTCACCGATAAACCACTTCCTCAACTGATCTGGTTCCTTTGGGTCATCCCCTTCTCCTTGAGATGGCAGTGACAGCTGGCGTCAGGCTAGGAGAGGCCAGGCTGTGGTTTTGCCTCCACTTTAAGACCGGTACCACAGTATATTTTAGGTCATAATTGTATTATCTTTTATATTAGCAAACCTGTAACTTTTAACTTCTCCATCTCACTTGGTGGTAAAGGTTTGGAGCAAGACAGAGCCAATTTTTCTAAAAGTCTCTAGTGGGGACAGATCATTAAGTTATCTGATGGCAATGAAATCATTTGTGAGAAACAATGATGAAATGACGAGACTCCCGGCGAAGATCCAACCTGCAGGTGACAATTGCCAGCTGAACCTTTCTCAGCTGAGTCCGCTATATCTAACATGAGCAGTAATAATAATAGTAATTCAAATAGTCATCCAAAGGAGAGAAGCAAATCTCTTGGAGAGAAACAACCTGGGTAATGAATTTCAGGATCATGCCAAAATGATTTATATACTCTTTTGTGCTTTCATGATTGATAATAAAAAATGTTAATCTCAAAGGATATAGTATTAAAGAATCTACCACTCACACAAAGAAGAGTATTTCTTAGAACTCTTTAAGACCGTGGTTATTGATGACCTTCCCTTATATATGACAGGCAACTAAAAACCAGCAGATAAGAACGTCATTAAATGTCTGCCCCATCCTCCTACATTTCCCACTGTGCACTGTCTGGCTCCCCCTGTCTCATTGGGAAAACGTGTCTCTCCTTCCATCAGAATCTGTACTCTCAACCCTTCATTTCTTTTCAGTTTGCTACATCATCAATCCTCATTTGTTACAGAATCATCCCACCCAGCTCTGCTAACTCTCCCTCTAGCATCTAAATAAGCTCAAATAGCCCCATCTTAAGCAACACCAAACAGAAAAACCAGTGTACAAAAGCATTATCCCACAGCACTCAGGTACTACATTTGTGTTTTATTTGTGTTTGTGTTTAGGTTATTGAGCAAGTATCTTGCTATGTAGCCCATGCTGACCTGATACTTAAAAAACAAAACAAAACAAAAATTTCTTGTATTTTTAATTATGTGTATATGGTGGATCTGTGTGTGGGTTTGTGCAGATGCTGGCAGAGGCCATCAGGTCCACTGGAGGTGGAGTTATGGATGGTCCCCTGGCATGGGTGCTGAGAACTGACCTCTGGTTCTCTGCAAGAGCAGTAAGCACTCCATCTCTTCAGCCTGATGAACTCATCTATTCCATGATCCTGCCTTTGCCTCTGCTCCTGTCTCTTCATTGCTGGTATTGCAGGGATGACCACTGTTAGGTCTCAAACCCAGGACTAAGGTAAACTGAGGTGCCTATTTAACGTATCAAAATGGGCCTGGCCGACAGATTCTCCCAGCATCCACCTGTTACAAGGGCGTGGCTGGCATACCTATCCTCTACCCTGAACTCTCTAGCCCAGGGGCTGGAACATCCTTCTGCTGTGGCTTTTCCCTAGATAATCCGGATGTTTTGGCTACTGGCTATGGGCCCTTTTTTACCCTTTCCCTCCTGACCTCCTGTTCTCCTGGTCTCCTGACTCTCCCATCTTCCCTTCCCGTTCTCCTCACATGGCCCAGCTCAGGGTCATGTCCACTCTGGACTCTCCCAGATGTCCCTGCCTCTGGCTGTGCTCTCGTCACATCTACAGTAAACCTCTTCCTCTGCCATACCTAGGAGCAGTCATGGCCACCTTTTTTAATTTTTCCATTCAACTACCACAGCTGGAAAAAACTACATTTTTAACTTAATTTAAATTTAAATACACATATTGTCAGTTGCCATCATATTGAGCAATACATTTCTGAAACAGGGGCCAGGAACCTTTTTCTATAAAAAACCAGATGATTAGTATTTAGGCATGCAGGCCATACTGTCTCTGTTGCAACTAGCCACTGTAGCTTCAAAGGAGCCACAGTAATATGTAAATGAATGACTGTTTCCTTACTCAGTACCATTTTATTTACCCAAACAGGTGGTAGGCCAGATTTGCCCTGAGGTCCATAGTTTAACATTTCCCTTTTCAGACTATTCATGTGAGTACGTCAAGCTGAGAAAAATGTAGAACTAGTTTTGTCAGCACTGACCCACCATCTTCCCAGAGGATAAAGAAGAAATGAGTGAACCAGGAAGGGCATAGAGAGGGCTTTGGGTCTGCTGTGCTGTGCTGATGTGTTTGTGGGAGCGTTTACCGCCACCAGACTGGGGTGGAGTACTTCTCACTGCAGGCAGAATACCAGGAGCTCAAGGGATTTCAAATAGCTTGGCAACTGTTCTCTGGAACCCAGAGAATGTGGAAATGACTCAGGATGACTCATGTCTGAGTTTAAAGATAAGAGATTGTGTCTGATCTGAGTGAGAGGCAGTAGGGAGATCCTCACTGTGCTTCCAATTCTAGTGGGTAAAGGTCTTTGTTCCCAGTGGACTCAAATTAGTACTGAAGTCAGATCGCCTGGCTCATCCAAACTGAGACTCCGCCAGGAGGACCATTAAATGTGCAGTAGACCCCAGCAACAACCTGGGGCTGTGACCTTTCCTAATGGGAGAAGTGAGCAACTGACTGGAAGGCACTATGTATGACAGGAGAAAGGTCACCTTCCAGCCTTAGTGTAGGATCTTAGAGGACTACACACAGATATCTGGCCGGCTCTGGACTCCTGCTGTGTGGGAGGAATCCTAGCTTCACACCCTGACTGCATCATTCAAGTAAGACTTCACTTCAGCTAACTCCTTTATACCCTTGGAAGGGTTCAACATGGTCCTAGTGATTGAGAAAGAAGTGGCTGAGAAAACCCTCCCCTCCTCCTCTACAGGTTGTTTAAATTAGGAAATGGAGAAGAGCTTTTAGATCTGGAGTTTTAGGATTTCATGACAAACAGAAGTTTTATCATTTCAGAGTGACCAAGGAGGCTGTAAACCTGCTGAAATATTCACTTAGGGCAGAAGTAGGTTTTCATCAGATCAGGTTGACTGAAGAGATCTCTTCTGCTATTTGAGTAGACCATCTACACATGAAGATTTCTTGGAAAATGCTCAAAAATTGTTACTACTCCACTCCTTCCTAATGGATCGTTCACTGGCCCTTCCTAAGCTCTCTGTGTAGTGTCCAAGCTCCTGGGGGTTACATGTTATCCATGTGAGATCTGAGCCTGAATTCTTCATTTCCATCTGTCTAGAGTCTTGGGGTCCTGACCCCAGTCTCCAAGAAGCCTCAGCTGCTCTTCTTTCTTTCAGGACCTTGTATCAGGCTGCACTGACACCTCCCTGCCTGCCTCTCTCTCTTGCTTATTGCTCAGGACTCATGCGAATTTTTCCTCAAAGCCTTCCAGATAATCTGTCCTCTCCCTGTGGCTGGATTACTCGACTCTCCATTCCCCAAGAGCCTTGCACAAGCCTCCATGAGCATTGGTCACAGGTGTGTAATCATTGTCTATATAAGCATGATGCTGGTCAGTCAGGTACCTAAAGTCAGGGCCATGTCTTATTTATCACAGTAGCTGTCTCAGTAGGCAGTCTCTAAGGGTTTGATGAATAAATGAAAACCATTTGGACCTTTGCTTTCACAAACAGAAAAGGGGAGACCTGTTGTGTGGGAGACCTGCTACTCCCGTTATCAGTATTTCATAACCATGATGTATCTATTGATGTTTGCACTGCTGTGCAATCCTAGAGGAAAAGGGAAACCCTTACATATTAGAAGTATACAATTGTTAGAGGTCAGATTTTTTTTTTTGTAATAACAAAGGTAGAATATTGCCTCAAACCAGTTTTCCATTTTGTTATGAAATCTTTCAATCTGCAGAAAATATATAGACTAAACAACAAATATCACATACTGACTATCCAGCTTTTTCAGACCCTAGTATCAGATATTTTTATAAGGAATAAAACAAAGTTTGTAGTGTAATGACCTGTATTCCCCTCTCTGACACATTACCCTCCAAAAGTCACCACCGTGCTGAATTTTACACTCGTCACATCCTTGAATATTTTCTACTCTTTGCAACATATGAATATATCTGTAAAGAAGTCATAGCACTATTTTCTGTTTGAATTTTTTAAAGAAATGACATTACCTTGTAGCTACAACTTGTTCATTTGCTCAGTCCCTTCTCTTCGATATTGATCTGATACATGGTATCATAATGCATGCAGTGTCTTCACGTAAGTACTGAATAGCATTCCATTGAAGAAAATACCAAGTTTACCTACTTTCCTCTTGACCAACCTTGAATTTTCTTCCATTCACAATGGTGCAATAAGCATTCTGTTTTCCAAATTCTTTGTACATAGGTGGCAACTGTGAAAGATTTTATCAGCTGTATTTAGTTCTTATGTTGATAAATCCTTTTAAAAATATATGTACATCCCTATCATTCCTGTCCTGCTCCCAAGCAGCAGCTGAGAGCAGGCACCCGTTCACTAACCGCTGTGTACATCAGAGGACCAGCACCGTAACCTGCTCTGCCTACCCCAGAACTACCAGATGAAGCACCGTTTCTATCACAGCCTCTCCTGACGCCAGCTCTCTTACGTAGCTGAGGGTGAGAATGGGAAGATCTGGCCAAAACAGAAGATCTAGACAATGTACCCCATGGCCATATCACCTCTCTGGCTGTGAAGCATTCCACCTGTGCCTTGGCCTGGTTCAGAAGCTGATGGACCAGGCTTCTCGAGCCGTGATAGAGATCTTCACGGCCAACTATGTCTCCCTACAAGAGAAGAATAACTGGGCTGCCCCGCATCTCTATTCCCACATCCTCAACTTTCAGATCAGTGAAGTGGAGCCTAGATACTATGCAGATAGGGATGATGCATAGGCAATGAAGTGGTACCTCATGCAGATGCTGATAAGGCAGCCCCAGAACCTGGCTCTTCATGCCTCCTGTTGGCATGTATATTTCCAGGTGCTTCCCCCGGCCTCTGGGCAGCAGCTGAGAGAGCACCAGGAGCGAAAGGAGATGGGCAGGCAGACTGTGCTGGCGGCCATGGAGAACAAGGTAGAAGGCAATGCGGCTTGGGAGAGACCTGTTGTGAGGAGAAGGGCCTGGCTGCTGAGGATAGTGGTGGGACAGCAAGAACTTCAGCAAGGTCAGTGAGAGACAGATGTCAAAGACAGCTCAGTGGCCTATGACTCTGCCTGTACAGAACCTATGCCAACTGGCCCCAGTCTAACCCCACGTGCTTTTACAATAAATGTCACCCTGTAACCGTGGTGTGTGTGTGTGTGTGTGTGTGTGTGTGTGTGTGTGTGTGTGTACTTTGTTTGCTTGTATTTAGAGAACCACAAGAGAGAAATTCCCTCAGAAGCCAGAGAGGGTGTTGGATCTCTTGGAACTAAAGTTCCATATGGTTATGAGGCACCACGTGGGTGCTAGGAACCAAACCCAGATCCACTGCAAAAAGCAGCAAGTGTTGTTAACCACTGAGACATCTCTTCAGTCCCATGACTGCTAAATGTTAGTAGCCACATCTTCAAATTTATTACAGATAATAACATTTCTGTGCAACAGAAAGCATTGATTTCAGTCCCACACATAGGATTTCAGTGTTCCAAATGCTTCACATTCTAGCTGCACTTATTAACTCATTATTTGGATTTTGCCATAGTTATAGGTAAGGGGTTATATTAGTCAAGGTTCTCTAAAAGAATAGAACTGATTAGATTTATTATAGGATGGGAAGCTCATGTCAGTTACAATCTTCAATTCTGCAACTGGTCACATGGCCTTAGCTGGTTCCTTGTTTGTCTGTTTGTTTATTTGTTTGTTTGTTTGTTTTTGAGACAAGGTCTCATTGTGTAGCCCTGGCTGTCCTGGAACTCCCCATGTAGACCAGGCAGATCTTGAATTTACAGAGCTCCATCTGCTTCTACTTCTAAAGCGCTGGGATTGAAGACATACTTCACAATAAAAGGTATTTATAACTACCTTTCTCTGTGGGCTGTTTGGGAGCTGGTCTTGACTGGGAGTATCTGCAGTGGGTCTTTCCAGCATGGAGACCTCTATTGGGCGGAGCTTCTGCCTGGTAGCTCCAGCCTCTGAGAACAAACATCCCAGCAAGCAGGTTGTGTGTCTCTCATGTCCTAGTGTCAGAGGCCATTTTGTGTCACTTCTGCTGAGCTCTGGTGTCAAAGCTTTCAAAACCTGCTCACAGTTGAGGAAAAAGTTAGAGTTCAACTCTCAATGAGAACGGTATCAGAAAGTGTGAGGCCCACACAATTTCTCATTATCAACTTGCCATATTGAGAAATGGTAGCCTTCCAAACTTTCTTTACTTAAATAGCACATATCTGAATCACAATGTTTATTTAAAGTCTATTTGACTATAATAAGTAGAGTAAGACAGTGGTTTGGAATTTCAAGTGAACAATAAGTGTCATCCTGTGGCTAGGGAAACAGATCACATACCTTTAAGAAGCTGCTGAAATTACGTCTTGACTCAACATTAACCTCAATAAAAATGATCTATTACTTGGGGAACAATTGTATTTAACCTTATGAAGTAAGATCAATGCAATTAAAATGATGATTCTCTTGAGGCTGCCATGTGACTTGCGCTCTCTCATGTGAGGTTCTTGAGCAAAGCAAAACTCTCAGAGCACTGTCTATAATTTGGACCAGATAAATTTTGATTGCCAGAATCCACTTTTTTTTTTCTAACCAAGAGTCAGTATGCAAATTATAAGCATGGAATATTCTAGATCTAAGTGCCTCCTGTGGATGAAAAAGGTCACAAAACTTTCTTCTCTTAAATTGCATTTAAGACTCTGGAGTTGGGAAAAAAAAAAACCTGCTGTTAAGAATTTTAATTGTAATTTTACTATTACATATTTTCACTTTTTAAAAAAGCAAATATAACTAGTACTTATCTTTTTAAAATTTCATTTCAGGGAGAATTTCCAATGTTTTCTTTGTAGGCTACTAGAAAAATAAGATTTTCTCATAGCAGTTTATATCCTCTGTAAACTATACCTGGAGCCTTTATTTTATGAAGGAAGAAAAATTTAAAAGCCATGGGTCCATCCGAAAATCACTCCTATTAAACTGTAGCCCATGAGTTAAACAATGAGATTATTGAGCAAACAATCTGAGTCGGGTTTTGTTGTTGCTTTTATTTGTTGTGGTTTTTAATCCTTCAAACTTGGGAATTTTACCAAACTAAAAATGGGTTGTGCAGTTGATAGAAACTGGTAAGAGGCAGAAATTTTTGAAATTAGCAATTATAGGCACAAAAATGATGAAATGTTATTATATGTTTATAAAATTTGTTTTTTAATAGATTATAAGATCTAATAATTTAAGTCATATAGCCCTACTAGTATTTGTGTGTGGAGGTGTGTGTGTGTGCAATCTTGCATTAGTTTATGTGACTGTACCTTGGGTGTATGGATAATTCTGGATTTCATAAACAAGGGAAATCAAGGTGTCCACCATGTTCACACAACTGGATTCAAAATTTAAAGCCTGGCTAGCCAAAAAAATAATATGACCCCTAAATTTCCCCCCCCCCCAAAACCCTAAAACCAAAGCCATGAATAAAAAGGGGCAATCCAGGGCATGTGAATGCTGACTGGAAAATAAGTGATTCCAGAAAAGCTCGCATCAGGCAAGGGAAAGACTTCCTGCTCCAGGGCCCAGGGGAGCCATTTCTAATTAATCACCCTCTCCTGCCAGGTCCCTGAGCATCCTCCAGTGCTGAGCTCCATGCAGCGGCTGCTTACTGTTTGGCACTGGCTGCAGATGAAACCTATCTGCCGTCTCCAGTGAAATGGCCTTAGTGAGCCAACACTGAAAACGAAGCCTGGGCACAGCTAATGTGATTTTTTTTTTTCACAGGATGGGCAGCAAATAGGAATTTCAAAGCAAAGCTGCCCTGATACTGAGCCATGATGCAAACTACTGAGAAAATTCCAGCAGGCTCCCAGAGGCAGTGCTGAGTAGGGATGAGTGACGGGGTGACGGAGTCTCCATGGCTATAATATCCAAGATTTTACATCCACCAGATAGGGATTGTAGTAACTGTTTCTCAAGGTTGTTACGAAGATTAATGGAGACAGAGCATGTAAAATACTTAGAAAGAGGCGACTGCTCTCTGTTGGGTCCAGATCCCGGTCACGTGACTTTTAGAGGCAGCTGGAGACGCAAGAGCTTGTAGGTGACTAGAAGAAGAGCTGAAAAATAAGATAGAAAAACATTACTTGCTGCAGGTAAGTGAAAAACTGTGAACTCCCGTTTGACAAAGTGACCGACAAAGTAACAACCCAGTCATCCTAGGGCAAAACAGGACAAAACAACACCAAAGAAGCCTAGCCTGGTGACACACATGCCTGAAATCCACGCGCTCACAAGACAGAGGTAAGAGAACCGCTGCAAGTTCGAGGCCAGCATGGTCTACATACATAATGAGTACTCGGCCAGCCTGGGCTACAAAACAAGATTTGTCTCAAAAAAAGTTACCAAGTTTTGAAAGACAACACAAAGTGCAGTGACAATTCCTAGTTTTCACCCTGACACATATCAGCACCTCCTTCAATGGGACAGAGACTTTCAACTCACCAAAGGTGGTCACCAAGAGAATGGGGGATGCTTTACTAGGAGAAAGGGCCTGGAGGTGGAAGGCCATTAGAAAGGATGTTAAAAAAAAAACAACCTAAGACCTTAAAAAAGAGAGAGAGAGAGAGAGAGAGAGAGAGAGAGAGAGAGAGAGAGAGAGAGAGAGATGCTTCCTTTGGGTGGCGGTTTAAATTTTAGGATGGCCCCCCACAGGCTCGTACATTTGAATGCCTCCTCACCAGGGAGAGGAGCTGGTAGGATCAGAAGGATCAGGAGCTGTGGTGTTGTTGGAGGAAGTATGTCATTGGTGGTGGGCTTGGAGGTTTCAAAAGCCCATTGTTTCTCTCTTACTCTCCCTCTCTGTGCCTACAAATCAGGCTACAGCTCTCAGCTACTGCTCCAGCCCTATGCCTACCTGTCTGCTGCCATGTTCCCTGCCATGATGATCATGGACACCCCCTTTGAAACTCTAAGCTAAATGCTTTCTTTCATAAGCTTCCTTGGTTATGTTTTCTCTTCATAGCAATAGAACAGTAAATAATACACCATGTGATTTAGTCTGAAATAGTCTAGTGGCAAGGAAAATGGAGGAGCCAGATACTGGGTAGTAGCTTAAATTAGGATCTGTAAAAGCCATAGCACAGAACAGCTTCTTAGTCTGTATCCCAAGGAGAGAGCTGCAAGGAGAAAGGGTGGGCGTAAGGGTAGGGATACGGCTTGATTTCCTCAGGCTGTGAGATTTGGTTTATTAGAGATGTCTTAAAGGCACATATCTGTGATCTAACAGGAGGGATAGTTGGAGGCAGCCAGGGCCCAAGACTTCTGCTCTGCACAGATAAAGCAGCTTAGAGACCCAGAACGTCTTCTTTATTTTTAAAGTGAACTTTGGGTCATGACAGATACTGGAGATTGGTTTAGGTAATTGAAGGGTTAATGGCGTAAATGCCTCTGGTGGAATGAGAAACTTCAGACAGGAGCTGAAGTGACTGGTGACACCTGTGGACTGTCAGGAACCGGAAAACCTCTGATAAGAGCAGCAAACCAACAGATTGATAGGTACCACTTTGAGACTGTGGGAGAACTGACCTGCACATGGACTCTTCCTTCTTCTGCCCTCCCAAGCCCCCTGGGCCATGTCCATGCAATCTCTGTTCCCTCAAAGATTCTGGTATCCCTCACTGTTCTGATTAAAGGGCTATCTATTTCTAGAGAGGCCAGTTTGTTCTTTCTTTTGTTTCCATATACTCTTGATCAATCCCAACCTAAGAATAGTAATATAAATTTTGTGTTTTGTGTACATTAACGAAATAAAATACAATGTAGATGGGATAGTAGTGAGACATACATAATGGCAAAAGTTATTAAAAATATTGTGTGAGGTGAAAGCAGGGGAAGACCTGGACTGTAAAGTGAAAACAGGAAGGAGGACGGTAAATAGTGAAGGGTGAAAGAAAATGCAGGTGTCTTCTCATTCCAGAGCCCAGGCAAGGAGCAAGACGGGGAAACAAGAGTGTAAGGATTCAGAGGATTCAGCATGATCATTCTCAACAATTACCAGACCACTTAATTTGTCCATTCAATTGCTCAATCCCTTTAATTAAGAAACAATTCACTCTTCACAATTTAGTCCCTTTGATATTTAATTAGTGCTTCCTATCTGTAAAGGGTAAGTCCTATCAATCAAATTGGAATAGCAGCAATGTGGATTTCCATGGAAACAGCACAGAGGTGGGTCCTCCCATAGATGGTCCACTCTAAATCTATAACCATTACCAAGCAGGAGTTTCTTTTCAGCTAATATTTGCTAACTACTTGCCTACTACACATCATGCAGCTCAGAATCGAGCAGGGCAGTCCCTCTTTTAAGGTAAGTACATGGGGAAGAAGTTATAAACAATGTTGTGGGGGAAAATCACATATTCCTCTTCACCCATTTCAATGGTCCTAGTGGAATATTCCTAGAATATAAGATAGATTAGTATAGAAAAACATAGCATGTTTTTTCATTCAAAGTTTTATGTGAAATGGAAGCCTTTAAAAATGACACAGAGGCTCAGGGAAAACTGTACAGTCTTGAGCCACTAACATCATTGGCAAGTGATGGGCCCCTGGACAAGACTTAACAGAGCAGAAAGATTCCTGACACCTAGTGATGTAGCTGCTACCACTTTGCCAGTGTGAGGCGTTGTCTTAGTTAGGGTTTCTATAGCTGTGGAGAGACACCATGACCACAGCAGCTCTTACAAAGGAAAACATTTAATTAGGGCTTACAGATCAGAGGTTCAGTCCATTATTGTCATGGTGGGAAGCATAGCAGCATGCAGGCAGCCTTGGTGCTAGAGAGGTAGCCAAGATCTGGATCAGCAGGTATTGTGACCATGTCACAAGACTCCCCCCACCCCTAGTCTCGAGCAAGACCACCACAGAGTGATATCTGATGCAAGCACACAGGGGTTTATGAATAGCAAAGCAAGCCTGGGCTTGGTCTGTGTCCAACACTCAACACAGTGGGTGGAGGAGGATGGCCCCGAGCACTCACTTCAAGGGGTTTATGTAGGAAAAGTTTATGTGCAGAGGGTTACATATCTCAGGATTGGACAAGGGGGCCAGGGGTGAGGTAGTTCTTTAAAGTTACTGGCTGAACTATAAGCATGAGGTTACTAATGGCTAAGAGGATGCAGTATCTATAGAGACATAATTTTTTTTTACTTCATATGTCCTGCTTTTGTTGAACCCAGCATATATACATTCAGATTTATTGTTCCAGTCCTATTTTCCCATAAGTTCAATTTCTGGTCAGTTGAGTCCATTACTCCCTATATCCTGTTTTACCAAGTCCAGGATACATAGATTTATTGTTTCAGCCTTATCTTCACACCAGTTTAATCTCCAGTCAGCTCTAAAACTGCTGGTCATGTAAATATCTTTGAAGGGGTGGGGGTAGTATCTCTCAAGAGGGCTACCGATTTTTCCCTTTCATAGGCAGCAGGAAGAGAGTGAGCCACTGGGCCTGGCTTGAGCATTTGAAACCTCAAAGCCCTCCCCCAGAAACATGTTTCCTCTAACAAGGCCACACCTACTCCAAAAAGGCCTCAAGTCCTAATCTTACCAAATAATACCACTCCCTATCCAAATAATACCACTCCCTATGAGCCTATGGGGGCCATTTTCATCCAAACCACCACATTATCCATGCGCTTCTGTCTACGTGATGCTGGCAGTCATATACAAGTACAACACGCATGCAGTGTAGCACATGACCCTTCCTAATAAAGGGCTGTGTTCATGACTTATGTATTTATATATATATATATATATATATATATATATATATATATATGTGTGTGTGTGTGTGTGTGTGTGTGTGTGTGTGTATGTATATATATATATGTATATGTATATGTATATGTATATGTAAATAAATCATGTATTTAACACACAGCACTCACCTAAAGTATGCTATAGAAACCAGAATTCATCTTCCTCCAGGTGGGTGAGAGAAACTGAATGTTTCTCCTCAAAAACAGCCATAGAATTGAGAGAAGTCAATCTTTCCCTTCTCTCTTTCCAGATAGACCCTCACTGGAGGGATCTAGCCCACTGCTTCCCAGAGGCCAGATGTGTGCATATGTGTACGTAAGGTATGTGTATGTATGCATGTGTGTGGTGTATTTACATGTTTGTGTATGGAGCATGTGTTTATAGGTACAAGTATGGAAGTCTGAGGTTATGTCATCTTCTTTAATAGTATTCCATCTAATTTTCCCATGTATGTATGTGTGTATGTATGTATGTATGGGAGGTAGAAAGGCCTGTAGGTTAGGCCTGTAGGAGAAGCAGCAAGCTCTGTTCATAGTTGAATTGCTCAACTCCTGGGTGTTGAAGCCTAGAGCCACATAGTAACTGCTAAGGTTAACTAGAGTCAGAATACGAAAACAATGGCTTCAGTGAATTACTTAGAATAATAATTTGAATCCATTAGCCCTGAGATGAGATGAATATGTTTAACATTGTACCAAAAGATGTACTAGGGAGAAATATGCCGACAAATTACATGGTTATAAAATTATGCTATCAGATAAACAAGCTCAGTTCAGATGTTCTTGCTTCAGAAAAACATAAAAACTAATAAAATGCAAAACATAACCGATATTGCTGAAGTTTCTCAAGAAATCACCCAACAAAGGAAATGTGCTTCTCCGCCAAGGCACCCAAAAGCTCTGTGGAGGAAGAAAGACCCCAAGTAAATCCACTTACCATACTGTGGCCCGGATGTATTTTCTGGTTGAACTTCATAGAAAAATAAGGCTTCTAATACCCTGAAGCTCTTTCAGGGGATAGATAGCAAATAACAGATTTTAATCTCTGTAACAATTGGCTTTAGTGCAGGCAGCCAGTCGGCACCATTAGTATGAATTTAAACAAAATTAAACTGAGCCATGAAACTTTATAATACCTTGAATTTCTAGATTGTTCTGCTTAAGATAACCCCTTTTTCCTCCAGCACTCCCAAAGCCCGATATACTATTCAAGGTAAATCCTAAGGTTCACCAATTGCATCCCGCTTTTTCTCCCAGAAATTATTACTACCGTTTTCATTCTCGGTGATCTTTTGTAATTACATACTGATTTCCATAGCAGGTCCTTCAAGAGTTTTGCAAACATTAATTAAACTCTGCAATACCCCAGCAAGGGAGAAGGCCAGCTTTCTTGCCAGGAGTCGTCTGCATGCTGTGACGGCGGTTGGAAGAACATTTGTTCCTGTCACTCAGAGTCCGCACTCAGAGCTTTAACCTGTGGGAGGAGAGGGTGAGTTGATTCTGCCAGAATTGCAAATGACACCAGGATGCCTCTGCTCGCTTTAAGGGAGGTGGGGTGACTTCTCCTGTGAATTTACTTGCTCTCTTACAGAGAATGCAAAGGCATTTTTAAGTTTAACTCTGAATAACTGATGTGAGTTTTATTACAATAACATTTTGACATCCATTTGAATTCAGTGTTCTGTCTAACCTCTACATAAATATTGCTTTAGCAACAGCATTAAGTTCTGTGTAGCTAAGGCACTTGAAAATGAGAAATGATCATGGATGGAAGAATTGGAGAGGTGCTCACTTCTACACACACATGGACCATATCCTACCTTTTAGATGTAGAAATAACACTTCGGCTTAAAGAGCACAGGGAAATGGAGGAATGAAGAGAGGGAAACAGCCCTGTAGATATGGGCCAGGGAAATCAAGATGTTTAGCAGATAAACCAGAGAGATCAAGATGTTTAACAAATAAACACATGTTCTGTTAAGCCAGCTAAAAATTTGTGAGGAATTTTTTTAAAAGTAATCTTCTTTCAAGCACTAGCCTATAACTTATTCCATTTATGGGTCAGCAGCACAGACTGCCTTACAGCGTTCTGACGGGAGAGCCAATGTGCCCAAGCCCCCAATACAGTTTGGGCCACTGATGCTTGCAATTAATATTGTGTTTAGAACTCTAGCCCTGCCCATAAAGCTCAAGTCGGGGTACTATGTATGATTTCTTGGTTCTCAACTATGACTGTACCCCATAACCATTTGAGGAATGTTGATGCAGTTGAGCATTAAACTTTGGTGCAAATTCTTCATAAGGTTTACACAAAGGAATCACTTGAAGTCAGTTCAAAGCCATCCTGGGAAACAGGTAGATACAGACACCTTAAAACAAATAAGTAAATAGTAAATGTCTTTGGGAATGAGGTGCTTGTGGGAATGTTAAGTATCCCTGGGTGATATTCACCCATAGCCCCCCAGGGGTGGGGAACTGTGTAACTTCTCTGGAGTCAAAGTCAGCCTTCCTGGCCAAATAATGTCTATGGGGCCATCGATTCTAAGTCAGGTCCTCAGCCCAAACCCAGAAGATGCTCACACTGCCCAGAAGATGCTCTCATTGCCCGTATCCCATCAATGATACCTATCTTTGTCATGTAATAAGGAGCTGATTGCTGGCTTGAAACATTTGCCAGAAATGGGGAGGGACCGGCTAAGCCTGTTTTCATACTCAAGGCCAATGGGTGTTCTGCAGGAGTATTGTCCTTGGCTCTAGTACCTATCTCATTCCAGATGCCACATTCCATGATGATATTGCAGGCTTGGCCCTGAGAGGCCAAGGTGAAAAATTGCAGAGGGGAATCAATGAATCTAGTTTCAAGGAGCAGAAGCCTAATATATATTTATATGTGCAGATATATAGGCCAGTGGATCAAGAAATCTGTAAAAATAGCTTGCAGAAATATTATAAAATAGGCCAGCTGGGAATTCCCCACAGATGGAACCTAGGTTAGCATTTAGCAAAGGAAGACATTTCATTTTTCATTCCTACCCCCTAGCTAAATCTTTTGAAGAGACAGATTTTTCAGCATGGATTTAAGAGAGGAAGAGGCACAATATTAATTGTTTGGGAAGGGGTAAAGTTGTGCGTCAGCCAGGCTTGATATCCTGATATCTTTAGACAGTGCCACAGAAACTACACTAAGTACATATTGAATCACAATGAAAAAACTACTTTACTTTGTTCTTGTTCCCTTTGAATCCTTCTGATTATACCAAGATAAATATCTCTGTTTGTTGTAGGTCTTAGCCATCTTCCTGGAACTTGACAATATCTCCTTTTAATAAAGAATGAGGAGGCCAATTTTAGCAGCTAGAATTTAAAGATAAGCTTAGTCTTCACTTGTATTTATTTATGCCATATCTTTTATTCATGGCTAATGTTCTTCAATTTGTATTAGTGATTTAAAGCTTCCTTATAATTACATTTGCTTAAGAAAATACAATGTGCCGGGTGGTGGTAGTACACACCTTTAATTCCAGTACTTGGGAGGCAAAGGTAGGCATATCTCTGAGTTCAAGGCAAGTCAAGACTACACAGAGAAACCAAAAAGGAAAGAAAATACAATGTGATGTAAAGCAATAATACAGCAGGAAATACATACAGGTAACAAATATTCTAAAGGGGACATACTACTTTACCTAAAAATATATCCATCTTTTTAAAAGGTGAGCAGAAGAACATCTTTAAAACTATTAAGTAGTGAACATTTTGTTTAAGAGACAAACTGGTCTCCAATTTCTAGGCTCCAAGCGCTCCTCCTGCCTCAGCCTCACAATTAACAGGCATGAGAAGCATGTAACATTGTAGTACCTATAAGTAATTGATGTATGTATTTCAGTTCTGGGAGCAAACACAGGAGCCCCATGCTTACTAGTCAAGTTCTCTGCTAATGAGCAACACCCCAACCTCAAATAATCTGTATTTTAAATCTAAATGCCCTTTGATTTATTATGCACATACGTCCCTAATCTGTTTTCAGATGGAAGCCCTTAAGAATGTCCAATTTAACCACATGGGTTACCTAGAAAAACTTCCACTTGCTTCTACTAATCACACTGGAATTTTTAAAAACCACCTTTAAAATAGGCTTTCTGAAGATGAACAGCCCATCAGCTAACAAGGCTGGTTGGACCTTATCTGCTTTGTACCCACATGGCCAATGTACAGGTTGAGGCATGTTGTTGGGGAGAGAGAAGAAGGAAAGGGCTGGTTAAGGAGACATGAAGGGAAATATATTAGTCTTAGTTAGAGTATCTACTGCTGTGATAAACATCCAGACCAAAAGAAATTTGTGGGGAAAAGGTTTATTTCAGCCAATCCCTTTTAGTCCATCTTCCAGGGAAGTCAGAGTAGGAACTTAAGGCAGGAACCTGGAGGCAGGAGCTGATGCAGAGATCATGGAGGAGTGCTGCTTACTGGTTTGCTCCTAGTGGCTTGCTCAGCTGCTTTCTTATAGCATCTAGAACCACTAGCCCAGAGATGGTCTCACCCACAATAGGCTGGAGCTTCCCATATCAATCACTAATTAAGAAAATGCAAGACTTGCTTGCAGTCCAATCCCTGGAAATATTTTCTCAATTAAATTCCCTCTTCCCAAATGGCTCCAGCTTGTGTCAAGATGACAATAAACTAGCCAGCACAATGTTCGACATACAACCCATACATGCATGAAAACTCTAAAAATTAAAAAGAAGTACTTTGGACAGTAGTACCTTGCACAGGTAATAAATCCACTCCCAGAAGGCATAGGTTTTTAAATGAGAACCCCAGTGCCTGAGATCAGCTATGTCCCTGTGAGCCCCTGAGACAAGATGGGAAATTGTCTCTGCTGTTGGATGGTAAGACCCTGTTGCTGAAGATACCCTAGAGTTTGGTTGCGGCACATTGAGAAATCAAACTGGGACTGGGCTGGAAGCTTCCTTCCTTCCTGTTGGCTAGCTTTCAGTGGTGCCAGAAGATGCTATGCACACGGCCAGGGAGAATTCTCACCAACAGTCCCCTTTAGCATGGAGACATGATGTGCCCACTTGTGCAGTAGTGGCAGGGTTGTTTGGGAGTAACCAGCTGCTCCATGATTGCATTTGCAGCCCACTGAAGGACAGGGAATTTGTAACAGTAAACCCGGTTAAAAGCCACTGGTGACATCACCGGCCTGGTGGGGAAGCTGCTGTTTTGTGAAGCAGACCGCCGCTTTGTGGGAGAAGCTCCTCTTGTTGGCAGGGACCAACTATTGCAGACCTGCATTTGGTCTAAGTGCTGGAAATAAGTGACTGTCGAATGCTCAGGCCTCAAATGGTTACCTGAACAAAATCTGCCCAAGAAAAACAAAAACACCTCAAATAGGTTCCCTAGGGCTGGCAAGAGGTCTCCGTGAGTAAATGCTCACCATGTGGGCCCAAAAACCAGTGTCCAATCCCCAGGTCCTATGGTGGAAGGAGAGAATTAACTCCCAAAAGCTATTCTCTGACCTGCACACATATAGTAGAGCACACATACACCTGCATCCACACACTATCAGACACCATACACCAATAATGATTAATACAGTTAAAGTAGGTTTACTAGAGGTAAAGAGCCATTCAGTTAGATAAGTTCGATGAACTAAATCTGCTTCATTCTTATCTTGTCCACTTATAGTTTGAGTAATTCCATCATGGTCATTTATGTAGACTGGTACCATCTTACTCTCCTGTGGTGCTGATAGAAAGTTCAAGTAATGATTAATGGGCAGCTCATTTAGATGATACTTCCATACTAAACATGTCCAACAGAAATGATTTAAAACATCACAATAAATAATAAATATAACTACTGTCAGAAAATTGGGCAAAAGGGGAAATTGTTATGAACCCCATACTACAAACCCTCATTGCCTTGGTAATGGTAGTACTTAACCCCATCATTATGGGTGTTTGTGAAGTTGCAAGATGAGTGTATATGTCTTGTCATTTCCATTCTTTTTTCATCTCATTAAACAACTTTGCTTTCTTGACAGTGGGTTTCATTGTTCGCATTTCGTTTTTTATAAACATCTCAATGTATTACTTAGAAACAAGCACAGCATGATTAGATGCAAGAAGTTCACCATCAATACAAATCTGTTATCTAATCTAAAGACCATACTAGTTTACTCAACTATCTCAACAATGTCCTTCATAGCATCTCTTCCAGTCAGGGATACAATCAATGATCACACATTGGAGCTCGTGATGACGTCACTCCAATGTGAATCGATCCTTCGGGTTTCTTTACCTTGATACTTTGGAGATTTCATGCAGTTGTGTTAAAAATATCCATCAAATTGAATTTGTCTGATTTTCCCCATGATTAACGGATCTTCATATGGTTGCAAATACAATGAGCATCATAAATATTTCTTCATGATACTTAGAAGTCCTAGCTCTCAGTTTAATTATTTCACAATATAACAAATATATTAATATTGGAATGAACAACTTCAGACATACATTCTTTTTCATGTTTTGTATTATTTCTTTAAAATGTGAATCCAGAAATAAACCAGTCAATGTAAGCATCTTTGAGAGCATGTGATATAAACTTACTAACTGCTTTCCAGAGGGTCTGTGCAGTTGACCAGCAGCAGCTATCAGCCGGGTTAAGGACTGAAGGTTACATTTTTCTCATTCATTTAATGATCACTTTAAAAATCCCACTTGGAGGGAATTTTAATTTGTTTTTATAGTATTTGGGGGTAAGTAAAATTTCCCTCTGTGGATTCCAGCAGGGACCACTATTTTGACTTCACACTGTTTTGGCTCCTGTCTGTTGATATGGTCTACATTCTCAGAGTAAGTCTGGTCTGGTGGGACCCCTTGGTCTGTTACCTAACAGGTGCTCAGGAGCTCACCCTGCAGCTTGATCCCACCCCAGCTTTTCCTCCAGCCATGTTCTCCAGCTACACTGTGTGCAGTCCACTGACAAAAAAATTCTTTCTTGCCACGGGGACTTTGGTACTTCAGGGGAGGAAAAGTAATTTTCTCTTTATTCTTCACATGTATGGCCAGGACAGATCCCTATGACGAAGACAGATTAATACAAGAGACACAAACAGAAGCGTGTGGAAATGTGTTCGTCATACATGCTAGGGGATGCTCAGGATGTGTAACTCTCCAAAAGTCTCAGGGAGGGACAGCACAGTTTTAAAGACACAGGAAAGAACAGGATTGCAGCTTGTGGAAAGGTGGAGAAGTGGACTGGTCTGTAGATGTTCCCCTGGGCAGCTTCTGTGTAAACAAGGCCTGAAGCTGTCTTTGGCTCTGCTTCTGGAATGAGGAGCGAGCAGGAAACCATTCTGGTATTTGCTTCTCAGTTGCCTTTAGCTCAAAATAATCCCTGTAAAAGGCTTTCAAGTGGCAGACTCATGTCTTCCTAGCACAAACCTGCCATCTCTCCCCAGTTCTCTTCCTCTTCTTGCCCCTAGACTTTGAGGTGCCAGCTTAGATGTCACTCACTCTTTCCATGTTACCCGCCTCCCCCTCCCCGCTTGCAAGTCTTACCCTCTCCACCCACCCCTGCAGCCTTATTACAAGGGTCAGTTTATCCCTCTCTGTGTTCCTCCTTCGCTTGGCACAGGCTCAATAGATTTGCTGTCTTAAGAAGCACTGCACATGTTAAGTCACTGGGGGACAAATCCAGGAGGTCTCTTGTTTTGCAGTGCCCCCTTTTGTTTTCTCTTGCAGACAAAATTCACATCGGGGCTATGGACTCTCTCTCTAATGTCTGTGAGAGGCTACTTTTTCATCACTAGAGCAGAGAGGGTTGGGAGCCAGGAGCTAACAGTCCACTGACTGTGGGATGGACTCAAAGGAGGAAATTGGAGAAAAAAGGAATAAGGGAATGGTTGGAGAGCTGGGTGGTGGTGGCGCACGCCTTTAATCCCAGTACTCTGGAGGCAGAGGCAGGCAGATCTGGATCTCTGTGAGTTCGAGGCCAGCCTGGTCTACAGAGCGAGATCCAGGAAAGGCTCCAAAGCAACACAAAGAAATTCTGTCTCAAAAAATAACATAAAGAGATAGTTGAATAATTCATTTTTTAAAATGTAAAGCTCTGGAAATCGGCTGCTATACATTTTGTCCATCTGCTAAAAAACTCTGTGGATGAGAATATTACTACCCAGCATGGAGCAATTAAGTACACGTGGCTCCTTATACTAAAATAAACTAAAATTTCAGTTTCTGAGTCATCCTAGTCACATTTCGAGTGCCTGTTTGCCATGCATATTTATTAACTAATAATAGAAAAAAAGCAAGAATATAGGATTTGTTGATCATTGTAGAAAGGTATTACGTAGCACTGGTTTAGAACTCAAAGTCTCAACATATTTAGCTCCTTCCTGAAGAAATTCACATTAAAACATTTGAAGCTCCCTTCTACTAATTATTCTATAGGTGCCTTTTCCATTTGTGAATGAAATTAAAACTGATAGGAAATCACAACATGCCCACACAGTTGGGCTTTCCCGGCAGACCACCTAATTATTTCTGGTTCAAAATAGCCATTTCCAGGTCAGAACATCTCGCATGACTAGGACTCTGTGGCTTTACATGGTTGTGTAAAGCGCACGGCCATGTAATCTACAAGCATGCGTGGAGTAGCCACATGCGGTCCTGTACGCATGCACAGCTCACTCTTTAAAAAGCCGGCGCCATTTTGCACAGGTCTCTCTTGTCTTTTCTCTTCTCTTCTCTTCTCTTCTCTTCTCTTCTCTTCTCTTCTCTTCTCTTCTCTTCTCTTCTCTTCTCCTCTCCTCTCCTCTCTTCTCTTCTCTCTCTCGTCTCCTCACTCACGTGTGAGCTTCACACAGGTCTGTCACCTCTATCCTCTATCCTCTTTAATAAAAACTCTTCTGTGGATTTGTCGTGTTCGGGACGTGTTCCTTGCAGGGTAAGAGCGCTAAATAAATAACTAACAACAACTTTATAGCAACGGCCAGTCAGTCTGGCTAATCTAACAACCACATTCAGTTTTCAAAGTCATACCTTGAACTAGCAAGTTAACAATGGGAAGGGTTACCTGAATATACAGTGGCCTTTAGTTTTTCCTGAACGCACTATATTCACATTGACTACAATTTCCCACATCAAACTGTTCAATAAAAGCAATCATGTTTTGATAGATTTTATCATAATTAATTTAATTGCATATAGAAATTAAGATGATATCTACAAGGATAAATATCTTGCATAGAAACCTTGCTGTAACTCAGTGAGAAAGTGTTTGCCTAACATTTATAAAGGCTGAATTCAATTACCAATTAGACACATACACCTGTATGAGCATCTGCATGAGCATTTGCACGCGCACACACACACACACACACACACACACACACACACTGTGTTGTTGTTGTTGTTGTTGTTCACTTGACACAAACTAGGAGCACCTAGGAAAGGATGCTCAGCTGAGGAACTGCCTCCATTAGAGTTCTGTGAGCAAGTCTGAGGTGGCATCTGACTGCTGATTGGTGTTCAAGGGACTGGCCCACTGTGGGAGGTGCCATCCTTGTGGACTTGGGTTTGGGCCATATAAGAAAACATTCCTTCATGGTCTTTGCTTCTAATCCTGCCTTGAACTCTTCCCCTAAGAAAGGATTATATCCTGGGATTTATAAGATTAAATAAACCCTTTCCTACCTTAAGTTGGTTTTGGTCAGCATTTTATCTCACATCAGAGAAGCAAACTGATACATATGTAATGCATTTTGTACTTATAACACTGGTTTGGAATGTAGCTAAATGATATATTACATGCTTAACATGTACAAAGACCCTGATCTAATTCTCAGCAGCACACACACACACACACACACACACATACACACTCACACACACACACATTCACACACACTTACGTCATCTCCCCATCCCAGAAATCTAGTAATTTAAATCAAGAAGTGTTCCTAGACCCCAACACCAAGCAATAGTGTCTTGATTGACAGGGCAATTGCTCTTTGAGAAAGACTGCTAAGAAATAAGGAAATGTGTAGCATCGTTTCACATACATTTCTCTCTGTGGAATCAATACTTCAGAGACCTAAATATGAGACTGTAGACAACCATGGAAAGATCTAGTGTTGGAGAGATGAAAAGATCATCTGGCCACCCCCCTAACCCCCCACCCTCGCACATCATCTCATGTCCTTCTGGCTACCTCTGAGGCAGGCGTTATTCTGATTGTTTTATTATCTGTACTGTACCTAATGAGACTGGCATTTAAGGAGTCCAGACTCACATGGGTACTAAATGAGGGACACTGGATCCAAACATGGAAGCCAGAACACTAGACAAATGCCTGCCTGACCTTTGTAAGGAGTTATAAGTGCATTTGAATGTGACTCTGACAACCATGTTTAGGCAGTCTTCCTCTGGTTTTCTTACGAATATTTATTTATAGTAGACGTACATATGTCTATCAGCTGTAATATCCACTTGGTAAGAGTGGTACTTGGGCTGGAGAAATGGCTAAGTGGCTTAGAACACTGCCTGCTCTTCCAGAGGATCCAAGTTCAAGTCCCAGCACCCTTATGGCAGCTCATAACTTTTTTTAACCCCAGTTCCAGGGGATCTAATGCCCTCTTCTGGCCTCTGTGGGCACCAATCACATATGTGGTGCATATATACATGCAGGCAAAGCATACATACATATAAAATATTAAAATAATTTTTATTTATTTATTTATTTATTTTGGTTTTTCTAGACAGGGTTTCTCTGTGTAGCTTTGCTCCTTTCCTGGAACTCACTTGGTAGCCCAGGCTGGCCTCGAACTCACAGAGATCCGCCTGGCTCTGCCTCCCAAGTGCTGGGATTACAGGTGTGCGCCACCACCGCCCGGCTAAAATAATTTTTAAAAGAATGGTGTGTGTGTGTGTGTGTGTGTGTGTGTTTTGTGTGTGTGTGTATGCGCACCTGCTGGGGATTTCACACAAGGCCTTGTACATGCTCAGCCAATACTCTACTATTGAGCTATATCTCCAGCCCAATGCTGATAATTATCAATGGATTGCCAGAAGAATTTAAAAGTTATTTTTCTCAGAAATCCCTATTGCCATATCCTTCTAGCAGTATCTCAAACTGAGGTTAGCAAATTCATCCATTCTCACTCATTGTAGGAGCTGTTACAATGTACACTCTAGCTCAGTGGTGCAGCTCTTCCCTAAAGTGTGCAGGACCCTTTCGGTCTTTGGCACTGCAAAGAGAAAGAGAAATAAAGAGAGGGTAGGGAAGCTGACAGGGGAAGAAAACAGGAAAAACAGAGGTCACTGAGCCCCATCTAGAGTCAGGATCACCGACCTCTGTAATCTACTTGTCGATACCCTATGCTTGTCTAATGCTTGAAATATGTCTTATCCTGTGATGCAGGTCATTGCCTGTTTACACAACAGCCTTTCTCTTTGCAGTCCTCTGAGTGGCACCCTGATTCTATGGCTTTGATGCTGAGGATGAGATGCTCTAGACAACTGGAACTCAGCCTGGAGCAGTCAACTCAACAAGGTCATTCCAGCTTCTTCCCCTGAGGTTAGCTTGGGGACACGGTTCTTGGCAAAAGATTTAGAAAGAGGCATCTCTGCTGGGACCATCTGGGAAGTAGTTTCCTTTCTCTAAGAAGGGGAAGTCATACAGAGGGGACTTGGTTGTGTGAGGAAGCGACACCCAGAGCACTTGGAAAGCTACTGTGTAAAGGAGGTGGAGCGGAAGGGTAGAAAGGAGCTTGAAGGCCTGCACCAAGCTCTCCACCAACCTGGAGTCACTTCCCTCCAGCTCCTTGGAAGAAAGAGAGCTGTTGTGCCTTCTCTCAACCACTTCAAGAATTCTGAGGCTTGCAGCCTAATTGATATGCCTGGCTTTAAATGAAACAGAGCTTTGGTAGTAATTAAAGTTTTAAAATGTCAAGGTTTTGTGGCATTCGACATCAAATTAAATCAAGAAGTGTCTATGACAAGAGTGTGAGAAAATTAGCAGGGGCTGACCTGTCTGTCTGTGGTGGTTAACAACAAAGGCTATTCTTAGGCCAATAGAGCTAAAACACTGGCCTTAAGCATTAGCTTTGAGTCTTCAATTTCCAAGAGAAATGACATACAAATTTCCCAACCTTTAGAGAAAATCAGCAGTCACCTACAGCTTTCCTTGCTCTGTTCCTCCAGCAGGGTGACACACTTCCCTCTCCTACCTCAGGAAAGTCCCTACAAATAAGAAATAAATAGATGTGAATGTGGTGAAGCCAAATCCCCACCCCAGGTGGCTGGTTCTCTAGGCCTCTTTCCAAGGCCTTTGTCTAATCAGCCACCCAGCAGGTGGCGACTATGTACGATAGGAAGCAGGCATTCTCACGTAGTCATCCCTTAACTAACTCCAAAATTCTTCTCATCTAAACCCTGAGACTTCAAACTCAGAAATCATTTCTGAAGCAAAATAACAAAGGAAGCTTACTACAAAGCCAGAGTCCCATCCTCCGCAGGTGGCACAGGAGAGGATCTGGAAATGAGCTTTCTTCTGTGGGGGAAATTGTGCTTTGAAGAGTCTGCAGTTGCCGATGCACCGATGCACCGAAATGCCCTTCTGTGGCCATTACTCTGCAACACCCTCAGGGGTGAGGGCTGCTTTGCATATGCACTATGAAAGGGGAATTTATGCAAATGCATGGATGACTTATGTCTCCCTACACTCCCTTCACGGTAATTATCTGCCTTCTTCAGGTACAGGAGACTAAGGCTTAAATAACCTACTCAGGTTACCCATCACTTGTTGCTGCTCCAAGCTGTATTTGGGGTTTAAGGACCAGCAACATTTTATAACCTCCTGGTGAATCCTAATTGATCGAAAATCCCATACATCTGAAAGTTCACAACTAGAACAATCATACGGGTGTAGAAATGTATACTGAAGCCAGGAGTAATGAATGGTTCATGCCTATAATCTCAACATTCAGGAGGCTGAGGCAGGAGGAACACAGTGAGTTCAAAGTCAACCTTGTCTACAGATTGAGACGCCATTTCAAAAGAGGGAGGAAGCGGCTTTGGATGTGGCTCATTTGGTAGCATGCTTCCTTGGGATCCATGCAGTCCTAGGTTCAATCCCTCGAAATGGGCCATAGTGGTGAATACCTCTAATCCCAGCACTCAGGAGAGGGGGTAGAATGAACTAAAGTTCAAGGTCATCCTTGGATACAAAGCAAGTTCGATGCCAGTATGGACTAGAGAGTTTGTCTTTAAAAAGGAAATGTCAGGGGTTTTGGGGATGGCTAAACAGTGATATCTCCATGGTTGGATTGAAGATGATTTGTAAGGGGTGTGTGTGTATGTGTTCTAGGTTTTTATTGTTGTTTTTTGTTTTTAAGTTTTGATTCTTCTACTTATACATGGCTGGGAGTTAGTCTACTATTCCTAGGACCAGGTTTCAAGGGCTACTGTTTAATTACTGTTAAGGGGAGCTCACCAGAGATGACCACTCAGACGCAGAAAGTCTATTCCAGCCAGCTTGGATGACACTTGGGTCTTTGGACCTAAGAGTAACTAACACCAAGTGTCCAGAGCACAGGTTTTTGAAGGCAGAAACCACATCCTGGCATTTCTCTTAGCAGCTTCCGGGAGGACCCTTGCATAAGCAAGCAGTTTAACTGGAACTAAGATAAGTAGTCAGTTGGAGAGGATGGTTTGCACAAGTAGGCAGTTTAACAGAAGCTAAGATAAGCAATTAGCTGGAGAGGGAGGTTTGCACAAGCAGGCAGTTTACAGAGGCCAAGATAAGTTAGTTGGGGCATCTTGATCTTGGGTCCCTAGAATAGACTGGGTAATTTCCAATGGGATTCTCCATCAAGGAGATCAAATTTTAGTTAAACCTGAAATAGCCTCAGCAAGATTACAAGATGGAGGAACCTCTGTACTGTTTTTCCCTGTCACATTACTGCCCAAAGCAGAACTTTATAGGGATGAGTCAAAGATAATAAACAAACAAAAACAGTAGTGTGAGGCACCAATCTACACTAAAGTAGCCCCATTAAAGTTAATAAAGACAGCTTCTCCCTAGAACCTCCAGAGTCCCAAG